>NC_080171.1:103425532-103725532 GCF_950295315.1 Erinaceus europaeus
TGCAGGGTCCCCCCCACTCATCAGCCTGGGCCCCTCAGGGCAGGGTCCCTGTGCAGTAAGCATGAGTGAGCCTTTGCAGATGTGTCACCCTTGCTGGCTATCCCAGCACGCCCTTTTCCTGGGCTAGGGGTCACTGTCTTGTCCAGAGGTGGTCACTGGGGCTCTGAGGTCAGGCCCAGTCTGGCCTGACACTGCAGTTCCTGGGCCCCAATAGACATGAGGGGTCTGTTTTGCTCAGCACCAGCTCTTAGAAGGGAGTGTCCTTTAGGAGGGGGTCCAGCTGGCCTGGCTGCCACCACCCCAATAAGCTGTGCCCAGCTATGACTGGGAGGGGGTGCTGTGCTCTGGTGGGAATAGCTGTCCAGGTTGATTGGAAGTTGTGAACTCAGTGCGCAGGCTCCAGAGCCCCCCCCCCCCGTGTCCCCCCGCAAATTGAGGCTGCTAAGCCCAGGCCTTGAGCAGCACACGTTCATCTGTGGATCCATTAACATCACACTCACCAGGAGTTTGTTTGATGACAGATCAGAAAGCACTTGGCACTTCCTAAACAGCGGCTGGCACTGCAAGGCTGGCAGCAGTGGCGGCTCCAGCCTGCGGACGTGGGGAGGGGGCTGCCTGGGAGGAGCTCAGGACCAGCTCAGCCTCTGCTTTGGCTGTTTGTCCTAGCAAGAATTCCCCGCCCCCCCCCCCCCCCCCAGGGCTGGCCTTCTGAGTTTCCACAGCATGGCGAAGGGACTGGCAGGAGGGCTTCTGAGCAAGGGGCTTCCTTTCAAGCTGCCTGTGACCATCTCACCTCTCTCCTCACTGCTGCCTGTGGGGTGTTCCTGGTGACACTGGGCTATGACTTTCCTGGCACCTCTGCTTCCAGCTGAGCATCAGAAGGCAGGGGTATCCTCATGTCCAGCAACCAGGCCTCTGTCCCTGTGACTGTCCCACAAGTCTCAGCACTGACGACCAGGTGGACCCACAGGGATGGCCGGGTGACCCGGTGGCACTGGCATGCTGTGTCACCTACTGCCGCGGCCAGTTTAGATTTGTGATCACTGGAGCACAGAGTTCGGTGGGAGGGGAAGCTGGAGCCCACCCCCACCCCCATAGATTTGCCTGCCTTCATCTGCCTTTGTGGGTTCTGTGAGGGACTCCCTACAGTGAGGAGGGGCCCGGGCTTCCACTCTCTGCTTAGCTCCCTAAACTAACTTTCTGTCTTCCCAAAAGTTCCCAGAAAGTGTCATCTTGGAAAAACAGCCAGGTGCTTGGCTCTGGACAAACGCGTGGGGTTCCAGCCAAGCAGGGGGCTAGGGCTGGGCGGCCACGCTCGCAACCTGTGCAGGGCGTGTGTGTTTGGAGGGGGGGCTTTGGGAGGGATATTGAGAACCTGTTCTGTACAACTGATGGGCCTTAGCCACCCCCCACTCGCTTACCTAGTGCCTGGGGAGGCAGCACCCACAGACACCAGCAGGGGGCGGCCTTCCCACTGAGACGGCAGTGGCCTGCGAATGGGCCAACAGCTAACGCCCTCCTTCCCCACTCCTTGCTCCCTCCCCGTCCAGTCTCCTCCCTGGGGCCCTGGAGTCTCTGGAAATTGGTGGTGGGGTTGGTACTGGTACCCGAAAATCAAAAGGGCCTCACTGGCCAGACCAGAGGTGCAGGGGCGCGGGGTCTGGCTGTCTCAGAAGGGGACTGGAGACTCCCCAAAGTTGGGGGGGGCACACTGGGGTTGCTGGTTTGGGTCCCTGCTGGCGGCTGCATCACAGCCTGTTCTGGGGCGGCGGGTCGTCCAGCTCCAGCCAAACACAAGGCGGAGCTGGGGGTGGGGGTGGGGGTGGTCCTCCAGGGAAACCCGGGGCGGAACGCGGGGGGGGGGGGGTTCAGACCCGGCCACGCCCCTTGACCTGCGGGAAGGGGCCCGGGCCAGCGCCTCTTCACTGGGCAGGGGGCGCTGGGGGCTGGGGGCGGGGTCGGGGGCTGGTGGCGTGGAGTGGTAGGGGGGAGGGGTGGGTGCTCGGGCTGCAAAGCGAAGGGGCTGCGGGCAGACTGAGCCCCGAGTCGACGTCGGATTTGGGGTCCTGGAGTTGGCCTCCCCCCCTCCCCGCCAACAGAGGCAGACTGGGGGTGGGTTGGGGACAGTGCTGAGAGTCTGAAACCTCAGAGGTGAGGGGGTTGTTTGCAGGTCGGTGGGCCAGCCATGCGCGGGCGGGGGGCGGGCAAGCGGGCGGGCAGGCGGGGCTAGCGGTCCTCTCGGACCGGCCGGATCTTCATCTCCGAGAACTTGAGCGAGTACTGCCAGCCGGTCCAGGAGGACCACTCGACGCCGTCGGCGTAGGAGGCGTGCGCGCCGCGCAGGTACTGCCCGTTGAGGTTGGACGTGTGACAGTTGCGATACCACCAGGCGCCGCGGTAGAAGGCGGCGCAGTTGTTCTCTGAGTGGTCGCTGTCGCGGTCCTTGGTGGTGAACCTCATGCCGCTGTGCTTCAGGAGGGAGTCCCCTGCGCAGGCACGCACACAGGGGCGTCCTCAGGGGGCTCAGGTGCGCGGCCAGGTGCGCGGCCAGGTGCGCACACGGCCCCCACCGCACAGCCGCGCCACAACTGTCCGCCACACCTACGGCATCTGTAGCTCTCCCTCCGTCATGCTTTCCCTCCGTAAAACTCAGCTTCAGTCACCGCACCTCAGGGATCCTGCTGAACCCAACCCCCCCCGCCCCCGCGTCCTCATTCTCTTTCTAGTCTCACTTTGCTCATCCCCAAAATGGGCTGGCAGCAGCTGAGAAGATAGCTCAACTGGTAGAGTGCTGGGCACTCATGCCAGAGACTGCCAGTCTGAACCGTGACATCACATGTATCAAAGCAGTGCCCTTGCTCTTTCCCCTCTACCTCTTTCTCTCTAATATAAAATAAACCACGGGGAAAAAACAACCCAGAGAGGTTGGGCAGTGGTGAACCCACTAGAGTGCACATATTACAATGTGCAAGGACCTGGGTTCAAGCCCCTAGTTCCCATCTGCAGGAAGGAATTTTCACAAGCTGTGCAGTAGGCCTGCAGGTATTTTTCTTTTCTTTTCTCTTTTCTTCCTTCCTTTCTCTCTCTCTCTCTCTCTCTCTCTTTTACCAGAACACTGATCAGCTCTGGTTTGTGGTGGTGTGGGGATTGAACCCAGGACTTTAGGCATGAGAATCTTTGCATAATCATTATGCTATCTACCCTCCCCATCTTTCTCCTTCTGTCTTCCCCTTCCCTCTCAATTTCTGTCTCTATCAAAAAATAACATAAAATAATAGATATCACTTAAAAAATAAAGGGCTGGTTCTCTGGGTGGGTCGTGTTGGCTTCATGCTGAAGGTGGGGACCAGGAGAGACCAGAGGTGGAGCAGAGGAGCCCAAGTCCTGAGCCCAGAGGGCAGAAACACCAGTCAAGGAAGGAACTTTGTCCTTCTCAGTGGGGAGACTAGGGGGCTGCCCTTCCCTTCCCCACACCCTGCTGCAGCCCTGGGGTGGGGGTGAGGGGGTACTACCTGCAGTGCCTGAGTAGTCCGCCACTGTGAGTGGGTAGCCGTCTTCCTCGGGGTCCACGGAGAACAGCCCGACCCCGAAGCTGCCGTAGTGGGCATAGGCTGTGCCGTTGTCAAAGTCCTCCAGGTCCACATGCAGCTCGTAGACTGCCTGCGTGGTCAGGGCATGCAGCCGCCTGAGCCCTGCGGCGGGGGAGATCAGGGCAGGAGAGGCTGTGTGTGTGTGTGGGGGGGCTGGAGACCACAGCCCCGGAGATACCCCAGGAGAAACTAGAGCTGTCAGAAAGGGTTACTCGCTGCTTCCTGTGCTTGGCAGGAAGCCGGCCACTGACATAATAGATTTTCTCTAGGTGCAAGTCAGGTGATGTTTTCCAGACCCTGTGGGACTCAAGGCTGCAGGGAGGACTGCAGGAGTCAGGAGGAATGGGACCATCTGGCTGGAGGAGGCACCCCTTCACCCTCTCTCCTGATCTGAGCTCCAGTCAGATAGGAGCCAGTCCTCGAATGCCCTCCCCTGAGCCTGGCCTCTGAGACTTTGCACTGCAGTTCTGGGACACCACTCCCTTCAGAGTCCCACCTGGGCACCTCCTGATCAAGTTAGGCTTCACATCCTCAGGAGGGCCGCGACCTCCAGTAGGGGTAAGGGCATCATCTACCCACCCGAGTGTACCCTGTGGGCTGGCCAGAGAACAGCCTGGCTATCCTGTTCTTCACCCAAGCCAGCATGGGGGGCACACAGTAGGCACTCAGTAAATGCTGGCTTAGTTAATGGCAGAGCAAGGGCGTGTCTTGTGTCTCCCACCAGCTCCAGGGCCAGGCTCTGTGCCCCCCTTCCAACACACACTCCCAGCCACTGCCTCCCTCCCTGGGCCCCCCTGCTATCTGTCTCTCCTGCAGCTGGCCTAGAGTTCTCACATTAGGCTTACTCCCCCTTCCCCACTCTCTCCCCCCCCTTAAGGTGCTTCCCCACCAGTGTGATTACCTCTTGATTAAGAGGACATTTAATTAAGCGCCTTAGAAGTCATCAGCACCAAGTGACATTTCATCAGCCTCTGCCTCCTACCTCCTTTTCCTGAGGAACAGGTCAGAGTGCCTACCAGCTGGTTAGAAGGCTACAAGAACCTCTCCCCACCCAGGCTGGGTGGCAGGTCCAGGACACAGGGCAGGTGGTTACAAGAAGGGCAAGCCAGCTCCAACAGAGTTGCCAGTCTCTCCTTGTGTCTGTCTGTCCTCTCCAGAGACTGGTGGGGACCTAGGCTTTAAGAGCTTGGGGCCTGGTCTCCACTTCTCTGTGGGCTGGGGTCTCAGCAACGGCCTCACCCTTTCTGGGCTCCAGCTTGAGAAGGGGGCCTCACGTGGCTGAGCAAACAAAGGCAGACCACAGACAAGCCAACCGACACAACGGCTCCCACTGGGCTGGCGCTGCTTGAGTGCTTCCTGCAGATCAGCGAGGAGTCGGTGGAGCAGAACAAGCCCGTCTAGCGAGAGTCCCTGTGCAGCTCTTGGACCGGCGCCTGCCCGCTCGGCTTGGCATCCAGGTGTGTGCTGTCTCCCCACCCCCCACCTGTGGCAGGTGTCTGCACTGTCCCTGCATCACAGGTGAGGGGAGTGAGGTACAGACAAGCCGGGTCTCTTGCCCAGGTCACCCAACTGACGGGACCAAGCTGCGTCTGAACTGAGCAGACTCAGATTCCTTGCCCTTTCATTCTTGCCACCAGGGCTCCTTTGGAGTTTCACAGTCTGTGTGATTCCACCAAACCTGACAGCAAACTCTTTTTTTTTTTCAGGTAGTGGGGGAGAGAGAGAAAGGTTGATTTTGACAACAGCACCACTCCAGTACTCATGAAGCTTCTTTTCATGGTGTTTCCATGGAATGGGCAGGGGCTCAAACCCAAGTCCTTTGCACAGGGTGAAATGTGTGCTCTACAGGGGTTATCTCCAGCTCCCCAGCACTCAGGATTCTTGTTGTTAACCAGTTCTTGCTCAGAACAAGTGATCCATTTGTAAAAACAAATGATCCAATTTGTAAAATGATCCAATTTGTAAACGGGAGAGCAGCCCAGCTGGGATGCTGAAAGACTCTGCCCCGCTGAATGGTCGCTGGTGCCCAGAGTTCTCTGCTTACTCCCATCCCTCAGGATCAGCAGTGCTCCTGGATGAAGTGCCCTCTCCATGCCCGTGAGGTGGCCTGAAGCAGGGTAGCAGGGCTGGATCCTCTGAATTCAGTTCACTCTTGTTTTCACCCTTCTCCCCATGAAAGCCATCTCTCCCTTTTCTATACATCTCCCTCCATCACTGCTTTCTGGGTTTCACCCAGGATCCTTGAGCCTCCCTGCTTTTCTGGGCACTGGATGGTGAGCCGGCTCTGGCCTCCTTATTAGTGAGAGTCACAGAGAACAAAGGAGGAGCGGGCAGATTAAAGCATAGACACCCCAAACCTTATGTCATCACCCCAGTGAGCTTCCAGGTGAATGAGAGAGATGAACCCAATGAACATGGAGACGTTCATTAGGGGTTGGGAGATAGCTCGCCTGGCAAAGCACACACTTGACCATGCTTCAAGACCCAGGTTCAAGCCCCCAGCACCACATAAGAATACCACACATGGCACCAAGGGGTAGCTCCAAGAATGGTAGAACAGTGCAATGGTATCTCTCTTTCTCTGTGTCTCTTTTTTATTGGATAGGAGAAACTGAGAGGTGAGGGAGAGGTAGAGAGACACTTGTGACCTGTTTCACTGCTTGTGAAGCTTTCCCCCTGCAGGTGGGGATCAGGGGCTTGAGCCTGGATCCGTGCACACTGTAGTGTGTACACTTAACCAGGTGTGCCCCCATCTGGCCCCTCTGTGTCTCTTTCTGTTTGAAATTGAAAAGAAAAAAATGTCCATTGGGAGTAGTGGAATCATGAAGGTGTGATGTGGCAAGAAGGAATCTCAAAAATAATAGAGAAAAAAACATGAGAAAAAAGTATAAGAAAGGCCAGGGGTATAACTTAGTGGCAGGGTGTGTATCCTACATGGCTCCTCGGCACTGTACATGCAAGCACACACACACACACACACACACACACACACACACACACACACACGAGAGGGATAAAAAAACCAATCAATCTATAAAGTATTTAAATTGTAACTTTATAACTAATAAAAATTTTTAATAAAATAAGGATGGGAAAATAGAGTCTAGAACCCAGAAGATATGAAGACAAGGTGCATAGAACTGACCACATAAAAAATTTAAACTTTCAGGGAATATGTAATAACGTTACAAAACAGAGAGCAGAAAGAGAAATGACCAGGCACCAATATGAATCCTGTACATCTGACAAAGAATCAATGGCCTTAATATATAAAGAGCTCCCATAACTCAATAGGAAAGGCTAAGTAAGTGTGCCAAGTGAAGGTGGTGGTGTGTGTAGGGGGGTGGCAGCTGTGAGAGCCAGGCTGGCCCTGAGTTGACATTCTCCTCAGGGCTGGTGTCTGTGGGGAGCTCATCAAGGCCCTGCTTAAACACTTCCGCCCACTCGCTGGCTGCTGATAGATTTCAATTAAGATCTGTGAGTGGCGGCAGAAGCACCCTTGCAGATCCAAAGGTGTGGGTGATAGAGTGCAGGGAGCCGGGCATGTGGCTGCCTTCTCCCTGTCTTTACACACCCAGCAAGAGGGGCCCAGGGCAGGGTCTCCCCACCCAGACACATCTCTCCCTACCTTCTAACTGCTACTTTCCTTCATTCAGTTACCACACATGGGGCAGAGCTTGGCCGGGCTTCCCCCCAGCAAACAGGGCTCGTGTCACTGTGCCAGGTCACTGCTCTCTGAGCCTTAGTGTCCCCATGCATGTGGGGGGCCCACATTAGTATCCCTCAGAGGCAGGTGTAGGTGTCAGGGTCCATGCAAGTAAGATGCTGTCCCAGGGCCAGGTGTGGACCCTGTGAGGATCTGTGAGTGGAAGTGTGGTATTGGAGTCCACACTGGGGTGTCTGCTTTGTCCTGCGGCCAAGGAGGATGTCAGGCTGCCAGTTCAAGTACTGCCATCAGATGTATCAGAGTGGCGTTCCGGCTCTCCTCTCTGTCTCTCTCAATGTGAAACAAATTAGGGAAAATAATAAAGGGGCTGAGTCTCCGAGTGGGTCCTGCTGGCTTCATGCTTAAGGTGAGGATGGGGGAGACTCAGAGGAGGATCAGAGGAACCCAGGTATTGAGCTCAGTGGGCAGAAGCACTGATCTGGGCAGGACCTTTGTCCTCCTCAGTGGCGAGACTAGGGGGCTGCCCTGCCTCCCTCACAGAAATGGGCCTGTCCCCACAACTTTCATGGAAGGGGCATTAGAAGAGAGTGGCATCAGCTCTGTCTGGGTGCCATGTGCACAGAGACTCTGCCTCTGGGGTGACCCACCCACCCCTTCTACCACAGGGTCCCCTGAAAGTCCCTTACTGACCTGGATATTATTAATCCCAGCCCCAAACACGGTGCTCATCTCTCTGGGTGAGCCGTGTGCTGTGTCCAGCCTGCTGAAATGAGCCTTGTACCTGCACCAGGGAGGTTCCACAGGACAGGGGTGACAGGCAGAGTATGAGGACTTTTTAAATATTTCTTAGAGGAATTTTATGATAATTTATAATTCCCATTTAATATTACTTAGAAGTGTGTGTGTGTGTGTGTGTGTGTGTGTGTGTGTGTGTGTGTGCTCCCGAGTTCATGAGCATGAGGGAATTGGCAAGACAGCACACCAGGATGATACACTTGTGCTGCACATGGCCCAGGTTTGGGCCAAGCCCCTACTGCACTGGAGGAAGCTCTGGTGTTTGTCTTTTCCTCTGCCTCTGTAAATAGCAGTGATGATAGTGTTTTTTCTTTTTTCAGGGGGCATAGAGGCAGAGAGAGAGGGAGATAGAGAAAGAGAGGGGGAGGGAGAGAGAGAGAGAGAAACTGGCTACAACACCAAAGCTCCCTTAAGTGAGGCGGAGACCAGACTCAAACAGTCACACATACAGCAAAGCAATACACTATCCAAGTGAGCTATCATAGTGATGGCAGTATTGATAGAAGCTGTTTCATCTCTTTGTGCCAGGCCTGGCCACATGCTGTAGGGTCACTGAGTACACAGGTCACATGTGAGTGAGCTCAGGGATACAGGGCATTCAGCCAACCAGGATGGGGGCGCTTGAACTCAATGGCATGGGTGCCAGGGGACATGGTCAGGGGTTCTCACCTAGCCAGTGCTCCCCAGTGAGCTTGCCGAAGCCATCCTGGTAGGCCTCCCAGCCTCGGAAGAAGTTCACAGAGCCGTCTTCCCGCCGCTGGAACACCTGCAGAGGGAGGAGGAAGATGAAGCACCACCATTCTGGACTGCAGTCCCTACATCTGTCCCTGGGCATAGAGCCTTGAGGTGTCCCCAGGTGTGACTGATCAAGTGTGCCTAGGTCCTGGAAATGCCTCCTGGGGACGAGTGGCAGAACGGGGCTGGGCTGGAGAAAACCCAGCTTTCAGAACTGTCTCTGGCTCAGTGGGGGCCCCAGACTGGTGCCACTCCTGCCAGGACTCCAGTTTCTCCACTCATCAATAAAAGAGGGTGGGCAAGGGTCCTGACAGTTTTTCCAGGTCAAAGGGAAGCTGAACACCACTTTCAAGGGGCTCTTGGTGCATCTATGGAACCAGAGCCTCCCTCACACATAGTTGATTTTTACCATTCCAGGACTGACTTTGTTTTCCGAGACACTGCAGCACTGCAGCTCCCCACAGTGGGTGGCATCATGGCCCTACCCCCATGGGAACCAGGGTTTGAATCTGGTCACCGGCATGACCAGGCAGGCCCCTGGCAAGCTACCTCTCTGAGTCCCCCATTTTCAAGCTATCTTTTTGGAGCGAGGGCATACACAGTTGCACCGCTCCCAGCTGCTTTTTCATCCAGATAGCAGAAGCAGAAAAAGAGAGAGAGAGAGAGAGACACCACAGCACCAGAGCCTCCTCCAGTGCATTAGGACCTCTCATGTGGTGGCAGAGTTCTAAGTACCCTATCTGGGGAGCCAACTCTTTGGCACCCCGCTTTCAAGTTTTTAAAAACCTGAGAGTGTGTGATACTCGTAACACACACACACACACTCACTCAGCCTCCTCCAGACACATGCCCTCCCCTCCCTCAAACATAAAGAACTCCGGCAGGAGATGGGGACACTGGGGAAGCCAAAACCCCAACAACTTCTCCAGGGAGGCCGGCGTCCACCGCCAGCTGGGGTGTGACCGGGCTGCTGATGAGCCGCGAGCTGCCTCTGTTCTTCATTTTAATAACATTCTTGATTTGGGAGTCAGGAATCCCATCGGTTAAATTGCTTTGAAATAAGTACCACGCTGGTCCAGGCCTGAGCTGCCTGGAGTATTTACAAGATCCGCTGACAATCCCATTCCAGACCGACCCCCGGCCCCCCTTCCTGTTTAACAAGCCTTTTCCTTGCTCATTTGCCGAGGCAGCACCCCCGGCCAGTCGAGCGCCTCTGCCTGTGCCCAGGTCTGAGGCAGGAGAGGGGCCGCGGCGCCAGCGAGGGTTGGTTTCATTACTAAGCAGCCTGGTTCCGGTCACCTGGAACTGCCCCTCTCCAGCTGCCCCGTGGGTCCCATCAGCCCTGGCGCTGGGGGGACTCTGACGTCAGGCAGAAGGAGGGAGGTGACCCTGCGGGTTACTGGCTCTGCAGCTCCAGCCCCACTAAACCCAGTGTCCTGGGAAGGGGCTAGTGGGGAAGGAAATTCGATCAAGGCAGGGAGATCTGAGAGGCGCAGGGGAGCCGTATTGATGGGGTGATTGGGACCCTGAGCACGTGCCCTTTGAAAAGCCTAATCCTGGCAGAAGCTCAGACAGCTTGAGAAGCTTCTGGCAGCCAGGAAAGGGGAGGGGTTAAGGAGGGGTGGATGGGACTCAGTGGTTACAGATCTGAGTTTGAGAGTCTTGGCAGCTTACTCTGTCTCACTGAGCCTCAGTTTCCCCATATGTAAACTGGAGATGGTAGCACTTACTCCTTGTCCAGGCTGTGGTGACGCAGATGGCTCAATGCCCCCCACCAAGTCCCAGTCCCCTGGCCCAGTCCCTGCCCAGGCTACACTTCTCACTTCTAGATTTGAGTCCTGCCCATCATTCCCACCTCCAGCCATCCAGGGGAGCCCCTGCTACTGTCTCTTTCATTCAAATGCTCTACTGATTACCCTCCAAGCCAAGTGCCAACTAGGGAAACTGAGTCAGGGTCCTAGAGGAGAGGAACTCAGGTAAGAGGCCTGGCTTAGGGGACCCTTCACCACCCAGCAGGAAGCAGGGCTGATCTGAGGCTGAGAAGGGAGTGGGAGTGAGTACCTAGCAGGGCTGGTCTGGAATGAGTTCTAGGTGACCCTGAAAGACGTGTGTGTGTGTGTGTGTGTGTGTGTGTGTGTGTGTGTGTGTGTGTGTGTACGTTGGGAGGGAGTGTTCTGAAGCCCAGTTCACCTCCTGGGTGGCTTTGTTAAATCACCTTCCCCTGCCCCTTGCACCCTTCCTCAAACTTCCTCACCACTCCTGATAAACCCCCACCTCTGGCCTCAGAGAGAAATAAACGGCAAATGGCACCTATTACTACCTTCACTGTTAGGAAGCAGAAAGTGAGGGTGCCAGGCTTCCAGGCACAGGCAGAGCAGAAACCCCGGAAATCAATGGGGGAGCCCAGGTACAGTCTGGGATTGCAGAAAATAAGGCTTCCGGGTGGACAAGTCATAGGACTCAGCGGAGATGACTGCCACATGGAGCTTTTCAGAATGAGTGCACCAAGCCCAGATCATCCTAGAGGCCAGAGTCACTCATGACCTCACAACCATGGCCACACCTACATTTGTCACAGGGCTTTCCAAATCCTGGGCATATTCCTTGCCTCCTGGCCAGGCCTCTGGTGCCAAGAGCTGACCTGTGAACCAAGTCACTGGTCTCTTTCCTACTCCCTCCCGAGTAGTGGGGTGCCTGTCATAGGTACAGCCTCACCTCAGGGCTCCTGCTGGGACAAGTGGCCACTTGGGTATCTGGGGTCCTTTCAGATAGCCTCCATGACCAAGAGAACCACCAGCTGAGTAATCACAATGATCATCATTAACCACTGTGACTTCGGAGAAGAAGTATCTTTTAGGTTTTGGAAATGCAATTTACATCAATATATACAACACACACACACACACACACACACACACACACACACACACACACACTTCCTGAAACAGTACTAGGACAGAAACACTCTAGTATTTTCCATCCTATTCTATTCCACTCTGCTGACTTGAACAATAACCCTCAAAGCTGGTTTCACCACCTGTCTACACCATGTACCCCACAGCGTGAGAAGGTTGCTGACCTTTGCCACATGCTTCCCTGGCTCAGATACTAGTGAGCCAGTGCTGGCCAGAGCTCAGCCTCAGAACCCTGCCTGGCCCTCGAGCCAATTACAGTGCAGCACGGTGGCAAGTTCAAGGGCGTAGCCTGACCAACACATATTCTGGTCCTACAGAGGCTTCCTTGATGCAGGCGCTCCTGGCTTTCTCTGACTTCAAGGCCCAGGGCAAATGCAGCTGTGGATTTTGGCTATTATGCCAGCTCCTGGGCTTTGTACGTCAGGGGAATTGTTGCAGGAAGGTATGTGCCCTGCCACTGTGGCTTCCTGGGTGGGAGCAAGGAGTGGGCAGCCAGACAGACAGCACGTGTTTTCTTGGTGCCAACTCTCAGAAGCCAGCTGCCTGCTGCCTCGTCTTCCAAGTGTCGCTTGGGGTGCTCTGCCAAAGCAGTGCACGGCCCACACGGTACTACAGATGGTGCAGGAGGCTCCAAAGGAAGCAGCCTCTGTGCCTGGGGGACGGGCCAGAGGCAGGGCGGTGAACTGTCCCAAGGCTGCCAGTGCCCTGCCAAGACCATCGCCTTGGACGTTCCTGGTTTGACCTGTTCTGGTTTGCTAGGGGACTTCGAGCATGGAATCATCATCCTGAGAATCCAGACATGGTTCTGTAGTACCCTGAGCACTGTCTGTGCCTTCAAGGCCAGCTGTGACCTTCCCTTGGCCCTGGGAAGGAGGATCCCATGTGCCCATTTGGCAGATGAGAAGACTGAGGTGACAGAGCCTCCATAGAATCTCAGGGATGAGTTTCTTGGGCTCACTGAGACCAAAAGAGAAGGACAGATACAAAGATTCCCCCCATGCCCACAAGCCTGCCTGGTTACCACTGTGACCAAGTTCATCAGTACCATCAAGTGGCCTGAGCTGGCTCCTGGGAGCTCCAAGTTCCATCAGACTTCAGAGACAGGCTATGTGACCTCAGTCTCAGCATCCCCCTTTTGCTAGTGAGAGGATCACTGCCCCACTGGTGTGTCTGGGCTCATGCGGTAACTCTGGGTCTCAGGAAGTTCTTAGCCCCAGGAGAGATGACGCACAAACCAGCAGTCACAGGGCAGAGCAGCTCCCAACACTGCACAGTTCCTTGCATCCTGGTTCCTCAGCTACCTTGCCTGTAAAATGGAGATCATCACATTCCCTACCTAGAAGAATTCAGCTGTGGGCAAATGTGCTGAATGATACACAGATTCCCCTCAAGGCAACAACTGCTGTGACATTTCACAGGAGCAGAGAGGAGCCACTTGCTGGGGTCTTTAGGGGTCTGGTCCTGGAGGGCTTCCTGGAGGAGATGCTCAGTTGAACTGAAGTGTTCTTGGCAGAGTCTTGGCAGATGTTCATAGGAACTGAGGGATGAGGGATAGGGGGATCCAAACCCTATGAAGGCAATGTCTGCTGCCTTGGTAGCAGCCCCGGGAAGCAGCACCCGGGGTCTCTCCTGGGCTGTGATGAGGCTGTTGTGAAACCAGATCCAGGCAGGATAGTGTCGGTGGTGCAGCCTCTGGTCTCCTGAGAGGTGATTCTTGGAGAAGGGGGTGGGGAGCGCTGTGGCACAATCTTACTTTTAGAGCACAAAGAACATGGACACATGAGCGAGGGTGACCCAGGAGACTCTGCTCTAATCCTTAAATCCCCCTGGGCACCTCTTGGGCATAGCCCCCAAGAGTTTCTCGGGTGGGCCAGGCAGGCTCCAGAATAAGGCTAACCCAAGTTCAGATCCTGAGTCTGCTGCTCACAGCGTGACCTTGAACCCGACAGGGAACCTTTCCAAGCATGTCTGCCTCTGTGCGAAGGGCTCTGCAGCATCCTGTGCCACTCCTGCAGGGGCCACATGGAGGCACCTGAAGCAGACCATAGGCGCACAGTAGGTTTAACCAGCAGCCCTGTCTGCCCTTTGGAGACAACTGCTGAGCACAGGAGGAAGCAGGCCCACTCCTTGTTTGTGACTGAAAGTGGTACCCCCAGGCTTGGCGCCCTGCCAGCTCTCCCAGGCTTGGCAGTCGGCACGGGGAGGCTCCTGGCAAAGGCGTGCTGAGCTGCCATGTATCAGATGCCGAGGCCCAGGGCGGAGCGCTATCCTGTCTGCGTTAAAAGTTGGAAAAATCCAAACTTCTCTGGGTGGGGGTGGGCTCTCTCCAGCAGGTACAGAATGAGACCTGGGACAGCTGTCACCAGCCACTGTGGTCAAGATGAACAAGGAGGGGCTCTGGGGGACACTCCCCAGACTGCAGGGAGCCAGGCAGAAGCCTAGAAAACTGGCACCATGGCCAGGACCTCTGCCACCACAGCTTCAGGACGAGGAGCACTGGCAGCCTCAGCCTGGGCAGGGAAGAGCCAGTGTCCTAGCTGGGATGGCCCACCAGGGTGTCCCTCTGTGGCTCTGCTGTCCCGGCTTTCTGGGGCCAGGTCCCAGCTAAGGCTACTCCCTGAACAGAGCACCCAGAGAGTTTTTCATCTCTCCTGGTGCCTGCTGCTGCTGCTGGTGGTGGCTGGGCGGCTGCTTTGATGTTTTCCCAGGGAGGAAGGATTTTCCTCCCAGCCCCAGGCACACAGGTGGGGAGGGTGGTTTCTTGGTTGGCAGAGCAGCCAACTAAGCTCGCTAGATAGCAAAACGCATGGCAGATCAGTGCCATCATGCAGAATGGGGGGTTTGGGTGTGGGAAGCAGTTGGTGGCTTGAGGATCCAGGTGGGGGTGTGGAGCAGAATCAGGTTTATTTCAGGTCCCTGCCATAGGAGATACAGAATTGACCAGATTTGTGGGATCCCGGCTAGTGGTCCTGAGCCTCAGATTATGCAAAGAGGTGCAGGGTGGGAGGCAGCATCTACAAACTCATCACTGTGGGGAGCTTGGGCAGAGTGGGGGGCATCTGCTGCCATCAAGCAGGACCCTCCTTTCAGTCACCTCCAAACCCTCAGCAAGTTTGAGCACCGCTGCCATGTCCCTAGGCCCTATGATGGACCCCTATCCTCAGCCACGAAGGCTCCCCAGCTGGTAAGACAAGAGAGGGAACACTCCAACAAAGCTGTGACCTTTCTAGTCTCACAAGACTAGACAGATAGACGAGTTGGAAATAACTCCATCTAATGTGCCACCCTCCAGAGAAGGTGTGGACTTAATTTTTTCATGAGCTTCTCTTTCTTTCTTTCTTTCTTTCTTTCTTTCTTTCTTTCTTTCTTTCTTTCTTTCTAGCATTGCTTATAAAACCCTACAGGTTTGGGGTTTGGCGGTCGCACACCTAGCTCAGTCCTCACATTACCACATGCAAGGACTGAGGTTCTAGACCCTGGTCCCCACCTGTGGGGGGGGGGAGAGGGAAGCTTCATAAGTAGTGAAATAGTGCTGCAGTTCTCTCTCTCTCTCTCTCTCTCTCTCCCTCTCTCCCTCCCTCTCTCTCTCTCCCTCTCCCTTTCTGTTGCTCCTTTACCTCTCAATTTCTCTCTGTCCTGTCAAATAAAAAAGAAAAAAAAGAAATAATAATAAAGGAAAAAACAGTGCCTGGGAGCACTGGATTCTTCCTGCAGACATCAAGCTCCAGCAATAACCCTAGTGACAAAGCAAACAAAAACAGCCACCAAATCTCTCCGTTCACAGAAAACCCAGAGGCTCAGCATAGATCCTCTGTTCCCCCTCCTCCCTGGACCTGGAAGCAAAGATACGGGACTTGGGATCCACACTCCTTGAATTGCTTCCTCCACCCACTGTACTCCCCTGCTCTGTCTTTGGTCCCTCTCTACTGGGAAACTGAAGGGTGGTAAGAGTTCCATCTGCCCTCAGAAGCCAGCTTCTTACAGTATCTGCACCACCACTCCACCCAGCCCCTGCCTGCCTCCTCTGCTTCACTCCCTTAAGCTCAAAACTCCACCAGAACAAAGCCACTGAGATCCTTCAACAAGGCCCACTATTTCACTGCAGACCTCTGTGCATGTCCTCTCTGCCTGAGGCACACCACCTCATCCCCAACCATGGCCAAGCCTGTGCTCCTGGCCAGCCCAGCTGGCTCAAGGCTCTCCCCAAGGCCTCCCAGTCCCCCCACAACACAGCTGGTTTATGCAGCTCCCCACTGGGTTGGGTGCTTGCTAGTCTGGATTATTCTTTGCTGAATTCCCTGAGTTGTAGGTGGGGTTGTGTTGAGGCTGGAGGTGTGAGTAAACACACGTCACCATCATGTGACAGCCAGTTGCATGAGATAGATGTACATGGGGCTCTGGGGGATTGTCTATGGCTGGGCAGCCTGAGACGGATCTCATTCTCTGGAAGGCTGTCTTGCCAGTTGCTGAGGGGTATCAAAGTGGGGCAGTCATGGTGTATAAATTGTCAAGTACCTCTTAGACAGTCAGAGCTGCTGACCTCATCTTTACCAGCCCAGTCTCTCTGGTCAGCATGTCCAGACCAGACACACTGCCCACCAGTGGATGGAGAAGGACCATTCAATGTGGCACTCTGACATCTGGACACAGATCCTAATGAGGATGGATGGTATTGGGGTCCAGAGAGGCACAGCCAGCTCCCTCGCAAACCACAATCGACTTTCCCAGAGATTCCGTGAGGCAGGGAGGTGATCCTGACAGACGCCCGGAGGTATCCGAGGAGAGATTGCTTTTGACATAGGCCCAAATGGATATTAACGGCTATCGGTCACATGAGCACTTCTCAGCTAGGAAAGGTCTTTTTTGGGGGTGGGATGGTGGTGGTTGGGGGAAGAGTCCTGACCCAGGTGTCTGAGTGTGGGGCTAAGCAGATCAGCATTTCCCCTCCACTCCCCTAAATGGTCCCTGCAGCAGGGACCCTCAGAATGTTTTGCCTCCTGGCCCCAATCCTGACAGACTTCCCGGAGGACTGGCTGCCAGGCCAGCCAAGTGGAAGATGAACATGCCGCCCAGCGTCTCGGTCTTTCATTAAGCCTGTCCCAGCCCTTAACTCTGATTTCTGGGCTTGGGCCGGTGTATCCATGCTGCTCCACCTACCAGGGGGGGGTCCCAGTGGCAGGTGCCATAACTCAGATGCTCTGAGTTAGGAAAACAAAAGAGCTTTTTGCCCCCAGATGCCAATTGGCTGCATTTAATAGCCTTCCTCTGGAGTTGGGAGAGTGGTTAGAGGAGGTTTGTCTCCGAGGCCTCTGGGGCATCTCAACAGCTGCTAATGGCAGGCTCTGCCCTCCAGACAGCATGCAGCTTGCCCCTGGGCACTCCTACTTGGAAACACTGACCCCTTTCAAAACCAGCCCTAGCTGCTCTCGGTCTCTTAGTGCCCTCAAAAAGCCTCTGTCTTCCCTCTGTTGGACACCAGTACACCCAGACTAGTCATACTTGAGCTTAGCTGTTGGCTCACTGTTGAGAAGGAAAGACATCCCATGGACCTCTTCTCACTCAAACCCAAGGTGACAAGGAAAGGTACAGCTGTCCAGAAATATCTGACCAAGGGCACCTGACCAGAGTTCATGAATGTTCTCCCTGACAAACCCAGGGCTCAAGTGAGACAAAAACCAAAACAAGCAAACAAAAAAAACATGCACTCAAAAAAATTTACATAAAGCTATCCACTAGCCAGTGGTGGCCCTGCAAGATTCCAACCCCAAGCCTCAGCCCCAGGCAGAGGACGGGATGGAAATCCACTCATTCCGAGGGGTTGCAGCTGCAAGCTCATTTCTCTCGCTTGAGAATGACCCAGAGGACACTCCTGTCCACTGCCTGTTTTATGGTTATGTGAGTCAAAAATGGCTTGAACATATCTAAAAGGTTAAAAAAATTCAAAATCACACTTTTCAAAAATCCTCTGACTAACATTTAAAGACTATACAAACGGGGCTGGGTGGTGGCACACCCAGTTAAACACACATAGTGCTATGTGGAAGGACCCACAGAAGGACCTGGGTTTGAACCCCTGCTCCCCACCTGCGGCAGGGACACTTAACAAGTGGTGAAGCAGGTCTGCAGGTGTCTATTTTTCTCTTTCCCTCTTTATCTCCCCTCCTCTCAATTTCTCTCTGTCCTATCCAATAAAATAGGAAAAAAAGGCCACCAAGAGCAGTGGATTGATTAGTAATGCTGGCACCAAGCTGCAGAAATAACCCTGCAGGCCAACAGACAAACAAACAAACAAAAAACCTACATAAATAGGAGGCCAGGGGATAGTTCACCAGGTAGAGCACACACTTTGCCATGCACAAGGACCTGGGTTCAAGTCCCTGGCTATCACATAGGAGCATCTGTACTGGGGAAGCTTCACAGGCTGTGGAGCAGTACTATGGTATCTCTATTTTCTCTTTCTTTATCTCTCTCTCAAAACTATGTGAAATTTTTTTTTTAAAAGAGTTCACCAGGGTCCATGGGACCATGTGGGTGTGAAGCTCCAGTGAAAACCCAAGTGGAAACAGGAAGACTGCACATTACACAGCTCAATGTCAGCATCCACATGCAATGTTTTTACAAGAGGGGAATACAGAGTCACCCTCATTTTTTTTTTTTGCTTACAATTGCTTTCTTACAAAGGGGACCCAGAGACCTCCAGAAATAGAGCACCCACCTTGCTCCAGGAAGGGCTTCCTCACTGTTAAAGAGGCAGATTTCCAGGGTTATCAAGTCAGGGGCCTTGACGTTGCCACTGTACCTCCTCCCAGCTTTGGGAAGATTTCAGAGGTCCCTGTGCGTATCCCTCACACCTTAACCATGGTGGAGGGCACTGTAACCCAGAAAGAATCAGCCAGCACAAGAATCACTACAAATCTCAATGAGGAAACCATTGGGGTCTCTGCTCCCAGGAGCTGTACCCCACTTTTCATCTCTTGTGAACTCACTGCAATGACAGGATCCAGGGGCCAACTTTGTGCCCAGTGTGCCTTGAACCCCAGGAACCACTACTCAAGGAAGGCTTGAGGCTCAGGGTGACCCCAAAGACTGGAGATGGGATCTAACAGGGGCTGGGGGGAAGGCAAGGCTCAGTTCCCATGTCCTGTCTACTCCAGTTTCTGCAGGTGTGGGGTTCTTTGGGAAGATTGTGGGCAGCATTGTGGTGGCTGATAGGCACCCCTATAGGGTTCAACCAAGACAGATGAGGAGGCTGCTCAGAGCACCCTGGGCCGATACGGGATGACACAGAGTCACGGGGCAGGGACACCTGCACCCCTACAGGGCCTCACTGTACTAGCCAGGTTCTTACCGTCCAGCCGCCACCATCAGTGCGCATGTCGCAGTAGACCTGGAAGCCGGCAGGGTAGTGTGTGGGGAACACGGAGTACACGCCGTCCTCTTGCTGCCCACTCAGCAGCACGTCCAGACAGTCTCTCGGCCGGGAGCCTGGGGAAAGGCAGTGAGGGAGGCTGAATGGGTGCGTCCCCATGTCCCTGCTATCCTGGTCCTGGGTCTCCCAGTAATGTCGTGTGGGCCCCAGAGCACCAGCCATGGGGTTGGACCTTGGCTCTGCCACTTCCTGGGTGCAATGGCCCTTCATGCTGGATGGGAGTGGGCTTGATGGGAGGGCATAGGGAAGGATGCCCTGGACAGACAGCAGTGACCCTCAACACACAGGGAAGCTGGTGGGGTGATGGGTCCTTGGTTTCCCCCAGTCCCCCAGTTGGGTGCCAAGGAGGGAGGAAGGCAGCCCTCCCCACTCACCGTTGGCGCAGCCCCGGGGCCTAGGTCCCCTGGCAGGTGCCCTCTGAAGGTCAGCTTTGACCCGGGGCCGGCCCAGCCCCCGGTCCCGCTGCAGGACATCTAGGACGTCTCCCACAGAGTTCACCAGGTGAGCCATGTGGCTTTGGCTCTCAGAAAGGAGCTGCGAGCACAGGGGAGCATGGTTTAGGGGGCACAGGCCGGGCTATCCACCACACCCTACACCAGGAAAGTCTATCCCCTCAGGTGAAAGTGGGATCCTGGTGTGATGGCAGCCCCCACTCTGTAGCAGAGGCCTTTTCCCCCTGGGGGACCACCCCCCTCAGCCATGGGAATGGAAGTAGTTCCTGGATGTGCTTACAGTCACACAGCAGGTGAGTGACTAGTCAGCCTTGAGGTGGGACTTCCACAGCCTCCCGGGCCCAGCCAACAGGGGAGCAGTGACAGGAACGGGACACACTGCCAGGCTCTCAGGGCATGGCTAGCCTCGCTATTCTAAGTCTCCAGCACCTTCCAGGTGACAGAACACTCCCACTTAGCTCTCTCTCTCTCACCCCAGCAAGGCCTGGAGCTACACCCCAACTTGGGGCCGCCAGGACCTCCCCATCGTGAGCACTGCTTTGACTGTCCGCAGCCCCTGGTGTCCACTGCCTCTTCTCACCCCACAGTATCCTGGGAGGAAGGACTGGAACTGTTATCCCTCTGTCCCAGAACTGGAGCCCCTGAATGTGTGTGGCCAGGACCCGGGTCACTGTTCTAGGCTGGGTGGAGCAGTGTGGTGAGTGACTTGAATGCAGGCTCTGGAGCCAACTCTGGGTTTTTGCTCAGCCCCTCTTCTATTCATTCAACCAGAAGGTCTGTGTGTGGGCCTGAGAGGTGGCTCAATGGGAAGTGCACCCAATTTCCCAGCAAGAGGATCCCAGCTGGGCAAGTAGCTCGTTTGGACAGTGCACTGCTTTGCCATGCACACAACCCAGGTTTGAGCCTGGCTCCCACTGCACTGTAGGAAGCTTTGGTGCTGTGTTCTCTTTCATCCTCTTTCCCTCTCTCCCTCCCCTCTCCCTCCTTAGCCCTCTCCCTCTCTTTACCTCGTCTCTCTCTCTATCTCTATTTTAAAAAAATCCCCAGTTCATTCCCCAGAATCAAATATGCCAGAGTGATGATCTGGCTTTCACTTGCCTTTTCTCTCATGAATAAAGAGATAAGTTAATCATTTAAAAAAGAACCTCTGTGCCTCAGTTTCCTCCTTGAGCCAGGATAACAGGACCTGCTGTTCTGGGGATGAGTGAGATGTGGAATGATGTCTTGGAGACCCACATCCTCAGAGTTCTCTCTTGGTATCTTTCTTACCCCTTCCATGGGGGTGATCTCAGCCAGAGGTGTGAACTCAGCAAGTGCAGCCCTGGGCCTGGGTCCTCTCAGCCTCTCAGCTGTGCCACCCCCTACAGGACCTTGAATCTGTCGCCTCCCCACCCTGGGCTCTGGGAGGCAGGGTCATGGGCAGACTGAAGTCAGCCGGCTTTACATTTGTTCTTTACACACCGGACTTGTCACTTGCAGATAATAGCCAGTTGGAGGGAGGAAGATAGAAACATAAAGTGCTGGCACTTTACAAAATATGATTCTCAGCATGTCCCACACACAGCTTTTAGCTTCCCTGTCAGTTTATCCTCCGCTGAGCAGGTGATTGCAGGGGGTAGGGGGGCAGGGGAGGAGGGAGCTGGAGGGCTGGGCAGGGAACACTTTCGGGCAAGGTGGAAAGTTTCTCCTGGATTCTATTCGCAGTGGCCTGTAGACAGGGAAATCCCAAAAGGGCAGCAGGCACCCCCAGAGACTTGGTGGGGGCATTCTACAGGATGTGGGGGACACAGATCATGGGCTCATCAGTTAAGTCTTATGGGTTCTGCCCATCCTCCTGTGACAACACATTCAGCCAGTACTTGGCTCTGCTCATAGGCAGGACACTCCTCGTTTAAACCAGTGAAAGATTAAAGCTGAAAATGTGCCTATAAACACACCCTGAATTCATGGGCAATGCCAGCCCTGCTCACTGAGTTGTCTGGGTGCCTAAAAGAGGTTCGGCAGCTTTCACCAGCAGAGACAACAGATCTGCTGCTTCCGGCGTTTCTCAGTGTGTGACAACTTAAATGAAGCCTCCGCTGCCCTGAGCCTCAGTCTACCTCTCCAGGGAATGAGACAGTGGTCCTCATTTTTGACGGTTGCTTATGACATGTTAGCCACCTGCACTCCACCCTGGTCGCCCTGAGTCCTTGGGCAGCATCCCAGGGGACCCAGAAATCAGGTGGAATCCAGGGCTGAAGGGCCTTCCCTAGAGCTCCAGAACAGGTGAGATTCAGGGAGGCAGGGCCTCACTTCCATCAGAGACTGACTGAGGTTCAAAGTCACATGGAGGAGGACAGGAGATCCTTCTTCAAGGAAGAGCCTCACAGGACCCTGCTTTTGAATCTGAACCACCAGGACCTAGTTCTCAGTGGATTGTCCAGGAAGATTTATTTAATTAAGAGAGAGAGGAAAAAAAAAAAAAAAACTGAGACCAGAGCATTAGTCAACTCTGGTTTATGGTACTGAGGACTGACCCTGGGACCTCGAAACCTCAGGCATGAGAGTCTTTTTTGCATAACCATTATGCTATCTCCCAGCCCTGGAAATCAATTTTAACCATTAGCTTCGACGGTTCTGCCCCAGCTGCCCCAGGCATGCCTCTGAGAGCCCAAGGTCTGAGCTGAGTAGCGTGCAGGGAGGCAGCTCAGGGCACTCAGCTCTGTAAGACCCATGATCTGAAACCAAGTCTGGTGTGGGAAATTAGTTTAAGTCTATCTTTTCTTTTCTTTCTGAGAATCAAATCTATCAGGTAAGCCCCAGCCCAGCACCCCAGTCCTCAAGGTGAATGTGGGTCAGCAATGTGGAGAGTCGGGGGAGAGGGGTGCCAGCTCTCGAGAGTCTGGAGGTCTTTCCCAGTCCTACTGACAGGAGGCTGCAGGAAAGGGGCTGTGTACCCACCACCCCCAGAGGACCATCTCCCTCCTATCCCTCAGCCCACAGCTCCATGAGCACAGGCTCCCCAGCTGCAGCCTTCTTCCCAGGAAGGAAGGGCTGGCCACTGAGGTGACCAATGCTTGTGGGGCCCAGCTCACTGACGGGGTTGGGGTTAACTCCTAGTCCCCAAGAACATGAGACACATCACAGGTGGAGGGGCAGAGCTCTGGGAGGCCAGATGGCCAGCCTGGGCCTCCACTGTACCGGGGTGAATCAGGGTCCCATAAGGGTCTCTCTTCTGGGGAATGGCCCAAGGCTGCTGAGATGTCTGTGACTGATGCTGAAGTGTGATACTAAAGGGGTGGGGGGTGGGGGGCTGAGGGGCTTGGCTTGGCTCAGGGATGGGGGCTTGGGCAGAGCTGATTGGGACAGGTCAGCGCCAGGTTGGGGGTCCCTCAGCCCGTCTTACACTGGAAAGTAGTGGGCACTTAGGGACTGTGGTCTATGTGCGGGGAGGGGGAGACGCACAGGGGAAAGAGATGCTGCTTTTTCTGGTCTGGGGCACAAGAACCACGTTACCGACACTGTAAACCGCTAGGCTCTGGCTATTGGTGGTGCTGGGGACTGAACCCGGGACCTCTTGAATGGAAGTACTGTGCACTACTGCTGTACTACCTCCCAGATCTTCTACCTCCTTCTAATCTGCCTCCCCCAAATCTCACTGCTCTGGAGCACCTGGGAACCCTTCAAACCCCGGATTTAACCTGACCACTGGGTGCCCAGGGGTGCTGCCCAAATGCCCAGGGCCGCTGAGGGGGTGGGGTACAGGAGAGAGACCGGGTTTGGGTCCTGCTGCCAGTTGCTGTGTGGTTTCAAGTAGGATGCTCCTCTCTGCTCATTTGCACAACTCTAGCTGGAAGCAGGGGCAGCTTTGGGTGCCAGGGCACCTGGGTATTCAGTGAGGCACTGGACAGGAGGCTCACAGCACAAAGTGGGCCCAGGTGGCAGCCATCCTACCCTCCTCCTGGCAGCCTCCCTACCTGGGACCCACCACTTACCTGAATGAGACGGCCCTGCTCACTCTGCAGGGCAGTCAGGCCCTGGCCCAGGGCTCCGTGCCCCTTCCGCAGCCCTGCACACTCCACCTGCAGCTCTGAGGCCTGGGCCAGCAGCCGGGGCAGCTGGTCGGCCAGAGTAGCCAGTAATTCCTGCTCCTGTTGGCTGGCTGGGTGTGGCTGGGCCTGGTGCTCAGTCAGCACCTGCAGCACCGACGCCTGGGCACCCTCCAGGCGGGCGAAGCCGTCGGCCAGGTCTGGGCAGCGTGGGTCGATGAGGATGCTGAGGCGAGAGCTGTCGGCCCTCTCCACGGTCACCAGGGCGCTGTTTGCACCTGCCGGCCCGGTGCTGACCACGGGCGGGGGTGCTGTGCCGGGCATGTGGGTGTGGTTCAGGAAGAGCACAGCGCCAGTGACAGCCACAGCCAGCAGCACTGCCAGTGACAGCAGCACTGTGCACAGCACATAGCTGCAGCTCGGCCGCTGGGGGCCAGGTCAGGGCACATACACACACAGAGAGATAGACAAACGGACAGACAGATGGACAGGAGAGAAACAGGGCAGGGTCAGCCTGGGCCTTCATCCCTGACAGTAAGGCCTTTGATTTTGGGCATCTGGACAGGCTCAGAGAACCCTCCCCCCTTCTTTTTTTCTTCCTTCTCCTCTCCCTCCTCCTCTTCCTCATTTATTTTACTTTTAGATAGATAGAGAGAAAAAGACCACATCACCAAAGCTTCCTTCAGTGTGGTGGGAGCTCGGCTTGAACCTGAATCACACATATGGCAAAGCAGAACACTATCCAAGTGAGCTATTTTGCCAGCCCAGAGGACCCCCTCTACATGGGAGTTTGGGGGGAGAGATACACAGAGAGACAGAGATGAGAGACAGAGCGGGGGGGGGTTACACCTGATCCAGAGGGAGCAAGAGAGGCAGGGAAAGTGATATGGAGAACAAGAGAAACTGAGGTAGGGAGCAGGGGAGACCCGTGGAGAAGGGGCAGCCCTCCTCTCTTCTCACTGCTCCTGCCCTGCAGCCACATGCCCCCTCCCCACCCCCCAAACCCTCTGGAGCCAGATAAGGACTGGCAGTGAGGACTTCACCCTGCGACCGGACAGCAGGACTCAGCTCCCCCTGATACATCATTTTCTGTGGGGTGACCTTGAACAAGCACCCTCTCTCCCCAGACACACACCTGGCTGAGCTTCAGTGTCCTCACCTAAAATGGAGGCAGTCACAACCCTCCCTCCTTCCTGCATGTGAGTACCTGCACGCAGACTGGGGAAAAGGGAGTGTGCTGATGCCCTAAGCCTCGCCTGGAGACAGCTCACACGGTGCAGTGCACACTTTCCTAGGCACAAGAACCTTGGAGATAGCACCCAGCCACCCCATGGGAACACCACACAAAGGGGAAGCTTCATGAGTGGTAGAACACAGCTGTGGTGTCTCTCCTCTCTCTCTGTTTCTTCCTCTCTGTCTCTCATCTTCTAACTGAGAAAAGTGTGCCCAGAGCCAAGGAGTCAAGCAGGCCAAGAAAGCTCTGGTGGCAAAACAACAACAAAATAACTTTTAGTGTTTTCTCTTCTGATCTTGTTTTTCCTGTGAGTGAGATCATCCCACTATAACACTAAGCAGAGCCTGGACTGGAGTTGGTGTATTGCACCAAAGTAAAAGACTTTGGGGTGGGTGGTTGGGGGGAGAGTACAGGAAAACTGAGAAATGTTATGCATGTACAAACTATTGTATTTACTGGTGACTGTAAAACATTAATCCCCCCAATAAAGGAAAAATGTTAAAAAATAAAGGAAAAATAAAATATTAGATCAAATCTTAAAGGATAAGTTTAAGGCAAAATGGAGACATAATTGGGGAGGAAGTTAGAAGTAGAAATAAACATATTTAATTAACAATAAAAAAGAGAACATTTGCATGTACAAACTATTGTATTTACTGTCAAATGTAAAACATTAATTCCCCAATAAAGAAATTAAAAAAAAACATTTGTTTGCATATAAAGAAGTATCTACCTTCCACTAGGCATTCACAGAAGAACCAAATACGCACTGTGGTTTTGCCTCTCCTGTGAAAGATGTTTGCCCATATGGTGAGTGAAGGCTATAGGATAACTGGTACATTACACAGCATTCCGGGTGGGAAAATGACATGGAAAGTAATTTGTCTGATATTGGGAATTAGAACCAGTAAATCCAACAGTTGGGACAGGAAGAAAAAATAATTTTTAAAAATTTATCATGTTGACATCAGGGAATAAATAAGTACCTTGGGTGACTGAGTGCCCATTACTGAAAGTTCCTTTCAACTTGGAACACCCTTGTCCCGAGAGTCCCCAAATTTGTGCACACCCACCTTGCATAGGTGTCCCGGGGCACAAGTTGGCTGCCTAAGCACAGTCTCTTCCTTTTCTCCCCTTCCTCGTCACAGATGAGTGTAGGCAACTACTAAGCTCAATACAGAGAAAGGCCTCCATCCCTCTAGCAGAGGAAAGACTCGGAAAGCAGAGAACACAGGCAGCAAATAACAAAGGCAGTGAACAGAGATTATCAGGAGAGGGAGACACAGGGTTCAGGTACCTCAGGTAATAATGCAAAAGACTAACCCAGAGGTAGCTCGTGGTTCAAGGAAGTTCCCTTCATGACCTGGCCTGAGTTTCCCACAATCCAAGGGATCCTGAAGAGCAGGCAATGAACCTTTCATATCAGGGGAAACTGAAGTCCAGAGAGGGCCAAGGGCTTGCCCAGACCCTCACAGCAAAGTAGAAGCAGAGCTCAGACCAGATTCCCTTCCCTGCCGCAGGCCTCGACCTCTTCCCAGAACTTTCTGCAACCTGCATCCCACCCACTCTTCATTTTCATTGTCCCACATCTAAGTCGTGTTTTTGAGAGAGTTAGTGCATGAAAGCACTTGGAGGTCTGCCTGGCACTCGTGCCGGTGCAATAAATATTAGCGCCTTTTATTATCCTGTGATCAATGTGCACGGAGCATCTGGAAGGTGTTGGTTTTTCTTTTCCACCCCATGTTATTTCTGTGTACCATTGATACTGGAAAGCACCTTCTCTTTTTCACAGCTTAACATCTCCTATGTGGCGGGCAGCCCACAACTGTTGCTGACAGCGCCTCTCTTTCTCAGCTACACATAACACAGCACTGCCTCTGCCATGTACATCTGCCATGAGCACATGCAGGGTGAGCAAACAGCTTCCTGTCCAGAAAGTCAAACCCCACTAGAATCCTTGGACCTCCTACTTGACACCTGAGGTTGGTGGGTCAGGGGCAAGGTGGCCCCCTCTAAGGAAGGGGTTTGTCTTGTCAACCTGTCCCAGTTGACAAGGGGTGCTCTGCCCCCTCCTCACTGCACACCTGCCTAGGCCCCAGAGTGGAACCACACATCTGGACAATCTATTCCAGTCAGAACTGAGCATCTCAGCTCCCTTCCATCAGCTCTGCATAGAGCCAAAGCAGTTACTTCTCTGTTCCCCTTCCACCGCTCCAACTAGTTCTCTTCTTCCAGGACTCAGCTGGACACTGCCTCTTTCAGGAAGCCTTCCTTGACTAGATGCTCTACACTCTCCCAGTTTGAGAGCCCCATCCCTATAGCTCTTGCTCCCCTGACAATGGTGATGCTAATCTAGGTAGTCATGGTCTTTGACTTCATTCATTCATTGCAACATCCTTTCAACACTGACTGGGTATCCCCAGGATCAGGTCAGGGCCACTCCTTGAGGGTAGTGGTGGGGGAAATTGCTCCATCCCTGCCTGGGGGGTGGGGTGGGAGTTCTGTAGCATGTGGACTGTAATTCTAATTTTCTTTGATGAGACAAGGATGGGGACAAAGATGAGGAGAGCTGTGGACATGGAAGCCATATCAGGCAGGTCCTGGAACCTAGCCTCGACCTTAAATAGAGCAGCCAGGACTGAATGAGAGAAGTTGGTGAAAGGGCTACCTCTCCCCACTGAGGCTGGTGTGGGGAGGAGGTAAAGGCTTGGCAGGGCAGAGGCTTGCCAACACCCTGCTGAGCCCAGGCCCACAAGCACCTCTGACTCTGTGCCCAACTCTGCTGGTGTGGCAGGGAGCAAAGCCACCTCCGTGTCACCCCAGTCACCTGTGGCCAGCAGCTTTCCTGTCCCTGCAACATCGCCTCTGCTGAAACCTTCCAACGAGCCCTGCTCTGCCAGGACTCATTTTCCAAATGGGGGGAGGAGCCCTCAGTGTCCAGGCTGTTTGCTGAGTGATGGTACCCCCCATCCCCACCCCCCTAATATTCTTCCCTCTGCCTGAAGTGTGACTGGGGTGTAAGAGACAAAGCTCTGTGTCAGCAAGTGCATCCTTGTCAGGTGAGTCTTCGAGTCTGCGGGGAGACACCTTGCCCTGAGCGGCTCTGTGCCACAGCCTCCCACCGCATCACATTAAGGTCCCCCAGCTGGCCAAGTGGTCAGCCATGTCCCTTCAGTGTCTCAGGACCCCTGTCCCTTCAGGAACCCTCCTCCACCCAAGTCCCTGGCCCCTGACATGAAGGCAAGGGGTGCAGAGCTGGGGAGGGACTCCTGGACGCTGCAGGGAACCCCATGGGGACGGGGTAGCAGGCAGGCTGAGCATGAAACTGGCAGAGGAGAATGAGTCTTCAGAGATCACCTTAAACATGAAGCATCGGCCACTTCTACAGGCTTGTCCTGTACGTGCCCGACAAAGAAATCCACCTGCCACACTCAGAGGGGTTCTGGGCATCAGCCGCCACTGGGCTCCTTCTTCATTTTTAGCCTTCAGCCGAGACAGTGTGGGGTGCATCATCCCAAGACCCACAAGAAGCAGGAGATATACATAGCCCACTTCCCAGGGGCTCAGATCAGGAGATAGGGAACTAGCCCAGGCAGCACAGAAATTGAGCTGCGAGTCTCAGGTTCGAGGCCCAGGAACCACCTGTGTGAACTTTCAGCTGAAGTAACGTGGCTTTGTCATCTGTGTGATCCATCCCTGCACCCAGGGCCAGTGACTGCCTAGGAAGCCCTGGTCAATGGGAGGACAAGAGGGGCTTGTTTCAGGGGAATACTGAAAGCCCAGAAGTGTCTAAGTTGGGGGTGGGGGTGACATTTGACTCAGCCTCCTCTGAGTCAGGGAGAGAGGGTGTAGCCAGGGAGCTGGGAGGAAGGAGGGCTCAGGAGGAAGGAGCACAATGCCACTAACCAGCCCCCCCTTTCTGTATTTTACAGGAGTCAGGCAGGGGTGTTCCCCAGATGGGCTGAGCCCATACTTCTTCATGCTCTAGAGGGAGGCCAGGCCAGTCTGGGCCAAGTCGGCAAGATACACCGCCTCCCCCACCCCAAACACACTCAATCACTCTCTCTCTCTCTCCCTCTGCCCTTACTCCCCGCCCCCCCACACACCCTTTTCCAGGACCCTGAGGCCAAAAGCAAGATGGCTGCTCACCAGGATGGAAGCATATGGACTTGGGACTGGACAGGACAGGCAGGGTGGTAGGTGGGCTGCCTCCTTGGGCACACAGCTCATGGACCCAGGAACCAGGCTCTTTTCACCCCAAATATGGGCCCCCCTGAGGTTCCCACTGGGGGTGGTACCAACCTCATCTCTGCTCCTTTCAGGGCAGTGTCCCTCCTGGGCTCTTCTCTGGCACCCTTCCACGCCCACGTCCTGCCTGTCACCTGACTCTGCCTCCTTTACCTTCTCTAAACCTTGTGTCCCCAGATCTGCCCTGGCCCAAGCTTTGTCACCTGCCTCTGAATCCCTCTGATCATCTCCCTGTGGTCTCCCCAGCTCATCACACTGCTCCCCACCCCCCACAGCCAAAGACCCACTCCTGAAAGCAAGCAGACCAGGACACTTATGTTCCCTCCAGGGCTACTAAGCTCTCAGGTTCAGGCTCCACTAGTCCCCTCCAGGGCCTAGAATGTCTGAAGGATCTCAGCTCCACAGCCTCAGTCTCTCACCCCTGCCCTGCTCTCTTTGCCTGCCCAGCTTCCTTTGTGCCCTCTGTACACCCTGGGTCCCTCTGAGCACAGACGCTGTTCAGTTTTCATCATGTCCTCACAGAAGCAATCTCGGCATCATGCCCCAGTACCCCGGCCTCTGGGCCTCCTCCAATCACAGCCACCCCTGGTGATTTTGGGGTCCAGAAAGGGGACTGTGTGGCTGTGTCTCCAAGCTGACAAGGGAAGAACTCTATAACTAAACCAGGGAGTGAATCAATATGTCAAGACTTAGGTTAGACACTAGGAAGAACTGCCCCCAGAGATTTGCTTCTTACTGGGATGCTTCTGGAAGTCTAGAAAGTATGAAGAGATATTGCTGATGGGGTTGCTAGGCTTGGGGAACATTCAGAAACAAGCTCACTGTCCCTGCTTTCAGGGGATGGTTACAAGGTGACCTCTTGCCCTTCTTCCCCCCATGCCAGGACCAGGAGAGAATCATGTCTATTTCCAGCTCCTTTTGTCTGAGTGACTCTGAACTCCTGGAGAATATGCCACTGTCCTCCCTTGGCCCGAAGGTAAGACAGCCCCTCATCCAACTGGGGAAGAAGGGTCACGCTAATGAAGTTGGCATCTGGTCCAAGGTCAGTCTGCACAGGAAGAGCTGAGGCCAGACAGGGCTAGGGCAGAGGCAGCACAAGGTGGTCCCCAGGCTCTTCCTGGGCAGTGAGTACCATGAGGTCTCAGGGAACCCAGGAACTGGACCCTGGGAATCACAGACCCAAGGAGGAAAGGCCAGCCTGTCCCTCCCACTTCCTCTTCCCAGGAAGCCCTGCCTGTCCTGCCCTTGCTGGCCTAGTCTCAGTTTCCTCATCTGTCCAGTGGTCATTCATTCCTGATGCCCACTGCCAGGTGGTTGTGTCTAAGACAGGAGAGCTGTGAAGAGTTCCGCTGGTGCTAGAGGGTGCCAGTGGCATTATTCTCCTGGAGGAAGATGCTCGTTTAAAAAAATAATAAAGCTTCCATTGGGCCCTTCTAGTTGGGGGCTGGAAGGTCTGATTGCTTTTTCCTGGTGGGCAGAGGGGAGACCAGGACCCTGGCAACTTGCCAAGGGTGCACAGCACTTCACAGTTTGTAAAACACAGGCGTATTTCACATCACCCTCATAATAGCCTTGCAAAGATTGCAAGTTTGTTTTACAACTATGAAAGTCCTGACCCAGAGATGGAAAGTAACTTACCCAGAGTCACACAGCATGCCAATGGCTGAGATGAAACTAGAAGCAATGCAGGAGAGAAGACCAGGGCTTGAGAAAGCTGCTTCAGAGGGAATCAGGCCAGGCAAAGCTCTCTCTTATCAGGCCTCTTATCTGCAGCTTCAAATGAGCCTAGAGCTGGTGCCAGGGGCAATCTGTCTACATGCTGGGTCACCAAAGGAGTGGAGAAGGGAGTTGGGCATTTGATACCTGCCTGGCCCAGGCCCTTAGGGCCACAGTCCTTAGAGTCTCTGTTGCTACTGGGCAGACAGCTGGGCTCTGGCCTAGAGGTGGCTGGCAGATGTGCCCCCAGGGAGAAGTGGAGGGAGGCTGTGCCAGCTCAGGAGACCTTAGAGCCACTTTTCAAACAGACCACCTCCCCCATCCCTTGAGATACAGCCGCACTAGCTGGCTCCTCTCCCATAGTTCCCTTGACAGTTTGATTCAGCAAATAGCCCTTGGCTCCCAACCTGAACTGCAAGGAAGGGCAGGACCCTGGTCCCAAGAGGGAGGACCAAGATTGGGGATCCAATAAGAGCAGATGTCCAAAAGGAGCCCCTAAGGGAAGAGGGACTAGAGGACACAGATCAAAGGCAGCACAGACTAAATGCTGCCAGGACTTTGGGGGTTCAGCAATGGAGTATCAGGGAAGGCTTCTTGGAGGAGGCAACATCTAAAAGTATATGTTGAATTTCCCCAAGTGACAGTGCATTAACACACACACACACACACACACACCCCAAGGAGCTTAATGGAACCAATGAAACAAGAGCAGAAGTCTAGGAATGAGCACAGGTGTGGGTCTGGGGGTTGACGAACAACAAGCAGTAGGTGTCTGTAAGGAGATGGAGGGGAAGAGGAGAAGGAGCCAGCCCCGCTACCCACTGGAGGAGGTAAAAGTGTTGGCTAAGCAGGAAAGAAAGTCAGATGTGAGCAGAACAGCACTTCTGATCTGGGGATATTTGAGTGTGGGTCTGACTTAAAAGGGGGAAGGACTCCAGGGAGGAGCAGGAGTAGTCGGGTCAGACCTGGCTTCCAATCTTTGTTCTCCTGCCAACATGCTGTGTGACTTAGGTCCACAACCTGACCTCTCTGAGCCAATGCCCCCTGTGCCAAGGAATGCACACTACTGCCTAGCTGTGCTCACACCTAGTTGTGCCCATGGCAGGGAGGGGGCTTTGCCAGCTCAGGGGCCTGGGCCCCACCTCACCACAGCACCCCACCACACAGAAGGGATCAGGCTGCAGCTCTAGGGAGTGAGGGGCTGCCAAGGCGCGCCCCTGCCACCCCCCTCCTGCCGCTGCAGACACGAACTGTTCCTTCCCCAATGACATCTGCTGAGGGAGAAATTTGAAATTTAAAACGGGTGGCCCCATTATCTCCTCTCCTTGGCGAGGAGGCCTCCTCTTTCAGCCTGCCCACCACAGTCCCTAGGTATTCATCCCTGGAATACCCCCAGGGCTGCTCCATTCTTGGCCCACTGCACAGCCCCTGGAGGGCAGGAGGGGCAGAGTCAACAGACCCGAGGCCAGCAGATTCAGGTCTAAATCTCAGCAGAGCTGCGAGGCCACAGGCAGAAGGTATCAGCCCTGAATCCTAGTTCTCTGGTCTTAGAGCTGGGGATGCATAAGACCAGGAGTTATGCGTACGGGCGGATACTTACGGCTCCCCTACTGGCGGCGGCGCCCTGGCTAAAGAGTGAGGGTTCGGGAAGGAGAGAGGGGTTGAGCGCTAGTCCCAGAGCCCAAGTCAACAGGCCAGGACAGTGCACAGGGCAGAGCGCAGGGTGGGTCCTCGTGCTAAGATGCCTGTCGTAGTGGCGAGAAAACAGACTCCGCACATGTATGATGGCACAGTTAACTACAGGCCGGGCACACTCAACTACAGGCGCCAGGAGCTTGCTGAGGGCGCCAAGGGGCCCTTGCCCACGGCGCGCGCAGCTCCAGCACTGCTGCCGCCCCATGCGCGCCCCGAGCCCTGAGTTCAAGCCTCCGATGAGAGAGAAGGGCGCCCGCCCTGCCTAGGGCGGCCCAAATCTCGCGGGGGAGCGCCCCAAACTCCAGCCCCTGCAGTGGGTGCCGGTCGCCGCCGGTCGGGGTCCGCCACCACGCCTCTCCTCCACCACGCGTCCCCAGGTCCCCAGGCTGTGGGCTCGCGCGTACCTGCGGCTTGTCGCGCGGCGGGTCCTCAAGTTGGGAAGCGCCGCCCATGGTCTTCCACCGGTCGTTGACCATCTTCCGGCCGCGCTGGCTGGGACGCGGGCCGGGGCGCGCTGCTGCGGGACGAGAAGGCACCGAGGTGGGCGCGGGCTCCGGCTCCGGCTCCGGCTCCGGCTCCGGCTCCGGGAGCGTCTGAGCGCCCGGTGCCCGCCTCGGAAGCGCCCCCTCCCCACCGTGGGCCGGCCGGGACCAGCGGGCGTGTGCGTGTGTGTGCTCGCGGTAGTGCGGGTGTGTGTGTGCACGCGGCTGTGTGCGCTGAGAGCGGGCGCGGGAGCACTGGAGCAGCCGGCCGCCAGCCCGCCCGCCGCTTGCGCTGCGCCGTCCCCGCTCCCCGCTCCCGCGCCGCCCCCTGCGCGCTCCTCTCCCTCCTCCCCCTCTTCCTCAATCTCCTCTTTTTGTCTCGGACTCTCTTTGCCGCTTATCGCTCCCCCTTCCTCTGACACACGCACACACGGGGGCTGCGCTCAGTCCCACCTCCGGAAAGGCCGAGGTAACCGAGGCAGCAGCGGCCCCCGACCCCCGGGCAGCCGGGAGGGCAGCACACAGCCACCGGCAGCCTCCTCTCGCCCGCTCCCGGGGGGCTGGGGCGAAGAGCCTCCCGCGGCGTCCCTGCACAAACTTCCTCCCGGCCGAGACTCGCGTCAACTCACCGAGCGCGGGGGTGCAGCTCCTGGCGTCCCCGGGGTGCCCCCACCTGGCCGCAGGCGTCCCCAGGGAGTGGCGCCGCGCTCCACGTCTCCTTCGCGACGCGGGGTTCACCCCCAGACCCGCACGGGGCGAGGGGTGGAGAGGACGCTCAGAAATGCGCCCCCTGCGGGTCTCCGAGGCGCTGGTCCGGGTCTGGGGCAGCGCGCCCGGCTGTCGGCCTCCAGACTCCGGGTCCCCACCTGCAGAGCCGGGTCCCTGGAGTCGGCTCTGGGGCTCGGTCCGGCCGGGTAGACCAGCGCCCCGGCTCTCCGACTGCCCCCGCCCGGGCGGTGGCGAGCCGAGCCGAGCCGGGTGCCCACAGCAGCCACAGCAGCCGCCGGAGGACTGGAGGACCAGCGCCCCGCGCCCTGCCCGCGCTCGCCCTGCGCGCCTCGCGTCGGCTCGGCCCCCGCCTCCTCCTCTGCGCGGGAGTCAGGGGATTTATGCCAGGAGGGGGGCTTCTTAGCCGCCCCCTCCCACCAGCAGCACTTTTAAAATCATTTAATCCGCCCAGAGCAGCTTTCGGGGGTAATTGACAAAATCTTTAATCTGCGCTGTTAACGAGCTGCTATTGTGGCTTCTGACCGCGAGGCGCCCACGCGGCCCGATGCTACCTTCTCGGCCCCCGCCGAGGGAGTCGCCCACTGCCCCGCCCCCGCCCTCCCCACCGCCTCTCATAGTCTGCTCCCCCAGCTTCAAAACACACACTCCCGCCCCCTGCTTTTCCCCAAAGCTGTTTTCCAGCTCCTGGGGCGCCTTGGCCCGCCACGCTGTTCCCTGGCATTGGCGTCGTCTCTCCCCCACCCGCTGCCAGTCTGTCGCCCATCATAGTCCCTCTCCTGGGTTCCTCTCTGAGCCCCGCGGTGTCGCCGGCTGCCTCCGAGTGGGGACATGCCCAGAGCCCAGGAATGTGAGAGCCTGGGACTCTGTGCCCTTTGCCTTATGAGCAGACTGTCACCCACCCGAAACTGGGTTCACAGCTTTTGTCTACTGCGTCCACTAGCCTAGCCCATAGGAAGGCTGCCCTGGCATCTGGGGACAACCCCACTACTGTGTCTACATGTCAAAGGTCAAGGGACATGTGGAGTCCTGGCCTGTGGCTTTCTGGATGTCACCTTTCCCCCAGGGTTCCTTTCCTGTGGAACAAAGCCAATAGTGTAAGGAGATAGCTTCACAAGTAGTGAAGCAGGGCTGCAGGTGTCTCTCTGTCTCTCTCCCTCTCTATCTCTCCTCCCTTCTCAATTTCTCTCTGTTTCTATCCAATAATAAATGAATAAAATTATTTTTTAAAAGGCATTAGTCGATGACCTGGAGGGTCAGCAGCACTTGGGAAGAGAGTTGTGACAGAAAGCACAGGACAAGGAACAAGCCACGGTGCCTCTCTGAGCCTCAGGGACTGTCCCCAGGGGCACCACAGGGCTTAGCCTCACCCTGCTCAGAAGAGTTCTTGTGACTGTCTGATAGACAGTGCATTCAAACACCCCTGTAATAAGGTGAGGTTCCCACTTCCCCACTGTGACCTCTGTCCTCTTCAGCCTCAATTTCCTGATGCAACAAGAGACGATCCCCTTCCTAATGGGTTCCAGGGAAAGTGGCTAAGCCCCCAAGTCTGTGACTCCACTTTGGGAAGATGTGAACTCCAGATGTGCCTATGCACAGACTGAATGTTGCTTTACAGGATATCACCCTGAACCAAGATTCAAGGTCAGCGTGGGGAATGCTGAGAGCAATGGGAGTTTTAGGTATATACCCTGAGTGATCAAGGAGGGCATCCTGGAAAAGGTGGGCTGGTCACTGGCTGTAAAGATGGGCACATCTGGATGTTGGGGAAGGAGGCATTTCTGATTGTGGAGCCACAAAGCAAGGGCAGAGAATGCAGCTACTGTAATGAGCTTGGGCAGGTGCAAACAGGAGGATGCTGGCTGGCAGCACTGCTCTCAGGCCTGCAGAAGGACAGTTGGACAGGTGAGCAGGGGCCACCTAGTGGTTCTTCATGGCACTGTTTGCTCTCACCTGTGAGATTAGTGGCAGATTGTCATTGTAAGGGATTCTGTCCTTGGGTGGTGCTGGGGTTCAGTGAGGGTGTGTGTGTGTGTGTGTGTGTGTGTGTGTGTGTATGGGTGGGGGGAGTTTTCACCCATCCTCTGCTCCATCACCCCAGAAAACTCCACCCTGGCACCAGTCTGCAGGTGTTTACTCTGCACTGTGTCCCTGCACTTGCCCTTGGTATACAATACAGTATAGAGGGATGAGATGGAAATGAATTGCAGAAGTGAGTACCAGCGCCACCTGGAGACATGTGAGGAGAAGCACAGCTGTACCTCACAAGTCACAGGTGGTGGCTCTACCCCCCCCATTTCCCTTTCACAAGTCATGTCACAGACCCCCAAGGATGTCTCCAGATGTCTCAGGACCCTCAAGCCAATTGCCATTAGCTCCACACTGCCCCTACACTTAGCCCACTCCCTGCATATGCGCCCTCTTCCTCCTGGCTCACCATTTCCTTGGGTTCCAACTTTCCCTGTCCTTGACCACCTTGATGTCATGGTCCTTCTGACAGATGACTTCTGACTGGGTTTTTAGTTTCTTTTTTTAAAATTATCTTTATTTACTGGATAAAGATAGCCATAAATTGAGAAGGTAGGGGTGACAGAGAGGGAGAGAGAGACAGAGAGACACCTGCAGCACTGCTTCACCACTCACAAAGCTTTCCCTATGTGGGGACTAGGGGTTCAAACTGGGTCCCTGTGCATTGTAACATATGCACTCAACCAGGTGCACCACCACCAGGCCCCTGGGTTTTTAGTTTCCATCCTAGAGAGAAGGGCTCTGGTCCATTCTATCCATCCTTTGGGACCAAGACATGACAACCATAGGTCATCAGCTAGCCTGAGACTGCTGTCCTAGGTCAGACACCCACCACAGTCCACACAGGGCACCTCTCTTATTGGGGAGGGGCTGCAGGGGATCCTGGATGGTCAGATATGCTGACCCTGGAGAAGTGGAAAGGAAATGAAAGAACCCAGAAAGAGCAACCAGGGAGATGGGTGAGAAAGTTGCTCAGATCTAATGAGCCTGTGCAGACATGTCACAGGCTCCCTGCCCCCCCAGCAAGTGAGAGCTAATGTCATCCCATTCTATGGATGGGAAAACTGACTTAGAGAGGTAACTTACATAACTCGAGTAGTACTGCTATTAATAAAATGATATAATTAATAGCTACCATCCAGTAGGTATTTTCTGTGTGCTAGGGACCATTCATTAGCAATATATCTTTTTTTTTTTCTTGGTTATTGTCATTGTCAGTGCTTTAGGACTCCAGGCTGACTTTTAAAGAGAGGGGCCAGGCAGTGGCATACCTGGTTAAGTGCACACATTACAGCTCGAGGACCCAGGTTCAAGCCTCCAGTCCTCACCTGTAGGGAGAAAGCTTTACTAGTGGTGAAGCAGTGCTGCAGGTGTCTCTCTGTCTCTCTCCCTCCCTATCACTACCCCCTATCAATTTCCCTGTGACTCTTTCCAGTAATAAATAAATAAAATATTGGGGGAGGGGGACTGACACACAGAAAGAAAAGATAGCAACACTTCCTCCAGTGTGGCGGGAGCAGGGCTTGAACCTGGGTTGTATGCATGACAAAGCAGCTATACTATCCAGGTGAGCATTTTGCTGGCCCATTAGCAAAATATCTTACGTTATGTAATCCTTACCACATATTTATGAGAGTTAACATCCCCATTTTATAGGTGATTCCAGCAAAGTTTAGAGAGATTAAATGACAGCCAAGCTCACACAGCAACTGACAGGTTGGGAATTTGAACCCAGGTCTCTGCACGGCTGGAGCTCAGCTCCATATTTCTGACTTACTTCTATACGCTCAGTTAGAGCCAGGCCTGAGACATACATGTGTGTGGTCAGGACTCAGGAAACCTGGGATGAATGTCAAATGTGCTTGTCTCAGGAGGCCTGGGGGACTGGCTGGCTAGGTCAGGACTTCTAGCCCTAATCCACCCAGCCTCTGCCCCAAACTGCTGAGGGCACGCAGCTCCTGCTGTAAAGCTGTTTCAACTTAATTCTGACGGTCACATTTATCATTAAAAATAAATTTGTCTTGGCTTCCCGTGGCATGGAAAGCTACTGTGCGGTGATTCAATGGGCTTGTCACCTCTCATGGTTAGGCACGGGGAGCTGAACAACTGGATGGTCTCCAACGCCAGCTCCTCATTTTCTGCGGCTGGAGCCAGAAATGTACAGTGGGCTGACATTTAATTTAGAATCCAACATACCTTGACATAAACCCACAATACAAAATGGGGTGGGGGTGGGGACTGCCAAGCCCGGTGCTCATGGTGGTGGTGGAGGGGGGTGGAGAGTCCAAGTGACAGGGTGGATTTTTTTCCCTTTCTTTTTATTTTTTATTTTGCTTTGTCAACACTGAGTGGTAAAGACAGACTGGAAGTCTCTGTCAAAGGGGCGGATTAGCACAGAGCGTGTGCGAGTGTACCTTTGTGTGGATGGCCCCTGAGGCAGCAGGTCTGTGCCCCAATGGCTAGGGTCACTGCATGTGACATCTTCACTGCATCTATCACCAGAGAAACTCATGCCAAGGCCGGACCCTCAGAGTTAGTGCTTAGGGTCAGGGTTAGGGGGTAGGGGCTAAGGTTGGGGTTAGGGTTGGGGTTAGGGGTTAGCCCAGGAGCAGGAGAACTTGGTCATACAGGCCAGCTAGCATCTACACATCAGCCTTGGTTTCCTCTGCCCCCTCACAGTTCCTTTGACCCAGAATCAGTGCTTAGGCTATGGTGCAGTAGGAGAGGACTGTTACGTTTTAAAAATTAGAGTCTGAGTTCTGTGTATTTCTCAACCGGACTGCCTGATAGACTGTGTGGATGTGAAAAGCTGGGAGATGGCTAAGGGTAGTGGTAGGCAAGAAGGGTCAGGGGGCATGAACTCCCTGGAGAGTCAAGAAACCCAAGGAGGCATGTGGTTTGGACCAAAGCAGCTGGAAGGGAGGAGGCAGAGAGGGAAATAAAAGAGGTCGGAAGGAGCAGAAGGAGAGGTAGAAGCCCTCTCATTGATGTGGGCACCCGTGAGAAGGTTGGTTTGGTGGGGGGTGGCATGGTCTGAGGTGGGCATGCACTCTACATGGACTAGGTTTCAGTGTGTTCCTGCAGAAGTAGCCCATCAGCTGGTCCAGGGAAGAGTCTGCTCTGCTCTGCAGCCTTGTGTTCTTGGTACTTTGGAAACATCGCATGATCTGGCTGAGGTCGGTGCGAAGCCAATGAAGCCGCCGAGTCCTGGAAGCCCAGGATGCAGCCGCAGTAGGAAATCCACCCATCAGATGATGTGAACTTGACTTACTAGTTTTATTATTATTATTATTTACTATATTTATTTATTGGATAGAGACAGTCAGAAATTGAGAGAAAAGGATGTGATAGAGAGGGAGAGAGACAGAGAGACACCTGCAGCACTGTTTCACTATTTGCAAAGCTTTCTCCCTTGCAGGTGAGGACCAGGGGCTTGAACCCAGGTCTTTTCACATTGTAACATGTGTTCAACCAGGTGTGCTACCACCTGGTCCTGAGCCATTAACCTGCTACATCTGTAGTCCCCACAAGAGCCTATGAGGCACCTGTGACTCTTTATTATTCCCATTCCACGGTGGAATATGTGAAGGTCAAGTGTCTTGCTCAAGATCATACATTTTATAAACGCCAAGCATGTATATCCTGAAGTCTGCACCTCCCCCCACTAAGTCCACACTCTTCAGAGTCCACAGAGGCAGAATTTGAGAACCCATCCACAGATAACACTTGGATCACAGATGCTTGTTGTTGAGAAAAAGGAACCAGATGTGGGGAATGAAAATCTTGTAAGTTGGATGCAGTCAGTGGCCACATCCTGAGCTCCAAGTGGCCAGCCTTGCAAAAGCGACATGTCTTACTCCCATATTATTCTTCCAGGCCATATATATGATGTTGTGTTTACTCTCTGCAGACCCTGGGGTGCCGGCCCTGGCAGTTGCTGCCCCATAGCAGCCTGCTTCTGCAGGGTCTCCATAGGTCAAGGCTGGGTGTCCAGCCTCTGTCAGAGATTTGTCCATGGGAGCCCTGTGTCTTGTGCTGATGGTGTTCTTCCCCAGGGAGCTGCTTTTGTGCTGGGCACTGGGGATACTCCATTCAGAATCACTTTGACATCCTTACCTTGCAGGAGAGTAAATTGAAGCTCCGATGCTTCACGAAAACAAGCTTCTGGCTGGTGATGTGTGTGCAGGGGAGATGTTTCTATTGTCATTTTCTTTCCTCCCCTGCAGATGGGATGGTCTCTACTCCACCCATCTCCAGCAGCTTTCCTCACCCCTGTTTGTTTTGGTCCCTGTTCATTTCTCTTCTTTTTTAATTCAAAAGGATGCTTGTTACCAGAAGCCTATTTTGAGAGAGAGAGAGAGAGAGAGAGAGAGAGAGAGTGTGTGTCCAGAGCACTAGTTAGCTCTGGCTTGTGGTAGTGCTAGAGATTGAACTTGGGACCTGGGAGCCTCAGGTGTGGAAGTCTGTTTCTTAAACTGCTGAGCTATCTCCCCTGACCTTTAATTTTTTTTTTTGTAAATGAGGGTCTTGTCTACCACACTGTTGAAAGCAAGTTTCTTTTTCTATCCTTCTATATAGTGAAAAAGCATAGATCTTTTTTAAAAAATATTTTTATTTATTCCCTGTTGTTGCCCTTGTTGCTTTATTGTCGTAGTTATTATTGATGTCATCATTGTTGGATAGGACAGAGAGAAATGGAGAGAGGAGGGGGAGACAGTGAGGGGGAGAGAAAGATAGACACCTGCAGACCTGCTTCACCGCTTGTGAAGTGACTCCCCTGCAGGTGGGGAGCCGGGGGCTTGAACCAGGATCCTTAAGCTGGTCCTTGTGCTTTGCGCCACCTGCGCTTTACCCACTGCACTACCTCCTGACTCCCAAAAGCATAGATCTTAAGGGTACAGTTTGCTTCCTGACCAGTCACTCTATAAAACTCCCCTACCCCCTCCTCTCACACATGCTCCCTTGGACCTGATTTCATTTTGTTTGGATTTTGGCAACAGGACTTGACACCTGTGTGCTTCCACCACTCCTTGTGGACTGTCGTTGTGGTGGTGGTTATTATTCTTATTTTCCTTTTTGGTGTCAGGTAGAGGAGAGACACTACATCACTGTTCCAATGTTCACGGAACTCCTCCTGTTTTGTGCCTGACATTCTTTTGTGGTGCTTGGTCTTAAAGCTTGGTTAGGTCTGTGCTCTACTGAGTGGGCTATCTAGTAGGCTGTCTCTTGACCCCTAATTGTGGTGCTGGGGGAATGAATCCAGGACCCCAAACATGCATGATGTGATATTCTGCAAGTACCCTAGCCCCATGAACTGATTCCTGGCCCTGCAGCTCACTTCAGCCTTTTCTAGAGCGCCATGCAATGGAAGCACATGGTGTGTGCTCTTTTGGGTCTGACTACTTTGGCTCAACATTAGGATGGTGATTTTCATCCACATTGTTGTGTATATCAGTAGTTTACTTTCCTTGCCAATAGTGTTCCGTTTATGGTTCTGAACAATTTTTTGAACCATTTGCCTGTTGATGGACATGTGGGCTGTTTCCTCTTGGGCCTGCTGCTGTGAACACGTGTACACATGCCTGGGTGCTCGCATGCACGCATTCCTTAGGCACCCACCCAAGGATGGAATTGCTGGATGGAAGGAAGTTTAACTTGGCTAGAAACAGCCGGATTCCTCTCTGTCCTAACTGGACTACTGGATGCACCTGTAGCAGGTCTGGGGGTACAGGTACCATGTATGCCCTGCCTTTCTCCCAGTGTTCCTTTGAGAATCACTGTGGGAAACCAGGGCTCTGTGTGACCCCAGAGCTGCTGTCACTCACACATTCATTCATTCATTCACTCATTCATTCATTCATTCATTCATTTTCTCACTCAGTGATTCCATAGCACATTCTCAGAGCAAACCCCCTGCAGGCTAGCAAACACACCCTGAACTGCCCTAGCTCATCTAAGCTCCAAGCACAAGCAGGGTGACTTGCGCCCAGGCACAGCTGAGCCACCGCAGCTCCTTTCTGTCACAACTGCCTGTCTTAGAGATGCGCTGGGAGTGCAACCTGGCCGTCATCCATGCTGCTGAGGAAGCTGGCGTCTTGGTTGTGGCTCAGACATGTGTCAGTGAGTAGAAGGCCATGTCACTTACCATTGTCTTCCCCAGCTACTCCAGCCTCCTCTGCACCACCTGGCCCCCACCCAATAGCAACGACCCTTAGGGGCTGTGCTTTATAGAAAACAACCGAGTATCTTCAGTCACTGTTGTTCCATTTGATTTGTCTGCCAGCAACATGCAGAGAAGAATTCAACATCTAGATTTTCACCAGAGCAGCATCTTGGGATTCCCCTCCTCCCTCTTTCCCTCTCTGTCTGTCTGTCTGTCTCTCTATCTCTTTCATCTGGTGCTTCTCATCTTCTGCCTTCATGTGAAAATGAAGCCCCCCCCCCACAATCTGGGATGCACCCTGTGGCTTCAGGTGCATCCTGGAACCTGGATCTCACCTCAGTGGGACCCCCTGACCTCAGTGGGGATTGCACCACCCTGGGCAGGAGCCAGTGCTCTTGAGCAAGAGTCCCCAGGAAATTCATGCCCACCCCAGAATAACTTGATCCTTCACCCTACCCCCAGGAGAACTCTCCCACCCCCAACCTACTAGTGAGTTCTTTCAACAGCTATTTAGTGAGCATCTACTATGTGGAGTTTGATTCTAGCAAACAAATAAGATACTTTCCAATAGTGACAGTTGCTTAGAGGAGATAAAACTGGGTGCAGCACAGAGTTGTTGAAGAGCCTAGTGAGAAAATGGGATTTGAAGGAGGAACCTGTGATGGGAAAGTTTGAGGGACAACTCTGCAGGTGGGGGAAGAAAGTGCAAAGGTCCTGAGGTTGGAACAAGACTAACAGGTGTTAGGGATGCTAAGACCTAACTATGGCCTTGTGGCTGAGTGAAGGCAGAGTGGTGGAACTGAAGTTGAGGCAAGAAGGAGGGAAGGTGGGACAGGCTGTGCAAAACAGGGAGAGGGCTAGAGTTTCCTACTAGCATGGTAGAAAGACTTGGAGAATTGCAGGAGGGGCCATATTAGAAACTGATGGACATTTTCACAAGTCCATTTTGTCTGCCATATTGAGGACAGGCTCCAAGAGGGTCTAGTGTGGGGGGTAGTAGAGGGGTGGCACAAACAGGGCCAGTGCCTGAGCTTTCTGAGCAGAGATGTAGGCAGCTCAGATTGGGTGTCAGCAGTGGAGATGGAAAGAAGGGCACAGAAAATGTTTGAAGATAGAGCTGGGGAGGTGGTCAGCATATAGAGAGAAAGTAAAAAAAGAGGTAAAGAGAGAGCATGACAGTGCCAAGCCCAGGACACTGATTCAGGTGAGTGGGGGGAAGAATAATGTTGGGGGTCAGGGGTATATAGACTCCTCAGAGGCATCACATTCCCGAGTCTGGAGTTCTGAGGGGAGGTCAGCCTGGAGCCATGAGCCAAGAAGGTGGTAGGTGGTGGACTCTAGAGTGGGTGGAGCACTGATCTCAGCAACTCTCCCTGCTGGAGAACCCCATTTCTGCACCCTGCTCACTTTCCTGTTTCCCTATCCCTGTTGACCTTGGCTACTGGAATGTAGGCAGAAGCACAGAGCAGTACCCTGAGCTCTTAAGAGATGCCTTCTTGCCACAGGGTGGGGGGTAGTGCAGTGGGTAAGACATGGGACTTTCAAACATGAGGTTTTAGTTCAATCCCTGTTATTGAATGTGCCAGAGTGATGCATTGGTGCTCTCTCTCTATCTCTCTTCTCTATCTTATGTAAATAAATCATTTTATTTTTGTTTTGCCATCTGGGTTATTGATGGGAGTCAGTACCTGCAGAGTAAATCCACTGCTGAGTATAGCTATTTCCCCTCTAAATAGATACAGAGAGAAATTGAGAAGGAAGGGGAGAGAGAGAGAGAGAGAAAGAAAGAAAGGCCCCTGCAGCACTGCTCCACCACTCATGAAGCTTCTTCTCTGTAGGTACAGACTGGGGGCTCGAACCCTGGTCCTTGTGTATGGTAATGTGTGTGCTCTACTAAGTGTGCCACCGCCCAGCCCCAATAAATAAATCTTCTGAAAAAGAGAAAGAACCTCCCTACATGTTTCTCAAGACCAGAAGAAAGACATGTCCTGGGAAGCCACAGATAGCCACAGCCTGAGCCTAGAAAAACTGTGAGTCCAAAAAATCCAGTGTTTTTGAGCACTAAACACCAAGTACCGAGTGCTGGTATGATTATTTATTACAGGGGAATGTGGATAGGAGGAGCCAAGATGATAAGATTATTGAGAACAAGGCCCTATACAAAGTAAGTGCTCAGCAAACGCAGAATGGTAAGCACTAGAGCTGCTTACATGCTACTCACAGTGAATCAAAACCAAAGGCACCCCACTTCCTGAAGTGTTCCCAGCCCCATTCTCCGCTCATTGCCTCTGCTGGTGCTCTCTGCTCTGGTCTGGATCTTTGCCTTCAATTACATAATTTTGTTTCCTGATTATTTTTTAAAAATTGTTCTTTCAACCCTTAAAAACCATCCTAGGGATTGGAGTGCTTCTTTTCGGTCTCTTTTCTAAGTAACTTCTGGGGAATGTTGGACCCCAGGGCCATATCTGGGGAATCTGTGTATGTACGAACGTTCAGCATAGGTAGAGGGAGGGATCTTGACAAGGGGTTTACGGGCAGGCTGCAGGGTTTAAAAAGGAAAAATATCAGCAGGATTTAGTCAACATTTACCATGGGCATCGCTGAATGTCTGCCCACATGGGTGCTCAGAGCTCACCATTCTACCATGTGCCGAGTCCTGCAATGGGACTGTCTCCTCAGGGTAGACCTTGTGAGAGAGGGGTGGGGATGGGAAGGTTGAAGGATACCCAGGGGCCCTTTACACTTTGGCTCACACCTTCCTCCTCCACTCAACTTCCATGGGGCTGGAGCCTCTGGCATCCACTGCTGCAAATTGGTTTACACCCCCCACCCCCCCACCCTACCCTCCAGCATTGGCTGCCTTCCCTCCTGCTCACCCTCCCACTCCCCTCCCTGCTTCCTGGGATCACCTCCAAATAAACCACTTGTATTTACATCTCTGCTTCTGGGGGAAGCCAGCAGCAGACAGCCAGGTGCCCCGTCTGCCAGTCTCACGTGGGTCCCCCATTCCTTCCCAACACCATTCAGCAAATTCCAGCCAAAGCTGCGATCACACTCCAAGCACAGGCGCTGGTCAACACCTGGTAACGGTGACACATCGGTGTCCAAATCCTACTCTGGACCAGAGAAGGGCCCCAGGCGGAAGCCAGATGGCCCTTTCTGGTGCACATTTAGGTCTCATCGGATTGAGATCATCACATGACCTGATTGTGAAAATACCTCCTTGGCTGAAAGTTCTGTCTATTTAGCAGTGATGTTAGCTGGTAGGTATGGAGATAACTTGTATCAGGAGCTAGCTTAGTGTGACATGTGGCAGTGAATCTAGTCCTTGAAGGGACCTGTAGCCAAGTCCTACTAGTCCTTTCATTTCCAGAAGAGGGAAACTGAGGCATAGGGTGGCTGTACAGCTGTAGACTGGATATAAACATCCGGGTTGTCTGACTCCAGAGTTGGCCTGGGGAGGGGCAGGGTGTTTGTAAACCTCTCTTTTTCATGGATGTTTCTTTCTACTTCTTAGTTGCTCTAAATATATGGAGCAAACAGCCTTGCCCTCAGTATGGGTCTTGCTAATTAGCTAATTACTTCCTTAGGGTGGACTCCCAAGAAGAGAATTACAGGGTCAGGGAGCAAGGTCAGCTGTAAAACTCTCCATCCTGCGTACCCCTTCCTGGCCTAGCTTTTGGACTCTCCCGCCTTCTTTCCCACACTGGCTTGAGTCAAGCATCTCTGTGGAGTATGCAGCCTTGGCCTCACTCTGCACAGCCCCCAACTGTCAGGGTCTACACTGCCTTCTAGGCCCACATCTGGGATCTGTCCTGTGTCCCAGCAGAGGTGGTCAGAGGAGAACTGAGGAAGGTCTTTGTGGAGGGACTGTAGTTGCAATTGGTGTGGTTATGAATGAGTATGAGTATGGTTATGAATGAATGGATGGATGGATGGATGGATGGATGGATGGATGGATGGATAAATGTATGAGACCCCTGGCCTGCCTTTATCCACTTAAGTTACAGAGCATCTTAGTGAAGCAATTCCCCAACTCTGCAGTTCACAAGAGGAGTCCCACACTTAAAGGGCAGCTCCCCACTATCTGTGATCAGACAGAATGGGGCACACACAAGCCAACCTTTTAGTTTGATGCCAAAGCTCTAGGGCTACCCAGGTCTGCTCCCTCGTCATGTACCTCCACTTATAAGGGTTTTTCTTGTGAGGTGCTCAAAGTTCAGTTTTCTGGTTGGCTGAGAAAAGGGGCATGAAAACACTAAGAACCACACTGTGTATTGATTGTTGTATTACAAGTGAATCCTCCAAACTTAGGAGTTTGAAACCATAAACCTTTATTATTTCATGCAGTGTATGAAGGATGTAACTTGAAGAGCCATTTTGCTGGCTGGGTCTTTCAGAAGGCTTCAGTCAAGAAATGGCTGGCACTGCATTATCTAATGGCTAGACTGGAGCCTGAGGATCCATTTCCAAGATGGTGCACCAGCACGGCCATCTGGGGGAGATTTCAGCTCCTCACCACACGACTCTGCAGGAGGCAGCTTGAGTGATCTCACAACATGGTTTGCACCACAGCAAGTGACTGGGAGAGAGAGGGAGGGAGAAGAAGAAGAGGGGAGAGAATTGCTACTTTTTTTTGTCCCCTTAGGTAGCAACAATGATTCAGAGAGAGAAAGAAACCATAAAATGAAGCTTCCTTCAGTGTGGTGGGGGTTACAGTCAAACTTGGGTTACACATATAGAAAAACAGCTCACTATTCTTTTTTTTTTAAATTTCTTTATTAGGGGATTAATGGTTTATAGTCGACAGTAAAGTACAATAGTTTGTACATGCATAATATTTCCCAGTTTTCCACATAACAATTCAACCCCCACTAAGTCCTCCTCTGCCATCATATTTCAGGACTTGAACCTTCCCCCCAACCTCACAGTCTTTTACTTTGGTGCAGTACACCAACTCCAGTCCAAGTTCTGCTTAGTGTTTTCCCTTCTGATCTTGTTTTTCAACTTCTGCCTATGAGTGAGATCATCCCATATTCATCCTTCTGTTTCTGACTTATCTATCTCATTTAACATGATTCCTTCAAGCTCCATCCAAGATGGTGTGAAAAAGGTGAAATAACCATTTTTAATAGCTGAGTAATACTCCATTGTGTATATAGACCACAACTTACTCAGCCACTCATCTATTGTTGGACACCTGGGTTGTTTCCAGGTTTTGGCTATTACAAATTGTGAAAGCAGCTCACTATTCAAATGATCTATTTGGCCAGCCTCATTTTTTACCCCCAGAGCACTCAGCTCTGCTTTATGGTAGTGCCAGGACCTGGGACCTGAGCTTCAGACATGAAATTCTTTTGTATAACCACGATGCTGTCTCTTTGGTCCCACGTGTGCTTTTTACCTATTCTTACCTGTCATGCACCATCATTTCCAACACATAATATTGCTTGAAGGTGAACTATTCTAATTGGTTCTCACTTTAGGCAGAGGATTAGGCTTAATAAGAGAGGAGTCAACATTTAAAAAGCTGGATGGTAGCACAGCGGGTTAAGCACACGTTGCACAAAGCACAAGGCCTGGCCTAAAGATCCCAGTTCCAGACCCCGGCTCCCCACCTGCAGGGGGGTCGCTTCACAAGTGATGAAGCAGGTCTGCAGGTGTCTATCTTTCTCTCCCTCTCTCTGTCTTCCCCTCCTCTCTCCATTTCTCTCTGTCCTACCGAACAACAATGACAACAACAATGATAAGCAACAAGGGCAACAAAAGGGGAAAAAATAACCTCCAGGAACAGTGGATTCGTAGTGCAGGCACTGAGCCCCAGCAATAACCCTGGAGGTAAAATAAAATAAAATAAAATAAAATAAAAACTTAAAAAAGCAACCATAGCAGGGCCAGTGAAATAATTCACTTGCATAGTGTATTTGCTATGCCATGTGCTTGACTTAGGTTTGAGCCTCTCCCCCACCACATGGAAGGAAGCTTTGGTGCTATGTTCTTTTCATTATCTAGCTATCATTTATCTATCTATCTACCTATCTATCTATCTATCTATCTACCTATCTATATCCCTTCTCCTCCTCTTCTCCCTCTCTCTCCCCCACCCCTTCCCTCTCCCTTTCCTCACAGCCCCCACCCCACCCCATCCCTCTATCTCTATCAAAAAGATAGCAACCACAGTAGACAGGAGATAGCGCACCTGCTAGAGCACAGCTCACCATGCACGAGAACCAGAGTTTGAGCCCTGGCTGTTCCATGGGAGCACCAGGTAAAGAGGAAGGCTCATGCACAGTGGAGCAGTGCTATGGTGTCTCTCCTTCTACCAATCCTTCTCTCACTATCTGGAAAAAAGAAGAGGAGTCAGCAGAAGCAGTGGGATTTCCGAAGAGTGATGTTTGGGCAACAACAGACGTGAAAAGACTGGTCTATAAAAGTTGCTCCAGGATTGTGGAGAGGACTCGTGGAGCACACGGCACATAGCAGCCATACTGTTAGGATCAGGCCCGTGTACTGCTGCAGCTATTAAGGAATACATGCTGACACAAAGTGGAGGTCCAGGGCTGTGTGGGGTGACCTTGGAAGAACTCAGAGTCCAGGAGTAAGAGAGTGGGCGTGCGCGGGGGGGGGGGGGGGGGGGGAGACAGCATCCTTCAGGTTTTCACTTGATTCTGAGCAATAGGACCAGTCTGGGCTTGCACCTTCACTTCCTGTATGACCAAGGACAAATCGTGCTGCCTCTCTGAGCTCCAGGACTTTGAGCTCCATGAAGTGAGTATCCCAGCTCACCCTGTACTGGGCTCCAGAGCAGGTCTGTGTACAGCCAGATGAGTTACAGTTAGCATGATTGGGGGGTTCAGGAGGAGACAGGAGGGAATTATGGGTCCTGGAACAGTTGTCCAGACAGGGCCTTACACAAGAGGGCACTTGGCTCTGACAGGTGGTGACTGCTGGAAGGGGCACACTTGCTCTAATTCACTCCAGGCTGGGTTGTGGAGCTCTTGGGGCATTGGCATGGGGAAGAATTAGTAGAAGGGAGGGACCAGGCTGGGTATGCCTGGCCTCCCCAGAATACAAACTCATAGCTATTCCCAGAAAGACCAAGTGCAGATGCAAGAGAATGTGGAGGGGCAAAGGTGGTGTTCAGCTCAGCCTGGGAGGTAGGATTGGGGGACTTTTCTGAGTCCGACCTGAGATACAGTAGCCATGTGGCCCCAGCTATCAGGGTGGGGCTCTCTGGGAAGCCACTGCCTCTTGGGGCTGGGAGTAGGGTGGTCAAGATGCTTGTCGGTAAGACCTCTAGGCTCAGAACTTAAAGCAGCCTGCTCCTGGGCCCTTGAGTTTGCACCCTGAAGACTCTGGCAGAAGCAGGGTAGCCCTCAAGGTGACTGGGGTACCTCATACCTGGGTGACCTCTAGAAATTCTAGTTTTATCCTGGGAGCTCACACGTAGCTTCTGTCACCACCACCTCCACCCCTTTGGAGGGACAAGTATAACCTCTGGCACTGTAGCCCCAAACAGGCTTCATTCACTTCAAGTCCATCTCAGTGCTGATGCCTGCCCTGATGAAGTCAGAGGATCCTCCATCTGTCAGTATTAGGAGCCCCAGGCTCTGGGCCCACCAGTGTCCCCCACCTTTCTGAATGATGCCCCTATCTGATCAAGCATTATACTTAGACCTCCAGCCACCCAGCTTAAACCTTCCAATATCCAGACAGGAAAATGAGGCCCATGGGGGTCCTCAAACATCAGGCAGCCCCTTCTCCCTATTTCTGCCCAGATTAGATCTGGGGCCAGTCACTGAGCACCTAATTGTGCTGGGGAAGCCTGCCATACACCCTGGGGTGCCAGGAAACTCTACAAAATACTGTCAGTCCTGTTATCTCTCATCCCTGAGCTGTGATGATTACACAGTAAAGGAAGGACAGATTGCCCTGAGAACCCCCTATGTGCCCAGCATGAAGAGACAGACTGTCCCTTGGTAACTGGGGTTAGGGTGGAATCAGCTGGGAGGTTGTGCAGAGAGAAGCATGCACCCCAGAGGCCTCTGGCTCTGCGCCTCAGCTCCATTCTGCCTGGAGCCCCGTGGCTGAGCCCTGGGCTCAGAGCAGACAGCCGTGCTAATCCTGTCCTGGACTGGTGGCCGCTCCTGGCCAGGAGGGGCAGTCACCCTCCCGGAAAGCTGGTCTGCATTCCCAGTTAGCTGTGGATGGCATGGTGGAGCCACCAGGAGATTATCCATACCCGGCTGGTCCCCAGGGGCTGGCCCCAGTGCCCCATAAGCCAGCAGCTAGCTGTTAAGGAGATTCATGAGAAGGGGGCTGGGGGGCACTAATCAAGCTGTCCTGATTATAATTGTCCAAAGGTGCCGGCCTCCTCTGCGCGGCCATGGCCCTGCCTCTGACTCTCGGCAGGGCTTCTCCCTGCTGGGACCGTGCTGGGTAATGTTCTTTCGACATAACTCTATTTAAATTCACATTTCCATCATCCCCCAGAGGAGCAGGCAAGAGAGCTGAGCTGCGTGGTATAAGCCAGGAAAGGATTAGATGGGGTGGGTGTTTTTCTTTTCCCTTTTATTTTCCCGTAGTGATGGAAATGGGGTGGCAGTGCGGGGACTATTCTAGAATCCTGCAACAGCAGGGTCCAAAAGTCCACTAAAGGCCATCCAGTTGAAATATCTTCTGTGCTTAGATGTGGAAACTGAGGCCCAGGAGGGCTCTCACCGGTACAGGGAGGCCCCTCCCCCAGATTCTTGCCCAGACTAACTCTGGGGGCTGGTGTTGGGAGAGGCCTGGAGCCTGGCTCTCTGTTCCTTTTGCGAGTTGACAGGTGCCACAAGTCCCTCTACACCAACGTGCCCTGCTGGGGATCCTGTCCCTTCCCTGCCGCTTTGCTGAGCCCAGAAGGGGGTTGTGGCCAAGTCCCTGCCATGAGTCACCTCTCTCCAGAGCACAGCTGGGGCTTCATTTCCTCTGCTGGAAGCCCTGGGGGACTGGAAAAGGCCATGGCCTCACTGGAGTGGGGGAGGGGTGGGGAGACAGAGCACCACACGCAGCAGCAGAAGTGGGCCTGGGCACAGGGCACAGAGCCAAGTGGCCAGGAATGTGGCTCCCAGAGGACAGTGACGTGGAGTGGAGAGAGAGAGAGGGAGAATGAGAGAAGAGGGGGAGAAGAAGGGGTGGGCAGGCTTAGGCTGCTGAGTCCTCCTGTCCCTGGGCTAGGCTGCATGGCAGAGAAGGTGAGGATGCTTAGGGCAGAAGCAGGGGAGTTGGGGGTAACATGGGAGAGGGAAGGAGCAGCCTTTGAGATAGAATTCTGAGTCCTTTGAAAGCCAGAAGTGTTCAAAGAGACACCTGTGCTGCCCCGTCCCCCATTATCAAAAGCTTGGGAGCAACCCAGCCTGAATGTTCCCTCTGCCAAGAGGCCTTGCCACCAAGGTGACAGCGTGGGGCATGCAGCAAAGTCCCCTGGGACCATGTAGCTCAGCCACTAGCTGGCATGGGGCTCAGGGAGGCAGGTCACCTCCAAAGACCCTCAGCTTAGACTGTCTACAGCTGGACTACAGTCTAGGGTGAGGTACTAGATCCACCCCTCCCTTCAGGGAGAGGGATGTTCTACCCTGGAATGAGGGTGACAAGTGGCCTCCTATATGAATCCCAAGGCTTTGGGCTGCCACATTCCTGCCCAACCTGGGTCCTCTCCAAAACAGTCATGGACCTAGATTTTTCTCATGTACTGGGGCCTAGAATCCTCCAACAGCAGGGCCCAAAAGTCCACTAAAGGCAATCCAGCTAAAACATTATCTGTGCCTAGATGTGAAAACTGAGGCCCAGGAGGGCCCTTACAGGTACAGGGAGGCCCCTCTCCAGATTCTTGCCCAGACTAACTCTGGGGGCTGGTGTTGAGAGAGGTTAGGACACTCACCTGAGGTTGCACAGCGGGAAGGACCCTAAACACTACCTGGTACTACTTCATTGGGTACCTACTGTGACAGGAAAGCCACGAGAGATGGAGGATTGAGTTAGCACCTTGTGTTCTTGGTGATCTCCTCCCTGATCTCCGCTCATGCAATGCCACCTCTCTGGCCTCAATTTCCCCATCTACTAACTAGGTCCACCTCTCAGGGCTAAGTCACCTTGCAAAAGGGCAAGAAAACAGATTCAGGCTTCACTGCTGACCCAGCTGGTAGGTGTGTGATACATACCAGGAGATGGTGTGGGGACATGACAGTTTTTCTGGCAGGCCTGACACTCTGTTACTGAAGCTGGGGCTACAGGGCAAGTCTCGGCAGCTCGGTTCTGGGGGACACACATAGCCGCAGCTTTCCTGCTCAGTTACCCGCCTTGGGCGGGTTTCCTCTCTGAGCCTCCAGTTCTCCACCTGTAAATGGGGTGGTAACAACAGTGAGGGAAGCAGCTTCAAAGTTTCAATGAGATAAACTGCATTGAGTCCTTAGGATAGGGCTGCGTTTTAGTGGGGCTCAATATATGTTGGCTGCTGTCATTATTGTCACTCCTGCCATTGCCATTACTCACAGCACCACTGCCACCACTATCACGACCACTCACAATGCCATTACCACCGAGACAATCAGTACCACTACCAACACCATCACCATCAGCATCACCAGGACAACCACCATCACTACTTCCACCTCCATCATCACCAACATTACCATCATTGTCCTCACTACCACGATGACATTTGCTGCTATGACCAAAATCGCCCCCTTCACCTCACTACTTGCATACAGAACCTACCTTCCTTCTCTTATGAAAGCTCCATTCTCCCCACAGACCACTTCTTGTGCTCCCAAGGCCTGAGCTGGTTCTTTGTAAGCCCTTGACCGCTAGAACTCCCCACCTGGCTCAATGTTAATTCCTTGATTACCAGACTCCAAAGTCATCTCTGCTTGGGCCCACTCACTCTTGGGGCCTGATTATGAAGTAGGTGCCTATTTTCTGCCCTCATTTTCTGCTGGCACCCCCCCACACACACTGCCATTCTTTCCCTTTCTGTCATAAACTACCAATGTCAGAGCTAAGAGTGTTCATAAAGGAACTGGGTGGAATAAGCTGGGCATTGCCAACCCCTAAGGTGCTAGGGACCCTGGAGCCCAAGAGACATGGAGAGCATAGGGGACCCTGTTTGTACTTGCCAGGCATCCAGGGGCCTTGACCCTACCCCTCAAAAGCACAGAAGGATTGATTCCAGGGATGATGCTGATGACTGAGAGTCAAAATGGGACTTGGTTTGTGTGTCCAGTTCCAGAAGTTTCTTCAGAGAGGATTGTCTAGTTCTGAACAAATCAAGTCTAAACTGCTCAGGGTGTCTAAATTGCTCATCTGATGCCAGGTGGTCCATCTTGCCTATCCACCCAAACATTTAGGAGAGGTCAGGAGTAAGAGCTATTTCCTGAGAAGAAACACGAAAGTACTGTGGCCTGCAGTGACTCAGATCTGGGGCAGGCAGCCCCAGTAGACAGGCTTTCTCTGAGCCTTTGAAAAACAGTGTAGGATCTTTGAAGACAGGAACAACTGAGATTAGTCCTGGGGTCAACTGTCCACTCACAGGACTGATGGGGGCCAGGCAGGCAGAGCAGAAAAATAGGGCGCCTGAGGCCAGGATGCCTCTGTTACCTGGAGGACTTCCCAGTCACCTAGGCATAGAATGAGAATACTGCCCTTAGCATCTTCCAGCTCACTCTGCTCAGGACAATTCTCTCAGAATTGTAAAAACAGGAGCCTTCAGTATGTTTGGGTGAATTCGCCACCCCCTTCAGCCCCCAGCTCACCAGCCTATCTTCCCCCCACCACAAAAAAAAAAAAAAAAAAAGAAAAGAAAATAGATAGCAAATGGTAAAGGAATTTGGAAATAACTTCCCCAGTGTGAGTGCAGCTGATTCCTTTGTGCTGCCTTCGAGGGTGGGTGGGGAGAGCCTGGAAGGGAGTGGGAACTCAGAGGGGGCTGGAGTAACAAGAGAGGCTGCCAGGACACCTGTTTCCTCTCAAGCAGGAACCAGAGACAGACACCAAGCTCCAGATGCCGCCCAACTCTCCCTCCCACTGTCCCCTGTTAATTTCCGTCCCTCTACTCACTGGGTCGCCAGTAGCCTGGTCCCTGCCCCTGCCCCTGCCCCACAGCCACACAACCCCCCTACCCCCCATCTTTAAGTGGGATGTCTGGATCTGGCTCTAACTGCAGAGCTCTGTTTTTTGGAACCACACTGCTAAGCATCAGAGCTGTTCTGGATTGTAGGCCCCAGGACAGAGAGAGGGTGGTGTGAAGGGCTTCCTGATTGTCCCCTGTGTTTTGTCCTGTCATCAGACAGCTCCCCCAACCCCCACAGTCACACTATTGTTGAATGCATTGCTAACCCTGCCTGGGTGAGTGCTTTATAGATACACACCAAGAGGTGGACTGGGAAAGAGGCGAGGGGGCAGAGAGGAGAGGAAGGGTCTTAGGAGAATGGAAGGGAAGAGGGCAGTGAGGAGGCCTCCAAGCCAGTGGTGGCTTTGGCGTTTGTGATGAAAGCTCAGACTTAGGGATCTGATCTGGAGCTTCAGACTGTACAGGAGCCACTTTGTCTGTTTATTTATTTATTTACTTATTTTTGTTGTTATTTATTTCTCCACTCTGGCATATGGTGGTGTGAGAAGATTGAACCTAGAACCTCAGAGCCTCAGGCATGAAAGTCTTTTTTGCAAAACAATTGTGGTGTCTCCCGTACCACCCAGGTCCCTTGATTTTTTAAAACAAAGATTCATTTATTTATCAAGGGGTGGGGGAGGGAGAGGGAGAAAGGGAAGGGAGAGACAGAAGGAGGGAGAGAGAGAAAGAGAGTGGAGGAGAGATGGGGAGGAAAAGAGAGACAAAGGAAGAGAAGGGGGAAGAGAGAAAGATGGAGAGAGAGGGAGAGAGAGAAAGATAGAGGGGGAGAGAAAGAAGGAGAGAGGAAAAGAGAAAGAAAGAGGGAGAGAGAGGGAAAGGGAGAGGGGGAAAGAGAGACAGAGAGGGAGAGGGAGAAAGACAAACACACACACCACCACCACCTCCACCACCACACCAGTGCATCACTCTGGCATATGTGATGCCAGGGATCAAACTCAGGACCTTGTGCCTGAGAGTGCAACCCTTACCAACAACACCATCTCTTGGGCTATTGGGGTGACCCGTGGAATTCATCTCAGTTAAAGCCTGGTGTGGGGTGCAGAGGTCACCAGACAGCACGTGCTAGTTGTGTATCTTTTCTTCATGAGGGGAAATTGGGGTTGAGAAGCTGGGGGGGTGGTGGCAGCAGTTATAGGATGTGTGTGTGTGTGTGTGTGGGGGGTGTCAGGCTCAGGTAGTTGCAATTTCAGAATTTAGGTCAACATCCTGGACAGGGTCGGTCCCTGTAGCATCTCTGGCTGGTGGCCCCTGTGGGACACATGGAACTCCAAGAACTATCCATGTGCAACTCACAAGAGGGGGATGTGGGGCAGCAAGGTGAATCCTAAGACTGGGGCCACTGGGTCAAGATGGGGGGTGAAGTGTGAACCATAGGTGAGGACCAACCTTGTGTCAAAGCCCCCCCCACCCCTGTGCCCCATCCTAAGAATGTCTCTGCTGACCTCCCACTTCCAGCATGAGTTAGAATCAGAAGTTGGAGGGAGGGAGAACACCCCCCCACACACACACACAAACACACCAGCACCACCACCATCACCAGTCTCCCAGTTATGTCCTCCAGGGCTGAACTCCCTGGAATGGAGCCAGGCTGCCCCAGTTACACCCCTGCTCAAGCCGCCGTTCCTCAGACACCCTCATAATATCAATAATGGAGAGCAGCCTCCCCAGAGACCGCAGGCCAGTGCTTGGCTCAAGCAGGAGCTCAGAATGTCACGTGGTCCAGGGTTGCCCCAGAGGCAAACAGATGAGGGAGCATGGACAGCCATGGGCAGGGTGGCTCTCGGGCAGCTTCCCCACCCCCAGGCTGTCTAGGATGTCTTAAGGATGCTTTGTTAAACTCCATTAAATATGTATCACCCCTGTTAAACTTTAATGTCCCACTTTGAGGTGTCACATTTTTCACCTCCTCCCAGGATGGGGGAGGGTTGAACTGATGCCTGACTCTAGGGACCCAGGCAGGGGCTGGGGGTGCCCTGGTGTTAGACAAGGCAATGCTGGGGATCCCCTCAAACTTCAAGTGCTCCCCCATCCCAGGGCTGCAGACCTCCGTCCTTAGGGTCAACCAGGAGGGCAAATCTTTCCCATAGAGGGGGCAGGATGTGTTTTAGACTCTGCATATTGGTCTTTGATTTCCTTCTGTAGCTATTTAAGAATGTGAGGCCAGGGATGTAGCATGCTTCGCATATATGAGGCCCTGGGTTTGATCCTTGGCACCCAAATAAATAAAAATGTGAGCTCCATCCTTAGCTCACAGAGGGCACAAAAGCAGGAGGGGCTGAGCTGGGCAGCAGACTCTAGTTGGCCAATGCTTGGACTTTAAAGGAGCTCTGGAATCCAGCAGACCTTGGCCAGGTGTGGTGACCTTGAAAAGTTCACCAAGTTAGACCCGCCCATTCCACCAAGCAAAACAGGTGCTGCTGTCAAAGGAAAACATACACCTGCTAGTGTGTGCGTGTGCCCGTGCGCGTGTGCGTGTGCGTGCGCTTGTGTGTGTGAGCTCCTCGTTACCTGGAGAAGCCCACCTTCCTGGGCATGCTTCTCTCTATAATGTGGGTACATAGTCAAAACCTCATAAGACTATGAAGAGAGGATGAGATTCACCATCTGGGAGAAGGGGTGTGGGGTGGGGATGGGAAAGGGGAGGGAACAAAGTCCTAGCTCCAAAATCAGTGGCTTTGACTACCAAACAGAAGGTTAAAGAACTCATTTCCAAACTGAGCTATCTGTACGCTGCTGAGTATTCTATCCATAAAAGTAATTGTAAAAATTCTCCTTTAAAAAAGACTTTGAGAGAATAAATGAGGTAAAGCGAGAAAGCAGTGACAAGAGCGAGCCAATGTATACCTTCTGGAGCCCGTCAGAATCACCCTAGGTCCTGACAACAACACTGGTAAAACCACAGTGAAGGAACAGGAGAAGATGATTTTGCTCTCATTCTTTCTGTCCAAAACAACATTATAGTTCTAGCCAGAGCAGTTAGGCAAGACAAAGACACAAGAAGCACCCAAACTGAAGAGAAAGGAGTAAATTTATGACATGATCCTATATATAAAAAGAAGAAGAAGAAGAAGCCTAAGAATTCCACACACACACAAAAGAAAAACTGTAGGCATGGGGGTCCTTTGCTATGTATAAGGCCCACATTCAAGCCTAGTCCCCAATGACGTGAAGAAAACTTAGGCACTATAGTCCCTCTCTCTATATCTCTCTCTCTTTTTCTCTCTCTGCCTTTCTACCTTCTCTGTCTCTTTCTAAAAAAAAAAAGATCAAATAACAACAAAAGAGAAAAATTGGCAGCAATAATAAGTGACCTCAACAAAACAATAAGCTACAAAATGAACAAACCCAAATCAGTTGTTTCTGTACACATAGTGAAGAATATGAATAGGAAAAATTTAAAATATTCCATTTATAATAGCGCGCACACACACACACACACACACACACACACACACACACAAAGAGGAAATGTTTAGGACATAACTTAACCAAGGGAATAAAAGAAACTGAGAAGTACAAAATATTGATGAAAGAAATTAAACAAATAACTAGAAAGACAGTTGGAGTTAATAGAGTGGAATACCTTATGTTATCAAGATGTTAATATTAATAAAAAACAGTCTAAAGACTTACTGTAATTCCAGTCAAAATCTCCACAATTTTTTAAAATTTTATTTACTTATGAGAAAGAGAGAGAGAGAGAGAGAGGACCAGGACAACACTCCGGGGACTGAACTCTGGGCCTCATACATGAGGGTCCAACACTTTTTTTTGTTGCCCCCAGGGTTATTTCTAGGGCTCGGCTCCTGCACTATGAATCCACTGCTCCTGGAGGCTATTTTTCCCATTTTGTTGCCCTTGTTGTTGTTACAGCTGTTGTTGTTGTTGTTGGATAGGACAGAGAGAAATTGGAAAAGGAGAGGAAGACAGAGGCATAGGGAAAGATAGACACCGGCAGACCTGCTTCACCACTTAAGAAACGACCCCTCCACCCCACCAGGGGCTTGAACCAGGATTCTTATGCTAGCCCTTGTGCTTTGTGCCATGTGTGCTTAACCTGCTGTGCTACTGCTCACCCCCCTCAATATATTTTAAAGAGACAACTTCACCCTAAATTTTATATTGACTCTCAAGAGACCCCAGAAAGCTAAAGCAATCTTGAAAAATAGCAAACTTGGAGAATTCCCATTTCCTGACTTACTACAAAGCTGTAATATTCAAAATAGTGTAGTACTGACATAAAGACAGATATATGGAACAAGGGGAAAACAAACCAAGAGCCCAGAAACAAGTCCTCACATGCAATGATCAAACGATTCTCAACAAAAGTACCAAGAGCATGAAATGGAAAAATGACAATCCTTTCAACAATTAATGCAGGAAAAACTGGATATTCAGATGTAAAAATATGAAGTCACACCCTTACCTAACATTATATATAAACTCAAAATAAATCAAAGACCTGAAGCTAAATACTCTTGGGGTGGGGAAGTAGGGCCAGAGCTTCACAGCATTAGATTTGGTGACAATTCTTGGGTATAACACCAAAATATCAGACAATAGCAGCAAAAAAGTAGGCAAGAGGGATTTCATAAAATTTGTTTTTAAGTTTGTAGATGGAAAGACATTATGAACAGAATAAAAAGGCAACCAACTGAATCAGAAACCGTATTCACAAGTCACACGCCTAATGAGAGACTATAATCCAAATATCTATCGAGAAGTGCTAAATATCAACAATAACAAAACAACTGCCTGATTCAAAGTTGGACAAAGGATTTGAACAGGCTTTTTTTTTTCCTGAAGAATATATGCAGGTGATACCTTGAAAGATGCTTAACATCACTGACCCTAATAAAATGCAAATCAAAACCTCTAGATATCATTTTCTACACTTAGGGTTTTTCTTCTTTTTATTTATTTATTATTGGATAGAGGCAGAGAAAAATTGAAAGGGTAGGGGAGATAGAGGGGGAGAGACAAAGAGACACCTGCATACCTGTTTCACCACTTGTGAAGCTTTCCCCTTGCTGGTGGGGACAAAGGCTTGACCTGGGTCTGTGAGCACTATAGTGTGTGCACTTAACTAGGTGCACCACTGCCTGCTCTTCCCCCCCCCCTTTTTTTTTTGAGAAAGAAGACGGTTTAAAGATGGCTTCCTTGATCTACAGAAGGTCAAACACTTCTCTCCATACAGAGGAACAATGGAGCTCTGGGTTGAGTGGTGACCAAGAACAAGAGCTATGGCACTCACAGCCACTGCTCTGTCACTGAACTGTGTGGTTCGACTGACTGCCTGGCTTAGGAACTGCAGACTCAGGTGCAGAGGGTGCCACCAGGTGCTGGGTTGGGGGTGAGGGCTGGACAGCAAGGTGAATGTGGTAAATGCATGTGAGTGAGGGTTGAGGGTGGGAGGGAGGGGCCGAGTGTGCAGATGTTCCCTAAAGGCCACAGTGGGGCTGCATGACCGCAGACCTCCCTCAGGCCCCCTGGGCTTGGCCAGGCAAGCTGAGCTGAAAGGAGGTGGCAAAACTGTGGGGAGTGGGAGGCAGGTACTGAGCAGCGCATCCACTATCCACCTGCACCCCAAGCTTCTGATGGCCACCTTCCTCTGCCTAGACCAGGAGCACACCAGAATTTGGAGCTGGAGGGGAGTCAGGGAGACACAGGGGAGACAGAATTAGCCCCATCTTGAGGCCCACTGCCTGCAGCCCCAAAGACCCAAGTGGGCAGACAGGGAGTCAGGTGACACTGTGGAGGAACTATAATCTTTGTTCATGACTGGTGCAAATATAAGAGAGTGTAGCCTTTGCGAAAAACAGCATTGCGATTTCTCAAAAAGTTTAAAATGGTGGTGGGGGGGGAGGGGCAAAAAAAGTAATGCCACAGGGATTGGTAGATGTGTTGTGCAGGCATCCAGCTTCAGCAGTAACTGATGGCAAAAACTAACAAACCAAACCAACCCTACTCTTGGGGTGGGGAAGATGAAAGGAGACAAAACACACACGAACATGGGGGGAGGGCATCTGGCAAATGTGTTTGGTGGCAGTTGGAATAGCAGTTGTTCAGACAGTGTCTATCCTGCCACGTGCATCCCAAGCTCCCAGACCCAGCTTTATATTGAGGCGCTGAAGCCGGTGGGGAAGCCTGCAGAGGAGAGCTTGCCTGAAGATTCTGAGCTTGGAGAAGGAGCCTGTGGTCCAGCAACCTGTGGGGGGCTGAGAACACTCAGAACAGGCATGTGAAAAACAGTGGAAGAAGCAAGAGACATTTAATTAAATTGAATTGTTTGTTGATAATCTACAGATAATTTGTGCACAATTCAGAATTGAGTGAATGAGTGAAAAGATGGGTGCATGAATGAGCTAATATATGAGCTTGTAGTGACTGAATGAATGAATGGTGAGTGAAAGAATGAGTAAGTAAGTGAATTACTAGTCGGGTGAATGAATGAGTTAGTGACCGCTTTAAGAGTGAATGAATGGGTGGGTGAGTGAGTGAGAGACTAGGCATTCTGTGGCCCCAAGAGGGACACTTATGTTCTTAACAAAGAACTGGGGTTACCTGGTCCCGTGCTTCTCTCTTTTTTTAAATACTCATTTATTATTATTTTTTAAATTTTGATAGAGACAGAAACTGAGAGGGAAGGGAGAGAGCTCCAGCTGCCCACGGATGTCCCGAGCATTAGAACAGGAGGGTGACCATGTGCTCCCCTGTCCAAGGGCTCAAGTGACAAAGGACAGCCCTGTTCCTGTGAACCCAGAGCTCAGAAGTTTTCCCCAAAGCTTTTCTGGGAGGACTGGGGTCCCCACAGACCTCCTCCAAGGTCCTCACCCTGATACCCAGACACCCTGACACCCTTGCATGTCCCTTCTGTCTCTGCTGTGTCTGTGTGTGTTGGGGTGGGGATACTCTTGGTCTCCCCTGAATTTCTCTGTGTGCTTGTGCTGTTTCACAGTGTATGCACCTGTCTCTAGGTCTCTCTCCTCCTCCTTCTCTGTATGCTTCAGCCTTTATCGCTCTAGATAGGAGCCCCTCTCCCCTACCCCTCCTTCTCCCCTCTCCTCCTCCTTCTCCCCGCTCCTGCCTCTTCAGTGGAGTATCCATCAGCCTGGCTTATTAAGCCCTTTATTTCTCAGAACATTTGCCTTTGAAATCTCAGCTGATAGGCAGGGGCCTTGGCCTGTGCTTCTAGCTGCTTAGGCCACATGGCCCCCCAGGGGCCTAGTGGAGGGAGGCCCTATTCTCCCCCTCCCCCATCTGTGCAGACACCAGGACCCTCGCTCTGTGGGTCCTGCCAGCTCCTGCTGCTCCAGGGTTGTGGGCTGCTGTCACCTGGACAGTGAGACATGCCCTGCCTGCCTGCCTCTGGCTGGGAAGTCTGACAGCATCACCTTCTCATGTGCAGTTTACCCAGAGTGTGATGAGGTTGAGGGATTACCCTGGTTGTAGGGACACCCAGAGGGAAACTGAGGCACCACAGTGTCAGGTCCATGGTGGCTCACCTGGTACAGCCCCTTACCCTTGCCCCTCCCCATCTACTGAGCACTCCATGGCTCCCAGTGACAGTGGGGGAAACTACTGGGCCTCCCCGGAAACCATCAGTGCAACCCTGTTGTTCTGTGTGGGGATGTGCGTCGGGGGAGCATTGCCTCCCTACTCTGGCTCCCACACCGGTAACCACCAGGACAAACTCAGTTATTCCTAGGGTGTCCTGTGACCACCTCTGCAGCCTGTCCCCCAGTCTCCTTGAGACCAGACACCCACCTTCACAGGGCACAAATGGCCCCCACTCTTGCTCCCCTGTCCCCTCACCTTTGTATAAGCTGTTCCATGTCTTGCCAACCAGCAGCCAACTCCTCCTGCTCATCCTGGACTCCCCTCTTTCCTCACCCCCTACTATCCCACTCTGAGGCCAAATCAAGAGCCTCTTCTCTGCCTCTAGACTGCAAGCACCCATCCCCGAGGGAGCAACACAAGTAACATCACATCTGTGTGCAGCCTCCTTAGTCTCTCCTCCCCTCTCCATCCTGGTCCTGAAGGGGCCCTACTAAATAAGGGGCTAAAGGCTTCCAGAGGGCTAGGGGAGGGTTCCAATCGAAGTCACAGCACAAGATCTTTGGTTATGAGCTGTACACACACACACACACACACACACACACACACACACACACACACACACACACACACACACGCACACTACACTGTAATAAAGAAAAAGAGAGGGGAGGCCCACCCAGTAAAGTGACACTTTCTGTACCAGGGCTTCCCAGGGGCCTGGCTCCTGCTCAGTCCCACCACTCCACATGGAATCTTTTTTTTTCTTAAGATAGAGAGAGAGACAGAGAAGGACAGAGGAGAGACATCATGGCACTGCTCCACTGTTCATGAAGCTTCTCCAATGAAAGTACCCATGTGGTAGCCTGGGGCTCTGGATTTCTCTTTCTCACTACCCCCCCCCCTTTAAAATAATGTTCTTTCTTTTTTCCCCTTTTATTTTACTTAATAGAACAAAGAAAATTGAGAGATGTAGGGAAGTAGAGATGCAGAGAGAAAGAGAGGCACCTGAAACACTGCTTCACCACTCAAGAAGTTTTCCCCCTGCAGGTGGGGACCAGGAGTTTGAACACAGATCTTTGCTCGTGATAACATATGCACTCAACCAGGCACAACGCTGCCCCCTGGGTCATCTTGGCCACACTCCTGCCTGTCCAGCCTCCAGCAACATCAGCTTACCTATAGCCAATGATATCGAGAACCCCAGGCTTATCATCTAAAGCAAAAACGTGGTGGGGAGGGTCTGGAATGTCCCAGTACTCAGGAGGCAGGCAGGATGGTGACTCCATGAGCCCTGTAGTTATTGCCCAAATGTCACTGTCAAACCCAGTGGACCTGGCTCCAGACACCACCACAGGGAAAAGCCAGCAACAGACTTTGCACAGTGGGAAATACACTGGCTCCAGAGTGTAGACCCAGCCTTGTGAGGACCAGGAGAGTGGGGAGGAACCCAGAATATGGCCAGAGAAGGACCAGCGTCTAAGAGCTGTCAGGAGCCTCTGTAGGCTGAGAGAGGCCTGGGATGTGCCTGTTCAGGACCTGCTGGCAGGTCATACTAAGCAAGAGTGAGGCAGAAGGGAGCCTGTCAGCAGCATGAAGAGGACTATGTCACCTCCTCCAAGCAGCGTGACCTTGACAAGCCACCTCGGGACTCTGAGCCTGGCTACTCATCTACAGTGTGCCTGCTCACCAGCCCAGCATCACAGGGGCTGAAAGACTCAGTGCTTGGTCCATACCTGGGTCTAACATTCTCCTCCAGGTGGAGGGGCCCACACATGTTTCTGTTTAACCAATGTATTGTTAGTTTTGTCTCAGGACTTCGCTGGAACTTCCTACCTTGACAATTCTTCTGATCCTTGGGGATTGGGATTTTTTCTTTCTTTATTTATTTATTGAGAGAGGCAGAGAAAGGGAGCAAGAAGGTGAGGCACCTCAGCACTGCTTAACCACTAGTGAAGCTTTTCCTTTGCATGAAGCTTCCATGTCAGGGGCTCAAACCCAGGTCCACAAACATGTTAAAACACACACTATACCAGGTGAGATACTTCCCACCACACCACACAGACCAGACCAGCATCTAACGCTCTCACTCACAATGTGCCCACACTCCCTCCTCTTGTTCATTCACAAGGGCAGGTCTTGAGTCCACGGAGTTCCGGAGGGCAGGAAGTTTTCCTTTCTGGGCCTGGAGAAGCTTTTGAAAAGAAGCCACAGGTCAGGCTGAGACCTCCGGAGGTGCCACTCTGGGCAGCAGCAATGGTTCCCACAGGGGTGTGTGACTGGGTGACCTCCCTCCCTGCCCTCAGGTGGAGAGCTGACCTGGTCAGCATGTCCCCAGCTGTAGTCATCTGGAGTAGCGACAGACCACTGTGATAGTTGTGAGCTGTTTTGCTTTACATCAGCCCCCCCCCCCCCATTTCCCTCCCTCAGAGGAGAAGGGCTCTAATTCAGGAGTGGCTAACTGCTCTGTAACATGCACATGGAAAATTTCCAGGCGTGCGTGTATGTATGTCCCAATCTTGGAGATTCCCAGGCGTCAATAACACAGGAGGCCCAGTGCTGTACTTTCTCTGGGGAGCCCATGGGTCACAGGGTGATGCTGTACACTGTGGGGATGGCAGCGTGTCACTTTGCATATGCACCAGGCCTATGTCTCCTGGTATGGGAGGCGGCGTGAGCATTACTGGCTCTGGGGCAGGCAGTGTGGGCCAGGGGTGACTCTGCCACATGCCAAGTCCTCTGGTGCTCTGGCCAGGTGCCCTTGAGTCCCCTTTATTGGTGTTGTGACTTGTCTGTTAGCTTCTCTGTTGGCTGCTGGCAGTTTGCAGCCATTGACTTGTGGGAAGGCCCACAAGTCTGACTCCTGGCCTCAGGATGGGACTGACAAGAGGGAACCGTCTATGCTCCAGTGTCCTTCACAAGATCAGGCAGGGCCAGGATGTCACCTTAAACCAGATCCTTATTAGCCCTCTGCCCCTTTCTGTCCCGTTTTCTCCTTCTCCTGGTTGTGCCTCCTGAAATCCTTGCCTAGGGTCGGCTGCTAGCAGAACCTGAGGTGCAGGTGGCTTTGCTCTCTAAACCCTGTTCATTACACCTGTGGGATGGACACAGCTGCCTGGAAGGTCTCAGCACAACACTAGTGCATGTTAAATGCTCGCTAAGAGAAACCTGATTTCATTGGGACACACAGCAGTCCCAGCGGATGAAGGCTGAGGCAGGGAACACCGCCCTTAGCAGTGGGGATGTGCTGCACTCCTGCATATCAGGAAGGAAGAGGCCACTCTAGAAAATGTCTAATGTCTCTTCCGTCCCCAGCCCACCTGCCCTGTTCCATCAGAGAAGGTCCCAATCTGGGCCCTCACCTATACTTGGCCACTTCTACAGAAAAGGCTTAGGGTTTTTTTTGTTGATTTGTTGGTTTGGTTTAAATTTTTTCTGACAACAGATTTTGTCACTGGGGCTCCATGCCTGCATGATTTCTCTGCTCCTGGAGGTCTTTTATTTGTTTATTTTTATTTATGAAACACACAGAGCTCTGGTATTATTGGTACACATACAACTTATTGTCTGATTATGTGGTTTTTTTTTAGATAGAAAGTGAGAAACAGAGAGGGAGAGATAGAAAGGGAGTGAAATAAAAGAAAGAGAGAGAGAGGAGAGATACCATAGCACTGCTCCACCACTGGTGAAGCTTCCCCAGTGCAGGTCCTCCCATGTGGTGACCAAGGACTCAAACCTGAGTCCTCCTCACACACAGTAAAGTCCTCTCTCTCTCTCTCTCTCTCTCCATCCCTCCCTCCCTCCCTCCCTCCCCAGGGTTATCACTAGGCTTTGGTGCCTGCACTATGAATCCACTACTCCTGGCAGCCATTTTTTCCCCTCATTGTTATTATTGTTGTTGTTGAATAGGACAGAGAGAAATGGACAGAGGAGGCGAAGACAGAGGGAGAAAGAAAGATAGACACCTGCAGACCTGCTTCACTGCCCATGAAGCAGGTGGGGAGCTGGGGCTCAAACCAGGAATCCTTGTGCCAGTCCTTGGGCTTCACACTATGTGTGCTTAACCCGTGCAGTACTGCCTGGTCCCCATAAAGTCTTTTCTCTACTGGGAGAGTTATACCCGGAGCTAAGGGTTTTATAACAACATCTGTAATTACCCAAGAATAATGAGGAAAAGGCATCTAGCCCTTGCCAGAGGTAACCAAGGTTTAGCAGGGATGAGCTCACCACTAAGCTAACCACCAGCTGTGCTCACCGCTTAGGATCCTGGTCCCTCTCTTCTCTGAGCCACAAATCCACAAGGAAGGGCTTCTCCCAAGACTCTGCCCCCACCCCTTACCCTAGGGCGTGTATGACAGGAGGCCTTAGTGCAGGGGGTGCAGGTACTGGGGAGCTCCCCTCCAGGCACACACCCCCTCCCCCAATTGCCTCTCAAACTTGACCTTGAGGTTTCCTGAAGAATATCTTCCTCAGAGTTGCCTTTGGCTCTTATTAAGTCAGCGCCCTGCAGAAGGAGGAAAAGAAGGAGTCCTTCTGCCGCTCCTCCCTGCACTCCCTCCTCTGTGCACCTTTCATCACAGGCAAAAATCCCAGCAAGATGACTAACAGCAACTCAGCCCAAGTTACCAAGACAACCTTGTCTGCCCACCGCTGGCAGAGGGGAAATGGCTGGAAGGGAGAAGCCCCCCTCCTCCCTCCTGGAAGACCTCCCCTTCAGCCAGGAGAGAGAGGCCCGAAGCTTTGGCCACTGAGGCTGAGGACCCACAGTTTCCACACTACAGGGTGTCCACCCAGGACTGAAGGCTTCAACTTTCATGTGCAGAAGTCCACACCTCTGCTAGGGATTGATTCTCTTGGGCTCCTGGTGGCGGCATAATTGAGGAGGGAGTGTGAGGAGACAGAACGGAATCCTCTCTGCTGTGGAGAAAGCCCAGTCACGGCTGCCTCCTCTCCAGCTGCTGCCTGCCTCTTTCTGCCTTCCCAGGACTGAATTTAGGGGTCCAGAGCCCTGGTGGGGTGGGGGTGGGATGCATTCCACCAGGTCTGGGACCAGGGGCCTCTTGTGTTTCTAAGCTGTGCTACTTTGGGCAAACTGCTGAACTTCTCTGAGCAGCCACCCTGATTGTTACTGCCTTCCTGGGCTTGTTCAGAGGATCAGGTGAAACTCTTTCCAAGAGCCTGGCAACAAGCAGCTCAGTGATGCCCTTCCTTGGCCCAGTAGTTGAGTCCCTGTGTGCCCATGCTCTTCCAAATGAGGCTCAGAGAGTAAGCACTCAGTAGGGAGGATGAGGTAGTGAGCTCCCCTTTTGAGGGATATCACTAAACTGAAGTTCCTACTTACCCCAACATGGCGTAGCTCCCTGCAGCCCCAAATGTCCAGCCTGCAGTGAGAGGGGCCCATTCTCCTAAGAAAGCCCCCACTTTGGGTCCCATCATGGGCAGTGGCTATACTTTCTATCCCCATCCTGTCCTTGTGGTGACCTCAGAGTAGTGACAGAGGCCCTGGGAGACAGAGAATCCAATCACCTGTCATTAAATGTCCTCCATGGTCAGGGCCCTAACTGAGAGGAGGAATCTAAAAGGACTTCAGGAGAGAATGAATCAGTAAACTGATTAGCTGAATCTAATTAACAGGGAGGGGGAGAGCAAGTGGAGGGGGGGGCCTTCAGGCTAACGTGAGCAGAGAGGAGAATGAGGGGCTGGAGGAACCCATCCCAGCAGCCAGGAGCCCCTGGTTTAGCTTAAACAGGGCTTCCTGCCTCATGAGGGGTGGGATTAAGATATGAGCACCCTAGCAAGGCAGACCACACTGATCAGCAAGACATGAAGCTATCAGAGAAGATGACCTCAAAGTCTCTGCCTCTAGAAAAACCATTTCTGTGCTAGGCCACAAGGATATTTAGAGCTAAGGACAGATACAGTTAAAATAACCAAGAATGGTGATACTGATATCTTCATTTTAAGAGAACACAGGCTGGTGGGCTGGCAAAATAGCTTACTTGGGTAGTGCACTGCTCTGCCATGTACGTGACCCAGGTTCAAGTCTGGCCTCTTCTGAATTGAAGGAAGCTTCTGTGCAATGATCTCTTTCAGTTTCTCTTCGTCAGAGACACACACAGAGAGAGAGAGAGAGAGAGCGAATACAGGTTGGGTGATTTTTATTTTAGCGTTTGTAAGTTTCAGCAGTACCTTGCTGATTAAAGTCCACCCTTGTGATTCGAATTTAAAATATAAAATTGAGCACTCCAGTCAGACTTGTAATTTTAAGCTACACCCTTAGGAAGTTTGTAAACAGTGCTGGAATTCACCATGTTTATAGATTCAGGGTATTAGATGTACTAAAGATGTACTTAAATCTACCCAGAGACTGGTTTCTTGGTCAGACCATTGAAGTGCTTTAAAAGAAAATGGAATGCATTCAATGTATTTATGCAGTTTAAGATGTTTAAAGGCGTTTGATTAACTCATTTTGGAAATGGGATCAAACAGCAATCAAATGGCCCCTAAAAGAGATTGTTCAAATGTGCTAAATGTATAAATATAGAAACAGAATAGCAAGAGAGTGAACTTAAAGGCTTGAGAAAGAATGGCGTTTTGAATGTGTAACGTTCATGAATCAAATGTTAATATTTAACATCGAAGTCATTGTTAGAGAAATCATCTCTGTGCCTGAAAGCCACCCCAGGGGACCTCAATCTACTCACAAAGATATATTCCGTTCCCCATTCATGACTTCACCTCCTATGTACCCTGTCTGGCTCCGTCCTTCCCTAGAGGCCAGCCCTGGAGGTGACAGATTCATTAATAGTCTTGGCTTTGTGGCTGACAGGCTTAGTAAGGTTTGACTTGGACAGAAGAATGGGGATCTTGATCTAGGACTTACTCTGCTGGTCTCTAAGGTGGAAGCTGCCCAGAGGTCTTTAGCTATTGCCTTCATTCAAGGAAGTGGGAGTAGGAGATTCATGGAGCTGCGGCAATATCTAGAAAGTATCTAGGGGCCAGGCAGTGGTGCACCCAGTCATATGCACACATTACCATGCACAAAGACCCAGGTTCAAGGCTCTGCTCCCCATCTCCAGGGGACAAGCTTCAAGAGAGGTGAAACAGTGCTGCAGGTGTCTGCAGGTCTCCTTCTCTCCCTCTCTATGTGCCCCTCCCTCTCAATAAAATAAAAAGGAAGGAAGAAAAAAAAAGGAAAAACAGTCATTGGGAGTGGTGAATTTGTTGTGCAAGCACTGAGCTCCAGCCATAACCTTGGTGGTAAATAAACAAATAAATATTAAAAAAATAAAACATAAAGTATCCAAGGTATGGAACAAGTCAAACAGTGGACATTAGTCCTGACACACTTGTTCTTCTTTTTTGTTTGTTTGCTTATTTGTTTTCATTTTTACCAGAGCACCATTCAGCTCTGGTTTATGGTGGTATGGGAGATTGAACCTGAGACTTCAGAGCCTAAGGCATGGCCATACTTATTCTAAGCCTAGGACTTAGATAGTAGCAAGTGCAGTTGCCATAAGGACCCATTTCACAGATGAGGAAACAGAGACCCACAACTAGTGAGCAGCAAAGCAGGGGCCAGTCTCAAGGATCTGGAAACCCCTCCCTTCATCATCCTCTCCTCTTTCAGCTTCCCGGCCATCCCTCACTGCTACCTGAGTGAAAGAAACACTATGGTTCAGCTGTGCAGACCAGACAGCAGAGGCCCGGGGAGTATAGAAGTCATTACACCCATGCAACCCAGTTGTAGAAGGGAAGATGGGCTTTCAGCTGGGGTGGCTTACAGTTACTGTACAGACTGTGCAGGCAAAGGGCAGGGTTCCAAATGTGTGCAGCAGGAGGACCTGGCCATTCTAGGAACTCGGGAGGTCAAATAGGTGTGGGGGAGGGCAGACTGGGTCAGGCACAGACACCAGGTATGGTCTTATTGGGACATTGTCCTAAGAACCACTGGGCATGACTGCAGGGCTTGACTAGGTTAAACTCACATTTGTGAGCCACCTATCTCTGAGAGTTATGGGATGAGATGAGGTGGAGGAGCATTCAAGTAAGGGGGTGCTGGAGGCCAGACAGCCTAGCGGCTCCAAGACTAAAATAGGCAGGTGCATGGAGAGCTGTTTGGGGGTAGCATAGAGAGAGCAAGCAGGGTGGGGAGGGGAGAAAATGCCCACTGAGGACATGGACCCAGGCTTGTCTGGACCATGGCCGTGGAGTGTGGGTCTCTCCACTGGGGTGTCTCCTAAGAGGCCCTGCCCAAGGGCTTTGCACTGGCCAGTTGTGACAGACAGGTGGCACCTGGGAAAGAGAAGTCTGGGTGCCGGAGGCTGCCAGCATGACCTGGCCTTAGTGGTGGCCTCTGGCTCTGCCTGAGGTGCCCTCCCAGCGACCCGGCCGCTAAGTCCCCCCAGAGGAGCCCAAGTAATTCAGTCTCTGTGTTTATTCCGCAGCGAGTGCCTCTGAATCTTTCATCTTGACTGCTGACTGTATCAAAATTCCCGTGGTAATTGGATCAGGTGCAGTATTTTCCATGAGGATATTAAATCAGGCCTTCTGCCTGCGTCCAGAATGATCCGTTTCAGAATATAAAGACGCAGGAGATGGCATTACCCAAGGTATTTTTCCTCCTTTAAACTTTCTCTCTTTCCCCCCACCCCAGCTTAATCATGGCAGCTCTTTATTTGTTGCCAAATAAATTGGGTTGTCCTCCTCTCCCCCCAGTGATTAACCAAAGGTAGGGAAGAGTCTTGCACATTAAAGCAAAAGGGGTGAGGGGGGAACAAGAGGGAGATGGGTGGGAAAGAGTTTGCCTGAGGCTGGCCCACCCCTAGGCTCCCAACACCCTGACAGAGTAGTCAACAGTGGAGGGAAACCAACTAGCCCCTACCTGTCCCCCCAATCTTCCTACCAGCTTGTATAAGAACCACACACACACACCCAAACAAATCTCCCTCCTGCTGACATTCCAGGTGGGATATTTTGACTGTCAGGAGGCTCAAGGACACAGCAAGACTCAGAGCAGGGGGAACGAGGAGAAAAGAAACTCCAAGTCATTTAGTTGTTATGGGAAGCAATGGGATAGAATTAAGGTCACATCAAGGGTTGAAGCCACATCTAAAGGACTGTGGTTTGAAATAAGAGAAGGGTGGTGTTGGCATGAATGCATTGAATATTGCCCAAGTCTACACTTGAAAATGGTGATTTGATAATATGTGGATTTCACCTAAAGGAAAAAACAAGGGAAAAGAGAGGCTGGGTGGTGGTGCACCCAGTTAAGTACTATGCACAAGGACCTGGGTTTGAGCTCCCACCTGCTCCCAACCTGTGACGCTGCACAAGTGGTGAAGCTGGTCTATAGTGTCTAACTTACTCTGTCCTTCTCTACCTTCCCCCTCTCCTATCATTTCTTTCTGTCCTATAAAATAAAATAGAAAAAAAAAAAAAAAGGAAAAAATGATCACCAGAAGTGATGGATTGATAGTGCCAGCACCAAGTCCCAGTGACTGGAGGCAAAAAATGAAAGAAAGAAAAAAAGAAAGAAAGAGGAGAAGGAAGGAAGGAAGGAAGGAAGGAAGGAAGGAAGGAAGGAAGGAAAAAAGAAAGGGAAATGAAAAAGCTCTCATGGTCAGAGAAATCACTCAACTGGCAGAGCTTCAGACTTTGCATGCCTGAGGCTCCTGGCTCCACCCCCCCATCCCCAGTGCCTCATGTACCAAGGTGGTGGTCTGGCTTGTTTTTCTCTATCTCATGTGAAGTCCTCTCTTTTTATGTCATATGTATAAATAACATAAATCTTAAGCAGCCCAGGATGTGATATTGTGGATGGAGTGTTGGGCTCTCAAGCAGGAGATCTCAGGTAGTTTGTCCACTGACATTGCATATGCCAGAGTGATCCTCTGGTTCTCTCTCTTTCTCTCTCTCCCTCTCTCTCTCTCTCTCTCTCTCTCTCTCTCTCTCTATATATATATATATATATATATATATCTGTATGTATATGTGTATATATATATAATTGAAATACATAAAATTGAAATACATAATAAAGTGACTCTGGGCTGGAATATGCCTTGCCTGGTAGAGCAGACACTTTACCATGAGCAAGGACCCAGATTCAAATCCCTGGCTACCACATGAGAGCAAAGCACTTGCAAGAGGGAAGCATTGTAAGCAGTGGAGTGGTGCTGTGGTGTCTCTCCTTCTTTCCCTGTCTCTCACCCTCTATCTAGAAAAAAAGAAAGAAAGAGAATACTTCTGGAGCACTAGAATCACCAACGTATGAAGCCCTTAGCAAAGCTATAATGGAATAAAGGGGAAAAATGACTGTCACCAGGCTGCTGTCCCTGACTCAACCCACGTGACTGAGCCTCCATTCTCTGCCAGGCACGGGTCTGTGACAGTAAACAAAACCAAGATCCTGTCCTCTAGAGCTAACATCAAGGATGGAGAGACAGAGGGCACTGTGCTGAAAGGGGTTGGCTATGGGGTCAGGTCAGGACACCCTGAGAAGGTGACGTCTAATGAGGTGAGTGTTGGTGGGGCAGATCCAGCATAGTGGTGCCCATTAGGACCTCTGCTTTCACTATCAGCAAGCCTGGGAGTTTTCAAAAATGGGAAGGTTTTGACTCCATGTTGAACAGGGACCCTCAGGTTGCTGGGGACAGGGTAGACTGTAATGGACTGCGAGGGACCCCAGGTCATGGCCCACTTGCCGTGTAGGTAAGAGTGAGCAGTAGAAATACAAATTGAAACTATAAGAAGATCTCAGTGCACAGCTATCAGAGTGGCTAAAATTAAAGACACACAGAACCAAGTATTGACACACACACCTGGATCAACTGGAACCATCATACCTTTCTGGGAGAGTATTAAAGGAAACAGCAATTCTGAAAACACGCTTGGCAGTTCCTGGAAAAATGAAGCAAATTTCTATCCTATGACCCAGCAACCCCACTGTGAGTCATATACCTAAGAGAAATACATGCTTATGTTCACAAAAAAATGGGAGGCATGTTGGTATGCTTCTAGTTCTGCTTCTGGGATCCCTTCTGTTACATTGCTTGACCTTGTGGTCTATTTACATGATCATTCTGTTACATTGGTTTGGTCTCACTCCTCCTGCCTCGGGGAGATTGTGGTTTAGTCTTTGCCTTTTCTCGCTTCTTGCTTCTCCCCGCCCCATATCCTACATATTTTCTGGGTTCCTGACGCTGCCACTGGAGGAGAAAGATGCAGGACAGATTTGGGTTGTGATTAGATTAGATTAGCTTTTTGAATCGGTTGCTCGTGAATAAAGAAATATTGCTTCTCCGCTCAGCTGTGTGTCCCTGGTCATCTGTCTCCCGCCGCGAAGCTAGCCCAGCATACTGGCGCCCTGGACTTTGACGACAGAGGCAAGCATAAGAACATTCATAGTGACTTTATTCATAGTAGCCTCCAAATTAGAAACAGTCTTAGCACCTATTCTTAGAAGAACAGGTATATTCACACAATGGAATACTATACAGCAGTAAAAATGAATTGACCCAATCCATAATGGATCTCCTATATGTTAAACCAGTAAACAGAACCAGAAGAAAGAGAACATATCACAGAATCACATCATTTTGAAGTTTTAGACCCTTCAGGTTGATTTGCAGTGACAAGAGCATAGCTTCTTTTGGTAAAGTGATCATGACAGAGAAGAGGCATCAGGGAATTGTATGGGTGACAGGTATGCATACACATGTAAAGATTCATCAAGTGATATATCTTTATTTGTGCATTCCACTGAATACAAATTATACCTTGGGAAAATATGATGATGGGTGGGCAGAAAGGGGGCAAAGGGCCTAGAGAAACTTCCTCCCAGGGGCTTTCTGCATCTGAGTTTGGGTACAGTGAAATGCCACCACCTCCTGTGCTTTCCTGCTGTTCCTGTGCCTTATTCAGAGGCAGTCCGGGTGAGCAGATGCCCGGCTCCATGGGGGCAGGTGGCCCGAGGAAGCGACTCTGTATTTTAGGGGCTCTGTGCCATTCATCTACTGGGGGAGGGGCCGGCGGCGAGCCCTGTGGGGCCAGATTCCTGATTATAACTTCATGACGGGCACCGGCTATGCGGGAGGCGCTGATATTTATGGAATAAATACGAAGCGATTTATGGCCGTATCTCCCTCTGATGTCCCATCTGATATGCAATTCAATTTCTTTTATTGTTTTTGGGCTTTTGCCACGAAGGAGAATGCATAAATAAATAAATATATGGGCAAATGGCAGCCGGCTGGCCGGGCCGGGGCTGCCAGCCTGCCGTCTCCAGCCCCATATTAGGCCCATCGATCATGTGTGATGAAGCCGGAGCTCGTCCCCTGGCTGGGACGGGGAGCAGACGTGCCGGTCACTCCCCATTATTTAGGGTCCTCTATTGGCAGGCTGCCCTGCCTGTCCTCTGCCTGCCCAGGCCTGTGGTGTCCTCACTCCGGACCTGAGCCTGCAGCGTTCTGTCACTTGCTTACAGGGACCCCAGAGACTCTGGCATCCCAGACTGGTGGCATGCACACCTGCCTGCTCTCCCCTGGCAACTGCCGGCCAGGCACCAAGCTCAAGTCAGCTCAGGAGTCAAACCGCACTCAAAACCAAGTGCTGGCACCTTTGGCCCCTGAGACCCTGGGTTAAGCCATCTGGTCCTGAGCTGATGTTCTCACCAGAGAATGGAGATCATGGGCTTTATCCCCAAATTGCTTTGAAGTGTGAGGGGGTGATGGCATGCACACAGCTCAGACACTAGGTGTCACGGCACCCCCCACACACACTCAGAGGCATTAGTCAGGCTGTGTGGGGGTCAAGGATGCAAGCTGGGGGAGCACGTGGATGGCATTCTTACACTCAGGAAGGTCCCTAGAATGGGAGCTTCATCCACAGGACTGAGCCAGATCCTGTTGCCTCTGAGGAGGACTTAGTCACAGGACTTAGTCACAGGCTTTGAGGATGTCTGCCATGGTCATTTCAGCCCCACCACCACACCCCATCCCATCATCTGAGTGACCTATGGCAATTCTCCCTATGTCCCAGGCACTGTTCTCAAGAGTGTCCCCAACAGGGGCCTTAGATGTGATTCAGAGCGTAGAGTGTATACCTTATACTCCCTCAGGCCCTGGGTTCCATCATCAGGAACCGTGCTTCTCTCTCTCAAAAATAAAAAAAAGAAATATATATAAACTGGGCTAAGTAGGGCTGGTTGGTGGCACACTCAGTAGAGCCCAGTTGTTACCAGGCACAAGGACCTGGGTTCAAGCCCTCAGTCCCCACTTACAAGGGAGAAGCTTCATAAATGGTGAAGCAGTGCTGCAGGTGTGTCTCTCCTTCTCTGTTCCTCCATTCCCTCTTGATTTCTCTGTCAACAAAAAAAAAAAGAGGGGGGAAAAAGGCGGGGACACTGAGCCCTAGCAATAATCTTGGTGGCAATCAGAAAAAATGTTTACTGGGTTTCAGTGACTGCACAGTGTCTCTGAATTCATTCCCTGGCACTACTGAAAAAAAAATAGCGCCCTCAATCCTTAAACACACTTACCCTCTGTGTCTCCCCGTCCCACAGTGAACACTAAAGCCTGCCTGAGGCAGTCAGGCTGAGTCCCTCCCTCCCTCCCTCCCTGTCAGCTCTGTCACCCTCTCTACCAGCTCACGTGGGTCTGCCCTCTGCGCATACCTCAGGCCTCCTCTGGGAGCTCTGTGCAAAATCCCAGGCTGGATTCTGATGCAGGTGCACATAGCACATGGTGCACACACACACTACACACACCACACACGCACCAAATCACAGACACACACCCATAGTATCATTTATATATTCCCCACCCACGCACACAATACCTCAAACACACTATAGGTGTGCATACACATGTACACACCCAACATTCACACTTCCACTGATGTCACATACACAGACACACACTCACACAACCCATGTATGCACACACACCACACACTTAAGGCATGACACATGCAGCACATGCTTTTGAACATGTCTGACCATGTCCCTAAGAGACAGAGATGATATCCTACAGCTTGGGCTGAGCCTCCCTCCCCAGGGTGCCCTGGGCTGTCCTGAATTTGGTCTGCACTGGACACTGGAGGAGGGTGGGACAAAGCAGCTACTAAGAGAGGCAGGGAGATCAGAGTTCAAATCCTGCCTGGCCCTCCCAACCATGTATCCATGGGCCACCCTGTGAGAGTTTTTTTGTTCCCCAGTCTCAGTTTCCCCATCTGTGACATGGGGCTAAGGTTTCCTCACTCATAGGACTGCCCTGGGGGACATACGAGATGACTGTGTGTCAAATGATGGGGACAGGGCCTGCCTTGGTGGGTCACCTCTTCAACAGCGCAGCTGAGGAAGGGAGCCCCCAGCCACACCCTGCCCATGCCTGCCCTCCAGGTGCCCTACAGCCCTGTACCCTGCTCGCACAGAGGTGGCAGCCTCACCGTTTCTTTCTGAGATGCTAGCCTTGGCCTTCCGGGGCCCCAGCAGACCGCATAAATTTCCCGTGGCCTTGCCAGAGGAGCCCCATTAGCACCAGTGCCGGGAATGCTAATCAGCTCCCGCAGTCCCAGGCTGAGAATCCCGCCTTTCCCTGGCATTTGCAAAGTTCACGTTTCCAAAATAAAGCCACGTGAAGGGCGAGGCTCATTGTACATCACTTCCCTGTCACCAGCTCCTTCCTGCCCTGGCCAGCAGCAGCTGCTTAAAGGACCAGCATCTGGGGAGAGGGGCCCATGGGAGCCGAGACCCTGCTGTGGGCAGCTCTGACTCACTTTTTACCTGCACTCACGTACCCTGGTTGATGGGCCATTTTAATTTTCCCTCAAGGATTTTGCTGAGGCAAAATTCAGGCCTACAGGTCTCTCCTATCTCTCTTTCTTTCTCTTCTTTCTTTCTTTCTTTCTTTCTCTTCTTTCTTTCTTTATTTCTTTCTATTTTTTTGAATAGACAATGAGAGACAAGAGAGGAAGAGAGAGGAGAGACACCACGGCACTGCTCCATCACTTTCCCCTTGCATGGTGCTCCCATGTAATGCCAGGCCTTGAATTTGGGTCCTCATGGATGGCAAGGTGAGCCATCATCACCCAGCCCCCATTGGCCACAATTGTAGACCCTGCCAGGGGTCTGTAAGACCATTAGGGGGGTTTCCAGAGGAAGCAACATTGTCCTGGGGCCCAAGGTACCTGCATAGTGAGAAGGAGCAGGAAGAACATTTCAAGCAGAGGGTCTGGCAGGTGCAAAGGTCCTGGGGTCATACAGCTGGAGCATGTGGATGGTCTGGAAGAAGTTGCCTAATGAGGCAGCAGTTCTGGGATCTTAGGAGTTGAGGATCAGGCTGTCACCTGTACCTGAGGAGGAAGGGAGCCCCAGCAAGGTTGTTCTAGGCTTATGGAAAGCTAGGGCCTGCCTTAGGCTTGTGGTCTCTACATGGTCTCTTCCCCGTGCCTGCCCTCCCCTGCAGGAGCCTCTTCTCACTTAGAATTGCTGTTTCCCCACCCTCAGCAAAAAGAGCTTAGAAACACAATTACTGTTTCAGGGCTGTTTTCCTGCAGTTGAGCTGCAGTCTGCCTGCCAGAGGCCCTTCCCTGCTCTGCAACTCCATGGATACTATGCCCAGGGGCTTGAAGAGGAGGTTGGTATGGCCATGGCAGAGGGTGACAGGTGCAGGGAGAGAGAGCACTGGGGAGGGGGGTGGGCTGCTGCCACTGTGTGAGGAACACTTGAGAAGGAGGCCTTGACTGCAAGCAAACATGTGTACCTTCACATTTCCTGTCTTCATCTTTCATTCATTCACCCATTCTTCCCTGTCATCTATTCATTTACCCACCACTTGTGCACACACACACATACACACACACACCCCTCTTCATTTATTCATGGGCATTTTGTGAGCACCTCCTGTCTGATGCCTGCCCAAGTGGTAAATCAGAGCCCACCCTCCCTGCCATCAGGGGTCCCTCTCCTGGGTGGGGACACCATACCCCATGCTGGTGGGGCCCTGGTAGCCTGTGGGCATACTTTGACCACAGAGTGGGTGTCTGGGTGTAGCACTTTCTCAGAAAGTTGAACCCTGGGCTGCAGAGGAAGCAGGAGATGGAGCCAGCAGAAAGACTAGAGGTTGGGGAGGCGCTGGGTCACTGGGAGAGGCTAGAAAAAGGGGAGCTGCTTGACACGGGCCAAAGAGTATATCCTCTATCAACCCCCATTTAAAAATATATTTGTTATCATATAGAGACAGACAAAAATTGAGAGGGTAGGAGGAGATAGGGAGAGAGACAGAGAGACACCTGCAGCCCTGCTTTACCACTCGTGAAGCTTTCTCCCTGTAAGTGGGGACCAGGGGCTTGAACTGGGATCCTCGCACACCACAATGTGTGTGTTTAACCAGGTGCGCCACCACCTGGCTCCTAATGGAACTCTTTAGGCAGAGGTTGGGAAAGGAACTTGTCCAAGGACAACAGCAAGGGAGTGGCCAGGCCAGGAATAGTCTGGTCTACTGGACATCTGCCCTCGGTGACCTCTGGGGCACACAGCTGCAGCACTTAAAACTGACTTTCCCATCTGCCCCTTCACCTCTTCTACCTCAGGATGACACCCTACACCTCCGGTGGCCCACCTGGGGAGCTGGTTGTCCCCTCTTCTTCCTCCTCCCATCCCCATTCCAACTGGTGGCTTCCCTCCTGCTCGGTGCAGCAGAGCTTGCCTTCCCTGCTCCTGTCCGAGCTCCCACCCTCGCCCTGTTTCCTGTAGAAACTTCCAGCAGCCAGCTGCTCCCGGCAGTCCCCTGGGCAGGGTGCCCTTCTTCAGCAGGACACACTTTGTGTCCATGTGGCCTTTGCCCATGCTACCAGCTCCCCATTTCACCACCTCCAACAGACCTGACCTCAAACTCCTCTTTCCAGCCACCCTGGGCTCCTGTCAGTTCATCACAGTGTTTGACTCTAAGTATTTCGCATGCCATCCCCACTCCCAAAACGTTCATCCTGTCCTTTTAACTGTCTCCTCCTTCTTTAAGTCTCAATAAGACCTCACCTCCTCCAGGGAGCTTTCTTGGATCTCTCCAGATCGGATTAGGTACCTCTTTTACAGTTCCTGCCCAAGTGTTTACTGTTATCCCCTGACTTATTATGTGGGGCTTTCAAATGGCAGGTAAAATTTCATCATCATCCATCATCCTATCCCATGCTTAGCTCAGAGCTTAAGATGTGAACTTAGCAAAGATCTGTTGTGGGGTCAGGCAGTGGGTCATCTGGTAGAGTTCACATGTCACTATACTCAAGGACCCAGGTTTCAGCCCCCATTCCCACCTGCAGGCAACAGCTTTATGAGCGGTGAAGCCGGTGTGCAGGTGTCTCTTTCTCTCTCCCTATCTCCTCCTCCTTTCTCAACTTCTTCCTATCTCTAATAAATAAATTAAAAACTTTTATTAGTGATCTAATATTGATTTGTAATATTACATGTCAACAGGGGTATAATTTCATACCATTCCCACCACCAAAGTTCTGAGTCCCTGATCCCTCTATTGCAAACTACCATGGTTCTCCTAAGGTTGCAGACATGGGTTAACTATCGTCTCTACAACTATCTGTCTACATTTGTACATAATTGCCCCCTTTTCCTCCCTGGCCCAGTCCTCTCTTCCCCTCCAAGCCACTCATGATCCGATTACTACATCCAAATGTTCCTCCCCGTTCCTCCTCTCTCTTCGGGTCCTGATAGAGTTCAGAGCCCTCTTATCCTCTTCTGTCACTCCCCCCCCCACTGGGAATGTGGATCAAAACTGTTTTTGGGGTGCAGAAGGTGGGAGTTCTGACTTCTGTAATTGCTTCTGTACTGGGCATGGGCATTAGCAGTTTGATTCATACGCCCAGCCTGTTTCTGTCTTTCCCCAGTGGGCTACAGCTCTGGAGAGGCGAGGCTCCAGGACACACTGGTGAGGTCGTCTGCCCAGAGAAGTCAGGATGGAATCATGGTAGCGACTGCAACTTGGTGTCTGAGGCTGCAGATCTTTCAGCTGTAGATTATGAATACTATCTGTGTCTCTTGTGTTTATTTATTTTTTTTAGGGGGAGCTAATCCCTGTTACTCCATGACCACGCCTCCCAGAAGTGCTAAATAAATATTTTCAAAAAGTTGGTGTGAATGAATGAATGAATGAACACAGCTGTGGGCCCCTACATTGCATGGGAAAGGATGTCCTATCTCCATTTATGCCCCCTCCACATGAAAGGTAACCCAAGCTGACTCATCACTGACCCAGGCCCAGCCGAGTGCTCTGGAGAGGGGGTCAGACAGTTGCTGGTGTGAGCAGTGACGTGCCCCCGGGCCAGCAGCATCCCTCAGCTTGTCTGAACATGTCAGCTCCAGGGAGGAGAGGCTCTGTGAGTGTGACAGCTGAGGAGCCCCCTGTCAACTCCCATCACTGTGAACCCTCCCGCTCCACCCTGCCACCCAACTCGGGTCTCTGATGCACTGACACCTCCTCCAGGAGGCCACCCTGGTGGCCCAAACTAAAGTCATCTGCTCCTAGAAATCCATCCACCCCCACATCTCTCCCCTCCCTGACTCCATGGCTGCTTCCTGGGTCAGCAGCTGTCTTGCCACGCAGCGGAGAGCCATCTGCACCCAGGGTACCGCAGGTGTTTCTTTAGGATGGTGTGGCCAGAGGCACAGTTGAATGAGTGCAAAGCAAAGTAGGGAGGAGCAGTGTGGGAGCCTGGCTTTCCCATGTGTGTGTGGGGAAAACATCCCTCCTCACCTCTGCTGGAGGCGAACTCAGCACCAACCAGTGGACATCACACTCGTAGACACACAAGGGGCCCCAGCACCTTGACCCCCAGGAAGCCTCTTTCCATTGGCCACCTGGCCCTTAATTGGAGGTGCAGGAGGTGCCCCAGGGACAATCACAATGCAGACAGGTGTGCTTGCACCTGGCTTCAGGGTTCTGGAGGCAGAGAGGAGCCCCTGGGTTAAATCTCCTCTTTCTATGGCCTGCCTGCCTGTCTGTCTGTTAAACAGGCTGAGCTCCAGGTGTGCAGACAGAGTGCAGGCTGAGCTTCAGAGTCACCCGGACACCAGGAGAGACCTTCTAGCCAGATACTCTCACTACCCAGCTGGTGGACAGGGGTGCCCCAAACTCCTGGGGATACAAAGCCTCCAGGGCAGGGTTCCACAGCCTACAGACAGCTGGGCTGCTTTTCCTTTGTGCTGACACCCCCAGCTCTGGCCTCTGACAAGCCAGGGAGCTGTCAGGCTGGATCAGCAGGACTCTGGGCCCATCTCCCCACATTTAATTAATGGGCCTTTCATCTCTGTCCTGAAGGAACCCCACTCTCTTCTGTCTTCTTAATTAACGTTCATTAAGCAAATCAGAACAGGGCTTTGCTCCCTCCTTACTTTGCCTGGAAGTGGAAGGTTTTAACCCTTAGTGGGTGGGCTTCCGGGCAGTGGGAGGGCCTACTGCCACTACCGGCAGCCCCAAGCCTGAGGCCAGACTTTTGCAGGGACTCTCCAGGTGGCCAATATAGGCAAATGCCCCATAAGTCACACCCAGATAGGGTACTTCCTGTCACACCACTCTCATGCAGGCCACCCAGATTCTACCCCCACCCATCATTCTAGAGAAAACACACTGTCTTTATTGTGCACTGGACTCTTATCAAGTTCTGGGACAATGGACAGACCACACTCATATCCAAGCTCTGGGCTGACTTCCTGGCCTCCTTGCTGCCTCACAGACTTCCTACCTCTCTGCTCTGCAATCTGAGGGGTAGTATCTTCCAACTCTTTTCACCTTTCCAGAATCAATTCTTTCTGCTCCCCAGGGGCTCCCACACCAAACAACCCCCACTTCATAAGAACCCTGAAGAAGGCATTCAAAATCCACTGCCCCTGGAAAGACCCCAGAGGTGCACCTGGCAGAAGGCAGGAGGTAAAGCTGCTGGTAACATCACCCCCAGTCAGGCAGCCCATAAACAGTCCCGGCAGTGGGCAGGCCAGTGTGCCCAGCAGTCACTTACCTGGCTCCAGCATGGGGCCAACTGGCTGAGAGAGACAGGCAGTGGAGGCCAAGCTGCAGGAGGGCAATGCCACCTGGTCCCTGGCTCAGTGACCCTGCAGAGACCTGTATTCTAGTGAAGGGCCCTGGCTGTAGAGCATGGGGCCCTGCTGTGTCCTGCCACGGTGCCACGGCCATTTTGGAAGGTAAAAATCTTAGTGGAGAACTGGCAGAGTGAGTCTTTCTGGTCAGCACCCCAAGCACCCCAGTGGTGACTCTTCTGGTTTCTCCTCAACGCCCCCCTTCCAGCAGTGTGTATTGTCCCTCTGCCATGCATAATTTGGGAGTTATTTTGAGATTTTATGGGTGCACTGACAACCCACACCAAGAAAGCCTCACCTGGGATCTCTGACCCCCCCCATCCCCCCATCCCCCACCAGACTGTCTCAGATCCCCATCTGGGAGGAGCTAGCTCCAGGACAGAAAACCTGGACATCTTCTGCTATGAGTGTGGGTTCCCCTCTGTGCTTCAGCTTTCTCATTGGTTCAATCAGCACCCTAAAGACTATTCTGGTTACCAGCTAGGGACCAAGAGGTGTCCTTGACCACCAGGGGGTGAGCGCCCAGTGCTGTAATCTGGCCAATGTCGCCACCTGGTGGTGGATTGTGAATGAACAGGAAAGTGGGCTAAAGATGGAGAACATGGAAATTGGGGGTTTGGGGGTGGGAGCTGGGAGGAGACCTCCCGCAGCCCTCCACTAAGACTGCTAGGAACTGGGTGTGCTTGGGAACACCCAATTGGTGACTCTTAAAGGAGCCATTATCAGGACCAGGCGGTGGTGCATGGATTGAGTACATATGCCACAGTGCACAAAGACCCAGGTTCAAGCCTCTGGTCTTGAACCCAACTGCATGAAGGAAATTTTGCGAACAGTAAAGCATTGCTGGAGGTGTCTCTGTGTCCCTCTCCCTCTCTATCTCCTCTTTCTATCTGTATCTATTAAAAAATCAATAAAATAAAATGGAGCCATCATCTCCTTCCAGCCCCTATTGGACCAGCCTTGGTCACAATGTTCACCTCCAAGCTTTCCCTCCACTCCACCCTGTCAAGCCCTAACCTTCCCTCCTGTGTCCATATTCTGAGCTGGTTCACATGGGAATCCAGTCTGGACTTTTTCTTCCTGTGCCACTATGTCGTGGGGCACCCAGGAAAGTATGGGAGTGAACTAAGAAGGGCACCAGAGTGTGGTCTGGGGGGTTGTGCTGGGGGCCAGAAAGCTCACTATGCACCCCCACCCACCTACACACACACACACATCCACACATCCCACTTCTGTCTCCTAAAGGCTCACTTCTGCGTCTGCTCAGATCCAGGACAGTGTCACATTGCGTGGGCCCTTGATTGCCCATAATCATAACTGGGTCTCTACACAGAGTTGGAGGGAGGGCAGGAGTTGATGTTTTAAGTTTTGTATTTTTTTTTTCATTGTGGCAACATGTTATTCTTCTTGCTTGGAGGGTATGTTGGTTAATTTCCTATGTCAGCTTGACTAGACCATGCTCGATATCCAGACTATTTAGTCAAACATGATTAGAGTTGTTTTTGTTTTAGATGAAAGCAGAGTAGATTTTGAGTGAAGCAGGTAACTTTCCATAATGTGGGTGGGCCACAACAAGTCAGTCGAAGGTCTTGTTTCTCTGTCTTGCACGCTCACAAGTTTTTATTGCCACCAAGCTTATTGCCTGCACGATGAATTCCACACTCCTGTCATCATTTTTTCCCTTGCCTTTTTTGTTTTTCATAAGATGCAGAGAAACTGAGGTGAGAGAGAGGGAGAGAGAGACACCCACAAACCTGGTTCCCTTCTCGTGAATCTTCCACCTGACAAGTGGGAACTGGAGGATTGAGTTCAGGTCCTCTCATATGATAGTGTGTGCCCTTCACCTGGTGCACCACCACCTGGCCCTTTCTCTGTGATTCCTAAAGATTTATTTATTTATTTATTTATTTATTTATTTATTTATGGGGAGGGGAAAAGAGAATTAAAGAGGAAGCAGAGAGAGATAGCTCTGCTTAACTCTGGCATAAGGTGGCCCAAAAACCAACCCTGCTACCTCTGCAGCATCAGTCAAGCCAGTTGGTGCTCTACCAATCTGAATTATCTCCCTGACCTGAATGCCTTACTTTTTTTTTTTTTTCTTAAAGAAAGAAGGATGTCTCCTAGCAGACTGCCTTGGGACTCAAAATGCAATTCTTTGGGAGTCGGGCACTAGCTCAGCAGGTTAAGCGCACAGGGTGCAAAGTGCAAGGACCGGCGTAAGGATCCTGGTTTGAGCCCCCAGCTCCCCACTTGCAGGGGAGTCACTTCACAGGCAGTGAAGCAGGTCTGCAGGTGTCTGTCTTTCTCTCCCCTGTCTGTCTTCTCTGTCTTCCCTTCTCTCTCCATTTCTCTCTGTCCTATCCAACAATGACGCCATCATCAACAACAATAACTACAACAATAAAACAACAAGGGCAACAAAAGGGAATAAATAAATAAATAAATATCCTAAAAAATGTGATTCTTCCCTGGGTCTCCAGTCTGTTGGCCTTTCCTGCAGATTTTGGACTTTCTAGCCTCCACAGCTGTGTGTGTGTGTGTGTGTCTGTGTGTGTGTGTGTGTGTGTGTCTGTGTGTGTATCTGTGTGTGTGTCTGTGTGTGTGTGTCTGTGTGTGTGTCTGTGTTTGTGTCTGTCTGTGTGTGTGTCTGTGTGTGTCTGTGTGTGTGTCTGTGTCTCTGTGTGTGTGTATCTGTGTGTGTGTCTGTGTGTGTGTGTCTGTGTGTGTGTCTGTGTGTGTATGTCTGTGTGTGTGTCTGTGTGTGTCTGTGTCTGTGTGTGTGTGTCTGTCTGTGTGTGTCTCTGTGTGTGTGTGTGTGTCTGTGTGTGTGTGTCTGTGTATGTGTCTGTGTGTGTGTCTGTCTGTGTGTCTGTCTGTGTGTGTGTGTCTGTCTGTGTGTGTGTCTGTCTGTGTGTGTGTCTGTCTGTCTGTGTGTCTGTGTGTGTGCGCTAGATTCATCTATACATATGCTGCTAGGTGATTTCATTATTCTTAGTGTGATATCAGAAGCATCAGTGGTATAGCCGGTTGGCACCTTCATGGCTCAGTCGCAAGAAGTCCACCTGATATCCTTAAGCAAGGCACGAGGCAGAGCTCCCAGGCGTTACATGTACAGACCTAGCTCTTCCCCTCTGCATGTGTGCCCACTCATGCATGAGGAGCATTGCTGGACCATCCGAGGAGCTTCTTTGAGGGCACAATCCTCTCCTGTGGCAGGCACAGCCACTAGGTCCAACCACATGGGACTCGACCTTAGTCGTGGGACCTCTGGTCCAGAAGGGGTATGGAGACATGAAGATCTTCATCATCTCTGAATGGTAAGTGTTGGCTTTTAGAATAGATTCCAGTGGCCAGGTCTGACCTGAGACATCGGTCAGGTCCATTGGCCAGCCCTCATGAGGCTGAAGACTAGACTGGCCACTCAGAGGGCCAGGCCTCCAGGCTTTTTTTCCAGTGGCCCCAGTGGCTAGAGCTCTAATGCTTTAGGGGAGGGTAGGCTAGGTAAGGTGTGCCCTCAGCACCTTTAGAGTGGGAATTTTCTTTTGTCTCTCATGTGTGTTTCTTTGGAGCAGCCTCTGGTGTGGAGGCTCCTTGTGGCCCCACCCAGAGCAGGCTCTCTTGCCCAATGTTCTGGCATGTGGAGGCCAGCAGCTTCAAGGAGGGATATGGAAGTAGGACTCTTTCATCTTTTCACTGGCTTTGACTCCTGCAATAAACTCTGTGGGATCCTGGAAAAAAAATAGCCAGAGCTTTCCTAGTGGGCACCTGCCTCACTAAAGGCTCCTGGAAATTGCTCAAAAGTGGGGTTGGAGAGACTGCCCTCTGGAAGGGACAGTGGACCATTTTGGGGCCACACAGATTAGAGGAATATGTGAAGTCAAGCTTGTCCATCTGGACATGGACCCCCAAGCCCTGGGCCCTACTCTTTTTCTACCCAGACTCTGACTTTGGTTTAAGACACGTTGCAGGGACAAGAAATCAATATTTTTCTGGAGTTCTGTTAATCTCTGGATTAGGACTTGAGACTCATGTTCGACTGGTCTGTGGCTCCCAAGACTCCTTTTTACCCAGCACTAATGAGGCTGTGGGGGATTTCCAGCTTTGCTTAGGACTGAGGACTCCCCTCTTCAAAGCGCCAAAGCTGGTTAGCAAGAGTAGTCTGGCTCCATGGCCCCAAGATCTCCATGGCTATTACTGTACCTCAAAAATGCTAGAGGTGGCAGGAGCCAGCCAGCCCTACCCACCTGCAACTCATCTCAACATACATGCAAAATTTTTTTTTTTGCCTCCAGGGTTATTGCTGGGGCTCAGTGCCTGCCATGAATCCACTACCATGAAACCACTGCTCCTGGAGGCTATCCCCCCCCTTTTGTTGCCCTTGTTGTGGTCATTATTGTTGTTGCTGATGTCATTCATTATTGGATAGGACAGAGAGAAATGGAGAGAGGAGGGGAAGACAGAGAGGGGGAGAGAAAGATAGACACCTGCAGACCTGCTTCACCGCCTGTGAAGCAACTCCCCTGCAGGTGGTGATGATTGCACAACTATGTGGCACAGTCCATCTGGACTGTTAGCCATGGTTAAGATGGGTCAGGGGAGTGTTTCAATGGTAGGGTGTACGTCTTTTTTATTTAATATTTTAATACATTTTATTTATTTTCCCTTTTGTTGCCCTTGTTGTTTTTTATTGTTGTTGTAGTTATTATTGTTGTTGCTATTGATGTTATTAGATAAGACAGAGAGAAATGGAGAGAGGAGGGGAAGACAGGGGGGAGAGAAAGTTAGACATCTGCAGACCAGCTTCACCACTTGTGAAGCTGCACTACCGCCCGACTCCCGGGTGTACGTCTTCTGTGTGTGGACCTAGGTTCAATTCTCAGCACTGCGTGGGAACACCAAGGACAAAACAAGTGAAACTCCATGCATGGGAGGGCAGTACTTTGCATCTCTCTGACTCTCTCATTCTCCTCTCCTAAAATGTTTTTTAAAAAGAAATACAAATGGTTAATGTGGTGAATTGGTGTCCCAGAATAACCCTGGTGGCAATTGAAAAAAAAAAGTGAGCTGGTGTGATTTGCTTTTACCAGGGAGAACTGATTTCTCTGATATCTGATTACTGTAAAAAATGGCGACTAATCCCTAGCACTGCAAAAACGGTATCATCTGTTTTCCATCTACACCAAGCCTCGGCCTCGCGTGAGCTTAATGTGCAGCTTGGTGATACGAGAATCCGGCATGAAGCCCAGCCAGTCTATCTTGGTGTTACTCTCGATCGCACTCTGTCATTTCACAAACATCTCATAAAAACTGCAGCAAAGGTGGGCGCGAGGAATAACATCATTGCAAGACTGGCCAGCTCCTCATAGGGCGCGAGCGCTTCCACACTACGATCATCATCTCTGGCATTATGCTATTCCACTGCAGAATACTGTGCCCCAGTATGATTCTGTAGCCCCCATGTCCACTTGGTCGATTCCAAATTATATTCCTCCATGAGGATAATTTCTGGAACCATCCGTTCCACCCCGGTTCCATGGCTGCCAGTTCTTAGCAACATCGTCCCACCAGATATTCGTCAGGATGCGGCATCATCTAAGTTCATTTCCCACGTCTACGCTCGACCGGACCTGCCAATATACGCGGATCTTCGCCCACCCTGTCCAACGCTTGACGTCTCGTCACCCAATCTGGTCCCCTATGCCTACACTGAACATCTCTGTTCCAGTCTCTTGGAAACAGAGTTGGCAGTCAGCTGAGGTAAAGAACAAACACCTCATCACAGACCCCTGCAAGCGTCAACCCGGCTTTGACCTAGCACGTTATGACTGGGCCCTCCTCAATCGCTATCGAACAGGCCATGGCCGGTGCGCTGCTATGTTCCATCGCTGGGGAGCCAGAGACGACCCGAACTGCCCCTGCGGCTCCAGACAGACTATGACCCACATAGTCAACGACTGCCACCTCTCCAGATTCAAAGGAGGTCTCGAAACTTTACATCAGGCTCAACCTGACGCTGTTGACTGGCTACGGAAGAAGGGCAAACGCTAGAAAAAGAAGACCAGGGAGAACAATTTTTAATTATGCTGTATACCTGCACTGATGTAAAGGCAAAGCCCTGTATAAGAACATTTTCTTTGACAAAAAAAGTTCATTTTTCCCCCTTCTGATTTCAAAAAGAAATGAAAATACATCCATGGGCTCCCAAAAGTCTGATGGTCCCTGGCATGGTGCGTCCTGTATGTAATGAAGAAATTGACCTGGGATGGGTACACAGCCTGGAGAAGAGGAGTTGAATGAGTCCACTGCAATCATGTTCTTAACCACTAAAGAGAATATGAATGGGGCCAGGAGATAGTTCACCTGGTAGAGTGCACACTACACCATGCACAAGAACCTGGGTTTGAGTCACCAGCCACCATGTGAGAGCACCTGCACAAAACAAGCATCACAGAGCAGTGGAGTAGTGCTGTGGTGTCTCTCCTACTCACTCTGTTTCTCACCCCCTATGAAAGGGGGGGGGTCAGCCAAGAACGGTGGAACATGCAGGCATAAAGCCTTAACAAACACACACACATACTTACAACCTGGCAGGGGAAAAAGAAAGGTGACTGAAGAAATCCCTCAAACATTATCAGAATTCAACTTGAAATTATATTACACTTACTTATTTACTTACTTATTTTTAACCAAAGCACTACTCAGCTCTGGCTTATGGTGGTGCCAGGGATTGAGCCTAGAATTCTGGTGTCTCAGGCATGAAAGTCTTTTTCACAGCCACTATGCTATCTCCCTAATCCTAAATTGATATTTTAATTTTAAAAAGAACTTATATTATTTACATGACTGCAGGAATATTGATATTGGTTTCGTTTTGTTTTGCTTCAGTTGGTGGTCCCAGCGACCTCTCCTATGTGTAAATTCTTCACTCAGAGGCTGACTTTTCTCTTTTCTTCTTCTTTTTCTGACAGGCAGAAAGGTAGAGGGAAAGTGAAAGAGACCACAACAGCAAAGCTTACTTCAGCATGGTGGGGGCTTAAAGCTAGACCATGCACATGCCAAAGTACCCAGGCTAACTTTTTTATTCTTTTTATTTCTGATATATAGAGACACAGAGAGAGGGAGAGAGACACCTCAGCACCAGAGCTCCCCTCATTGCAGTGATCACTGGTGCCCCCATGTGACGTCAGGGTTCCAAGCCAGGCTGTGCACACAGCAAGGCATGCCCTCTACCAGGTCAGCTTCTGGGAGGGACTATCTATTTTATTGAGTAACTTCTCTGGCCTCCATTGATACAAGAATACTGCTGAATTAAAGGGTATACCAACTGCAAAATCCTCTGAGGTGACATTTATGATGAGACCAGGTACCCTTGGTCACAAATATCTGGCTAGAACCTGCTTTAAAATCACATAGAGGACAGGGGTAGATAGTACAATAGTTATGCAAAGAGACTAATCCCTGAGGCTCTGAAATCCCAGGTTCAATCCCCTGCACCACCACAAGCCACAGCTGAGTAGTATTCTGGCTATTAAATAAATATATATACATAATTAAATTCTTGGAAAGTAAAGGAAGAAGGCAGAGAGAAACCATAGACAGCGGCACTCTGCAGGGTTAACTGAGTTATGGAAAGATCAGGAACAGGCCTGCAGTGACTTTGTCTTTTTAAAGGTATTTATCACTGAGAGAGAGAGAGAGGGAGAGAGAACCAGCCAGTCAGAGTGCCCAAATACCACTATGGAAGATCCAATGGCAGAGATCAAACTTGGGGGCCTCAGGCTCAAGAGTCCAAGGCTTTATCCACTGCACCACCTCCTTGGCAGCCCCTAGGGTGGCTTTCTTTTGTGGAGGAGAAAGAACTTAAATCTGATTCTTTCTTCCTCTTTTTTTTTTTATTAACACCATTTCCACCACCAAAGGTCTGTGTCCCCTGGCTCCCCACCTGCCACAGTGAAGTGAACATCTACCTTCACCCTCAACCCAGATATTTTTACTTTTGTGCCATACTCCAAGCTCAGATTCTGCTTTGAGTTTCCCTTTCTGTTCTTCTGTCTCTGGCTTATATCAGAGATAAATCTGTTTCTTTTACATATATATATTCCCTTTTCTTGTCCTTGTTGTTTTATTTTGTAGTCATTATTGATGTCGTTGTTGTTGGATAAGACAGAAATGGAGAGAGGAGGGGAAGACAGAGAGGAGAGAAAGACACCCGCACACCTGCTTCACCGCCTGTGAAGCGACGTCCCTGCAGGTGGGGAGCCAGGGGCTCGAACCGGGATCCTTACGCCGGTCCTTGTGCTTTGATAAATCTGTTTCTTAATCTCAGGAGTTGAAAGGCTCTGCTGAGCAGTTTTCATTCTCAGGCTGCCTCTGAACCCTTACCAAAGCGAGAATGAACTAGCTCACCACCACCCTCAGTGTGCAAGTGAGAAAACTCAGGGACCTGAGACAGAGGTCTGGGGAGACAGCATCATGGTTCTGCAAAACACTCGTGCCCGAGGTTCTGAGGTCCCCCGTTCAGTCCCCAACACTACCATAAGCCAGAGCTGAGCTCTGGCACCTCTTTCTCTTCTTCACTAAAATAAGTTTTAAAAATATGATTAGATAAATTGAAAAACAAAGAGCTGGGACCCTCCCCCACCTCAGCAGAAGCCCCGCGGGTCCCAGCACTCCCTGGCACGCCCAGCAGGTGGAGTCAGCGCCCGGGGTGAGGGCGCGCGTCCTCCCAGCGGGTTGGTGGGAGGCGGGCCCTGGCGCCCCCGCTGTCCGCGCCCACCGGCCGCACGAGGCGGCAGACAGGCGCACCCGGCCCGCAGCGCAGCGTCGTCGGGGCCGCGACCATGGCAGCAGCGGCGCTCGCGCGGGGCCTGGCGCTGTGGGTGCTGCTGGCGCCGCGGGCGGCGGGCGCGGGCATGGGCGCGTGTTACGACGGCGCGGGCCTGGCGCAGCGCTGCCTGCCCGAGTTCGAGAACGCGGCGTTCGGCCGGCGCGCCCAGGCCTCGCATACCTGCGGCAGCCCCCCCGAGGACTTCTGCCCGCACGTAGGGGCGCAGGGCGCGGGGGCGCAGTGCCAGCGCTGCGATGCCCTCGACCCGGCGCGCCACCACAACGCCTCCTACCTCACAGATTTCCACAGCCAGGACGAGAGCACCTGGTGGCAGAGCCCGTCCATGGCCTTCGGCGTGCAGTACCCCACCTCGGTCAACATCACCCTCAACCTCGGTAAGCGCCTGCTCCCCTCTTAGCTGTCCTGGCCGGAGGAGAGCTGGTAGGGTTGGCTGGTGCCGCACCCCTCGGGGCTGAGCCAGCCTGGGCATCTCCCAGGCGCCTGCTGCAACGCCAAGCACCCCGGGACACTGTAATGTTGGGGGAGGGCTTTCCAAAGTGAGATCTGGAGTTTGACTTCCACCGTCACATATTCCAGAGTTGTTAGGCAAAGTAGTCGCTAAGCTGAGCTAGTCCAGCACCAGGGCAAGGGCTCCTGGTTGGGGTCATCTGGTCTGCTGCAGGGACCCGGGGAACCCCTGGGGTTGTGTGCAGCCCTGGGTGTGCTTCCGGGAACAGGACTCACAGCGATCATGCCTGGGAGAACTTACCTCATGGGGATACATCCAAGTAAGGCAGTCAAGTTTCATGCCCCTGGCGGGTTAGCTGGGCAAAATGGCACGGCCTCTCCAAGCTTCCCTCCACCCAAACCCAGGCCCAGATCCCTGAGGAGTCAGAATCCAGAGGCGGGACCCAGCCAGGCAGTCTTCAGTCTTCTCACTGCAAGGACAGGGAAGCCAGGTCCACCTGAGGCTTCTAGATGTGCCTGGTGCTGAGCTGAGCATTTTCTCTGCTGAAGTCTCCTAGTGCCTTTCAGGGAGTGGGTGTTTTTATCTGTCCATGTTTCCTTGAATGTGGGTTCCAATGCTCCCAGAGCTTTGAAAGCTCAATGTATGTTTATGACTCGCTTTGGCTGTTAAACCTAACCTGGGGCTATTTATAGAGCTTGTGGATCCTAGTTAGGGTGGATAGTCATACATTTGCTACTGAAATCTTATGAGTACTGTCTGCAGCCCTAGACCCACGGGGTGTTAACACAATAGACAGTATAATGCCTTGATCATCTTTCTTTCTCCATTTCTCTCTCTCTCCCTCTCTCTGTCTCTCTCTTTCTTCTTCTTTTTCTCCTCCTTCTTTCCTTCTTCTCCTTCTCCTTCTCCCTCTCCTTCTCCCTCTCCTTCTCCTTCTTCTTTTTGTCTTATTAGTGGGTCTTCACTGCTCCAGGTCTACTTTTTCACTTAGGACAAAAGAGATGGAGAGTACAGCACCCAAGCGTCTCCCCCTTCCCCACCCTGTGCTGTGCCGTGGTACTCCCATGTGGTGTACCAGGGGCTTAAACCTGAGCTGTGCTTGTGGCAAAGCAGATGCCCTACCAGACAAGCTCTCATTGGCCCCAGGTTAACTTTTTTTCCAATTTCAAGAAATAATAAATTCCAAATCATATATGGAGCCCAGTAGTTTTGGGTAAGAATTGATAGGATTATATCCCTCCCCCCCCCTTTTTTTAGATGAGAAAAGTGAGGTTCAGAGAGGTTAAGTGTTTTCCCAGAGGTACATAGCTGTTAGATGACAGTTTGAATATACTTCTGTGTATATATCCAAGGTCCATAAAGAGGCCATAAGGTCTTTGATGTGGGTTCCACCCAGCCATGGCATTGGCTCTTCCCAGTTCTTAGTGACAGAGCTGGGGGAAGGTAACATGAAGACTCTGGGTCCCCCTAGCAGAATCTAAGAGCCTTCTTCTCCTTCTTCCTCTCCTTCCTCCTGCTCTATTTCCTCATCCTCCCACCTTCCTCCACCATCCTCTTCCTTTTTCTAAAAAAGAGCCAAGACCTCAAACATCCGTGATTTGCCACATGAAGATTGGTTTCCCCCACTTCATTCAGATAAATAGAGACCACAACACCGAGTTTCCTCCCTTCCTGTGGTACTTCCATATGGTGCTGGGAATTGAATGTGGGCTTGCATGCATGGCAAGGCATATGCCCTAGCTGGTGAGCCATAGCTCTGCCCTCCAATGTCACCTCCTATTGACCTGTCAGAAGCCCTAGATGGGGCAGGGTCTCCAGACAGGCAACAACAGGAAACCAGTGGGGGAGGGAGACGGGGAGCTGTCTGCACAGGGCTGGCTGGACCCCAAGGCCACAGGGGAAGGAATCTGGGACAGGGTGGGTAGGGGTGTGGGGAAACACGCTGTTCTGTGACGGGGGTGTGGATTTGGCTGATGTGTTACATGTGTCATGGAACATGGGGACAGGCAAGGGGCTCAGCCTGGAAGCAGACCAGTGGGGGTCTGTGGCCAGGGAAATATCCAAGGTCTTGGATTTAGGGGGGTAGTTTCCATTCACCCAGTGCTTGTGGATTAGGCCCTGTGCTTCAGCTGTGTGGCCTTGTGGAACTCTTCCCAGGAGCCTTAAAGCAGGGGAGTATGATGCTTCAGGAACCAGGGAACCTGAGGCTCAAGGTACACATATCTCATGCGTGCACACACTCAAACACACACTTGTGTCTTCCTTCTTCCACAGAGCCAGTGTTGTCTCAATCACATTGTACATCACCAGACATATGGAAGGCATGCTAGAAGTGTTTATATAGTGAACAAAGAATGAATGAATGAATGAATGAATGAATGAATGAATGAATAACAGTGCCACCTCCTCCCCACCTATGCTTTGGGCCCTGTTTGGGGCTCTCCCTGGCCCACCCTAGAAGTCAGACTAGGCAAACATTAGGACCCAGGACTCAGACCCAGCATGGCCATTCAGTGGGCAGACACTCATCACTTGACGCCTTGGTGCTGTCACTGGGACTGAACCTTTGAGGTGACTGTGCAGGATCCAGTGCTTAGGGGGCCTTGTGTGTAACCAGGGCACTCTGCAGAGAGCAGCTCCAGGCGAAGGTTCCCCTTGGGGCTGCCCCCAACAGGGGGTGGAGACGTGCTGCTTTAGCTGCCTCCCCAGACACTGTAGCCCCAGACTGCAGTTTCCATTTAGCCCGGGTTTGCTTCCCCTAAGCCAGGCATTGCCTAATCCTGAGAGCAGAACTGGCCTGGGCTGCCAGCATGTCCTAGTAGCAAACTCCACTACTAGACAAGGTGGTCTGGGGGTCCCTCCTCTCAGTCCTCAGGCCCCCCTCTCCTAGCTCTGTCCCCTTCTTGGTCTGGCTCATGGGAGGGGAGTGTGAGCTGTGGCTCTGACTCCTCACCTCCTGGAAGGAGTGGGGTGAGGGACCAGGGAGGGAGGAGCAGCAGTCAGCCCTGGGATGGAGGTCGTTACTTTCCCAGCCCCCTGTGAGCTTGTGGACATCTGTTCCAAATCCCTCTGTCGCTAAGCTGAGCCTTCCTGTCTGGGATGAAAGGCAGCAGCGGGGTCTGGCAGCTCTGAGCCCTCCACACAGGCACGTCAAGGGGGCAGGCTGGGGCCTGGCAGCGGCTGGGGGTGGGGCAGGGGGGAGGTAGGGAGTCCTCAGGGGTGAGAGACAGTAACACTTCTTCATGTAAGAACCCCACTGCATTAGTACCCCAACACAGTACAATCTATGCTTTTAGGGTTAGGGAAACCAAGACTCTGAAAATGTGCTTCACTGGGGGCTGATCGCAGTCCAACTGGACAGCCCTTGGCTGGGGGTCAGTAGGGAGAGGGAGATCCACTTGCCCTCTGTCTTGGGTTTCTGAGAATCTCCTGGAAAACCAGAAAGACTTGCAGGCGGATGTAGGTGGGTTTCTCTCCCTCCACCCCCCACCCAGGCTCAGGTATAGCTGCCCTGTGCCAGAGCTGGATTCTGCCCCAAATTAATCCAGTCACCACTCCCTATATACTGAGCCTTGGCTATTCTGGCTACGACTACAGTCCCTAGCCCTTAACCCCTACTCCCTGAAAACAGATAGGACCAAGGAATAATGTACATGAGGCTCAATGCACTGAGGACACACTCAGAGGAGATAAGTCTTGTTGAGACTGCAACTAGGAAGGGAAGGGTGGCAGGTATTGACAAGGGAGCAAAGAACGTCTGTATCAGGGGGACAGGCCTAGAGAGACCAGGGGCCACTCTGTGTGTTTGGAGACCTGCATGGCCTAGACAGCCAACCTGGAGGGAATGAGAGGGCGCTGGGTCCTAGACAGACCAGAGTGGGGAGTGGCTGGGCAAGGGGGACCTTTCCTGCTGGGTCTCCAGAGCACTGACTAAACTGCATCTTCCTGCTGAGTGGGCAACCATCGTGTTTGGGTTGGCTGGGCTTAGCGCCTTGGTGGCCTCCTTCCTGCTCCCTGGGGGTTCTGGCTGGAACACTGGCCCTAGGCAGGTCAGGGGCTCAGGCAGGGCCCTGGCAAGCCTCCTCCCACAGAAGCAGACCCCTGCATGGTGCAGGAGCCCAGCTGGCCTGGCTGCTGGGCTGCAGGTTTCTTAGGACTTGGTCCATGAGTGGGAAGTTTCAGACCCCACGAAGTGCATGAACAGCCTCTCGTGGGCTCCTGGGAATGTTCCCTGACCCTCTCATTTTCCCTTTGCCTTTGCTTGTACTTGAGCTTCTGCCCTTTGCCCTTCTGGATAGCTCCTCTCTCATTCATAAACAGCCCACCAGCCCACCTACTGTGTGCCACACCCAGTGTAGATGGAATGACCCCCAGGAAGCCCCCACCTCTGACTGGGCAGGGGGCCTGCCTCTGTGTTCTTGTAACCCCTCCATTTCCCTGAGGTCACAGTCTAGATCTGGTTTTTGTTTGTGCCAGAGAGAATGCCTGTTTTCACAGCTGTCCCCCACTGCCCTCCCCGGAACAGGGCCCCCTGCATGGGGGTGTTTGGTAAATACCATGCAGCCCCTGAGTGGAAGGAAGACAGCTAACATCCAGTGGTATGGATGCTTGTACCCGGGACTGTTGAAAGTGCTCTGCAGGCATTGGCCCACAAAGCTCGGCTACTGTGATGTCTATTTTGCAGACAGAGAAACTGGGGCATGACATTTTCAAGTCACTTGTCCAGTGAAACCTGGGGCGAGGGTTGGGGTTTGCAGGAGGAGGTTCTGCATTTTGTCTAAGGTCATAGAGGTGTAGATGGTGGAGCTGGAGTGTGAGCCTAATACTGTAAGGCTGCACATATTTTCCTGTTGCAAATGAGGAAGCAAGTGAATGAATGCATAAATGAGTGAACCACCCAGATATAAACCCCCAGTTTATAAGCTGCAACTTTTTTTTTTTTTTGCCTCCAGGATTATTGCTGGGTCTTGGTGTCTGCATCACGAATTCACTGCCCCTGGAGGCTTTTTTTCCCCTTTTGTTGCCCTTGTTGTTTTATCCTTGTTGTGGTTATTATTGTTATTATTATTGTTGTTGGATAGGACAGAGAGAAATGGAGAGAGGAGGGGAGACAGAGAGGGGAAGAGAAAGATAGACACCTGCAGACCTGCTTCACCACCTGTGAAGCGACTCCCCTGCAGCCGCTCAAACCGGGATCCTTATGCCAGTCCTTGTGCTTAGCGCCATGTGCACTTAACCTGTTGTGCTACCATCCGACCCCCACTTCTTTTTAATATTTATTTATTTGATAGGACAGAAATAAATTTAGAGTGGGGGAAGATAGAGAGGGAGAGAGACACACACACACACTTGCAGCACTGCTTCACCACTTGTGAAGCCTTCCCTGTTGCCATTGGGACCAGGGATTGAACCCCAGTCCCTGTGGATGGTAATGTGTGTGCTCAACAGCCTGCACCACTGCCTAGCCCCTAGCTGTGGTATTCTCAGTGGAAGGGTGGTTATTTTTGGTTATCTACCTTTCACTCAGTTTTCTTCCTGCACTCCTGATGGGGGCACCTCAAGCAGCCTCTTGAATGTCAGCCCTTGTCATCACCCAGGGCCTCAAATTTGGGGTCTGAAAGAGAAAGCAGTGTGTTGGCAGCAGTGTTGTTCACAACAGCCAGAGCAGAAGCAGCCCAAGTGCTCTTTAATGAATAAATAAGCAAGATGGGATCTAAACATGAAATGGAATATGATTCAGTCTTTTAAAGGCAGGAGACACTTACTCACACTACAGTGTGGATGAAAAATGATAAATGAAATAAGCCAGACACAGGCGTGTAAATGTTGTATAATTCTACTACCCTAAGTCCCCAGAGAAGCGAAATCGTTAGAGGCAGGAAGTAGAATGGTGAGTGCCAGGGACTGGTGAGGGGTGCTGGCAGATAGTGCAAGAATTATTTGATGGAGACAGGGTTTTCTCTGGGGAAGATGAAAAGAATTCTGGAGCTGGGTGGTGGTGATGATTACACAGCAGTGTGGATGTACTTAATCCCAGTGAAGTGTGTGTTTAAAAATCCTCCAGAGGGGTTGGGAAGGTCCCTTATCAGGAGACCGCGTATCTGGTGTATGTGAGGCCCTGGGTTTCATTCCTGGTACCACATTAAAATATAAAAGCCTGGAGTCGGGTGGTAGTGCAGCGGGATAAGCACACATGGTGCAAAGTGCAAGGACTGGCATAAGGATCCCAGTTCTAGTCCCTGGCTCCCCACCTGCAGGGGAGTCGCTTCACAGGCGGTGAAGCAGGTCTGCAGGTGTCTGTCTTTCTCTCCCCCTCTCTGTCTTCCCCTCCTCTCTCCACTTCTCTCTGTCCTATCCAACAATGACAACATCAATAACAACAACAATGATAACTACAACAATAAAACAACAAGGTCAACAAAAGAGACTAAGTAAATATTTTAAATATATATAAAAGGCAAAAAGCAAATAGAATAGCATAGGTGGAAGAGCAGTGCTCTTTTGTTCTCACAATAAAAAAAATTATATCGGTCAAATTATAAATGATCAAAGTGATCAATTTCTTATTTTAAAAAAAGAACTGTAGGGGTCCAGGTGGTTAAGCGCACATGGCACAAAGTGCAAGGACCGGCATAAGAATCCCTGTTCAAGCCTCCAGCTCCCCACCTGCAGGGGGGTTGCTTCACAAGCAGTGAAGCGGGTCTGCAGGTGTCTGTCTTCCCCTCCTCTCTCAATTTCTGTCTGTCCTATCCAACAACAATAACAACTATAACAATAAAAAAACAACAACTAGTGCAACAACAAGGGCAACAAAAATGGAAAATGGCCTCCAGGAGCAGTGAATTTGTGGTGCAGGCACCGAGTCCCAGCAAGAACCCTGGAGGCAAAATAATAATAATAATAATAATTTACTTCATATGAAATAGAGTTTAATGTGTTGTGTGCATGTATGTATATGTGTGTGTGAGAGAGAGATAGACAGAGACAGGGGCAGAGAGAAAGAATACCACTCCAGTATATACAACACCAGAGGATCAAACCAGGAACATATAAATCCTTCACTCACTATCTGAGCTATTTTTCCAGCCTCAAGATGGTAAATTTCTTATGTTTAAAATTAAAATATTCCATAAAACTATCCCCATCTCTCCATGCAACAAAATAAGACACTTGGATGTTAGTTATAGTTCTTCCCATCTTAGGTCTTTGAACTCAACATTAATCACATGTATGGATTCTCTGGGGAAGTGTGTGTGTGTGTGTGTGTGTGTGTGTGTGTGTGTGTGTGTGTGTGTGTGTGTTGTCCTCTTTTCCATCCATCCAACTCAACACCTCATCTGTCCCTAATTTATTGCAGAGGTCTTGAGTGTCCTGCCACCTCTCTTTACAGACTTACACTTTGTGCATTTCAGTCACATCTCAACTCAGACTGGACTTTATACCATCAGAGTGCTTGTTTGTTTGTAACCATTATGCTATCTACCCTTACACAGAGACTGGTCTTTCGAATTCTTCTTAACACATAGATCTAAGCTTGACAATCTGGACCCATATTTAGGGTTTAGACTCTTGTTCCTAAAATGGGAGAACTGTGGTGGGCCCAGCCTGGAGTCTGCCAGATTCTCTTGGTGTCTGGGATTATGGTTTGGGAGATTCCCCAGTTTCTCGCAGGGATTCCCTGAGCCCCAAATGGCTGAGAGCTAGTGTGGGAGAGGAGACCAGGAAGAAGAGCACATGGCAGAGGACAGGAGAGCTGAGAGGGGGCTGCTGTGATCCCTGCCGCCAGTCTGGGAGCAGCTCTGCCCACCTGGTTCTAATGCCCACTACAGGCAGGCAGCCTTGTCTGTGAGTTCCAAGCTTAGCTCCCCACCCTGTCCCCTCAGCTCCACTTCACCCTCCAGGCCACTGCTTCCCAGATGGCTCCAATTAAAGGGCTTTGTTTTGTTTCCATTTTCCCAAAATAAGCCTCCCCGTTCAGAACTCATTCTGCTCGGTCAGTGCCGGATGTGAGCCAGCTTGGTTTTATGGCTGCCCTGTGTCACTCCGGACGAACTACATGTCCCAGCTGGTTAGAGGGGACATGTTTTGGAGGTCTTGGTGCAGGCTTGGGTGGCCTCTGTCATGTTCCGGTCCTGGGCAGCCCCTTCTCAAAGTCATCAGCCCTGAAGAGAAATTGGCTTGGTTCAAGGCTGATGACTTTGGCTTAGACCCATAATTGTGCATCAAGGCACCTTTAAATACAGTAAATGCTCACTAAATGCTTACTGGGGAGTGTGACAGCTGGGCTGTCAGACTAGCATGCATCAGCTTTCTCACCAGATCATAAACTTCTGAAAGGTACAAATCGTACTTTCTTTTTACTTACTCATCAAACACACATTTATTGAGCACCAGGCACTGCACCAAGGAGTGGCAATCTCCCCACAACCATCACCACCCTTCCAGGATCTCAGACTAGGGGGGGACATGGGTGGGTCTTCACAGAACAGGATGAAGCAGCCCAGGAAGGCTGGAGGCACACTGCAAGGGTAAGGAGACATCAGTTGGGGTGGGGTAGAAGGGTGTTTCACACTAGCCTGAGAATGGCTTGAATGAGGCAGTCAGTAGGTTGAGTGAGGCAGGTGAGGAACAGAAAGAACAGTGTTCTAGGAAGAAGGAAGAACACATTGGGTGGTTCAGAGGAGAAGAAGCAGTATTGCCCCCAATTGGCCTGCTGAAGATGAGGTCTGGGCTCAGCTTGTCTGATGGGAACATGGCCAGAGCCTGCATGGGCTGAGGCTGCAAATGTGGAGACAGGATGATGGCTTTCCCAGTAGAGCACATATTAGTATGTGCCAATCTGGGTTCAAGCCCCCAGTCCCACCTGCAGGGAGGAAGCTTCATCATGGGGTAAAGTAATTTCTCCCCTCTTGTCTCTCTCTTCCTACCTCTCTGTCTTTCAACCTCTATCAAAAAGAAAAGGAAAAAAGAAAGGTCATAGGGAAAGGTGGAGTGTGCAGGCATTGAGCCCCAGGGATGGCAAACCCAGTGGAAATAAAGAAAAAAGGAAGGAGAGAAACAAAGAGAGAAAGAGAAAGAACATGAAATAAAAAATTTTCACTCTTTTTGTTGTGTAGTGGTCTTGGGACCAGTTTCTCCCCCAGCCTTTGTGTTGCCTGAGCAAAAAATCTTTTGATCACAAAATGGAGATCGGGTTTCTTTCTTGGCCCTGCTAATGAACTCTTGTCACAGCAAGTCCCTGTCCAGCCTCTCTGATGTCCTTGCATCCTCCCTCACCTCCTGCCTGGGCAAGGGAGAGGGAACGCCCAAGCTGTTTCTGAGCGCGTGATCCAGTGACTGACTGCCTTTTTCCGACGCTGTTTCTTGCTGCCAGCTACCTTTTAAGCAACTGCAGGCTCCCTTCCTGCTAGGAGTCCAGCTGCTCAAAGAGTCGGTGCCCCCCACACCACATGGTCTTCCATGCCTGCACATCTGGGGCAGGTCCCTGCCTGATTCTGGGGCCCAAACCTGTGCAGAACAGAAGCTGCCACCAGGCCACCCCCAGCCGCCACTGCCTCCATTGGCTACACATGCTTCCTCTTAGGGGACGTGGGGTGACAGTGCCAAACTGTGCTGCAGCAGAACTTTGAAAAACATCTTAAAACAGAATATGGCAAGGGAGTTGCTTTTCAAAAAAAAAATTTTTTTTTAAATCTGTTTTCTCCAATGTTCAAATTAGAACAAGCTTCTTGAGAAAATGTGGAACAATTGGAAAGAGGATGAAATGTCACCCATAGTTCTGTGCCCTGAAGACAGCCACCATGATCCCTTAGTTGTCTTTTTTAATTCTGTCCATTCTTTTTCCTTTTTTTTTTTTTTTTACCATCATGGCACCAGGGAATGAACTGGTGTCTTACAATATATAATACGCAATGCCACCACTGAGTGCCCCCCCACCTCCCTGACCCAACTTCTCATTTCTAGCAATCATTTGAGCTCCAGCACAATAGCTCACCTGTATAGTGTGCTGCTTTGCCCTCTGTGCCACTGAGGTTCTAGCTGGGGGGGGGGGGAGCTTCAGTGCTGTGGCCTCTCCTTCTCCCTCTCCCTCTCCCTCTCCCTCTCCCTCTCCCCCTCTCTCTCTCTCTCTCTCCCCCCCCATAGTGCTCCCACGTGGACTGAGGCTCAGACCCCAGGCCTCTCATATGGCAAGGCATGTGCTTTATTAGATGAGCTTTCTCCTGGCTCTGGGGTCCTATGGGGATTTTAAATATGATCTGATCGTCCATTGTTTACCATATTATTTCTTGAATATTATTATTTTTTGCACAACGTTTTAATCGAAGCTCTCCCCATATATTATAGGCTGGTTGTCAGCTATTTCAGTAGTTTTAATCATCAAGTGAATTTATGTTGTATAATTTATCAAATGCTTATGGTTTTAATTTTCCCCTGTTATTAAAAAAATGCCTTGATGAACATTTTCATGCATTTAGGTTCCTTGTTTGGATTCCCAGAAGTGAGATTCTTTCGCCAAAGGCCAGGCAAATTTTTATGGCTCTTCATCTGTGTCATCAGACTGCCTTCCCACGGGGCACATATCTCCCCCCACTGCTGTTTTATTGTGGTAAAATACACATGACATAAAAGTTGCCATCTTACTCACTCTTAAAGTACTCTTCACTGGTGCTAAGCACATCCACATTGTTGTGCAGCCATCTCCACCCTCCACCCAAGAACTTTTGCATCTCCCCAGACGGAAACCATCCCCATTAGCACGAATGCCCCATTTCCCTGCCCCCAGCCCCTCACTCCACCTCTCCTTTCTGACTCTAGGAATTTGACTTCTCTGGGTATTTCACAGAAGGGAAATCATTCAGCAAATACCTTTTGTGTCAGACTTATCAGCAGAATGTTCTGATGATTTATCCACATGGAGCCTGTGTCAGAACTGCTTTCCTTTATAAGACTGACTCATACAGGGGCCAGGTGTTGGCACACCTGCTTCTGTACACAAGGACTTAGGTTCAAGCTCCTGCCCTCCACCTGCAGCTTCTTAAATGCTGAAGCTGTGATGCAGGTGTCTCTCCATCTCTCTTCCCCTCCCCTCTCAATCTCTCTGTCTCTATCCAATAAATAAATTAATTAAATATTTAAACTTTTTTTAAAAAAAAAAAGAGGCTGGCTAATATTCTGTCATGTGACTAGACCACCTGTTGATGGGCATGTGAGTTTCCTCCACTTTTGGGGTGTTGTCAATGTTCCTGCTGTGATTATGGGTGTACAGATACCTTTTCTATGACCATGCTTTAAATTTGGGGGTGTGTGTGCAAGAACTGAAGTTTCTAGATCAGGTGAGGATTCAGTTTTCAAGTTTTTCAGGAACCACCAAACTGGTTTCCACAGGGAAAGCATTTTACGTTTCTACCCAGTGGAGCACACAGGTTCTACATTTTTACATCTTTGCCAACATTTGTCATCATCTTTTTTTCAAGAAAATAATAGCCATCCTAATGAGTATGAGGCTTATTTATTTATCTGTTGCCACCAGGGTTATCACTGAGGCTCAATGCCTGGACATACTCCACCGTTCCTGGGATCCTTTTTCTTTCTTTTATGATAGAGAGTGAAATAAAGAGGGAGAGAAGAGAAGACACCTGCTGCACTGCTCCTTCACTTGTGAAGCCCCCTCCCCCAGGTGAGGACTGGAGGCTTGAACCCAGGTCCTTGAGTATGGTAACATGGCCCGCTACCCCAGGATGCATTTTTTTAAAAAATAAGCATGCCAGCTTTATGAAGAGAGATTCTGCCATACACTGTAGCCACCTAAGGTATACAGTTCAGTAGTTTGGGTGGTGACTGTCGTTGAACACAGGACTGATATGTGTGGGGCCCTGGGTTCAACCCCTGGCACTGCCTATACATGCAACCTAGGTTTGAGGCCAGCCCTGGCTGCGTTTGAGGAAACTTCAAACCGGTGGTCATTCTCTCTGTCTCTTTATCTCTCCATCTGGAAAAGAAAGCTCAGAGCAGTGAAGCCACAGTGATGACAAAAAAAAAAGTTATAAAAATTACTTGGGAGTCAGGCAGTAGCGCAGTGGGTTAAACGCACGTGGCACAGAGCGCAGGGACTAGCGTGAGGATCCCGGTTCAAGCCCCTGGCTCCCCACCTGCAGGGGAGTCCCTTTACAAGCGATGAAGCAGGTCTGCAGATGTCTTTCTCTCCCCCTCTCTGTCTTCCCCTACTCTCTCCATTTCTCTCTGTCCTATCTAGCAACGACGACATCAATAACTACAACAACAATAAAAAGGGCAACAAAAGGGAAAATAAATACATTTTTAAAAAAAGAATTACTTATAGGGGGTCAGGCAGTAGCACAGCGAGTTAAGCACATATGGCGCCAAGCACAAGCACCGGCATTAAGGACCTCAGTTCGAGTCCCCAGCTCCCCACCCGCAGGGGAGTCGCTTCACAGGTAGTGAAGCAGGTCTGCAGGTGTCTATCTTTCTGTCCCCCTCTCTGTCTTCCCCTCCTCTGTCCATTTCTCTCTGTCCTATCCAATAACAATGACAGCAGTAACAATAACAACAATAATAACCACAACAGCATTAAGCAAGGGCAACAAAAGGGAAAAAAAATAGCCTCTGGGAGCAGTGGATTTGTGGTGTAGGTACCACCGAGCCAAAGCAATAACCCTGGAGGCAAAAAAAAAAAAAGAAAGAAAGAAAGAAAAAGAGTATTACTTATATAGAAGTAAGTCTGCCAGGATAAATAGCATTGTGGTTATGCAAAGTGACTCTAATGTCTGAGGCTCCAAAGTCTCAGGTTCAATCCCCTGCACCACCATAAACCAGAGCTGAGCAGTGCTCCAGTAGATGACAATAATAATATTAATATATTCTTTACCAGATATATGAGTTGCAAATATTCTATCTAATTTTCTGTGTTGGTCTTTCATTTTCTCAATGGTGTCTTTAGCAACACAAAAAATTATTATTTTTTAAATATTTATTTTCCCTTTTGTTGCCCTTATTGTTTTATTGTTGTAGTTATTATTGTTGTTGTTATTGATGTCGTCGTTGTTGGATAGAACAGAGAGAAATGGAGAGAGTTGCTTTTCACCGCCTGTGAAGCAACTCCCCTGCAGGTAGGGAGCCAGGGGCTCAAACCGGATCCTTAATGCTGGTCCTTGCGCTTTGCGCCACGTGCGCTTAACCCACTGCACTACCACCCAACTCCCCAAAAGATTATTTTAAAGTTTTTTTTGTCCTTTGTGCTTATAATGTATCTAAGATGGCATTGCCCAGTGCTGAGGAGACAACATAATAGTTATGCAAAAAGAATTTCGTGCCTGAACCTCTATGGCCCAGAGTTCAATTCCCCCATACCACCATAAGCCAGAGCTGAGAGGTGCTCTGGTAAAAACAAAGAAAGCATTTGCTCATCCCAGGTCACAAAGATTTACACCAGTACTTTCTTCTAAGCATTTTGTTGTTATAGTGCTAACATGGGCTCTGATGTTTACACAGAGGCTTAGAGTCATTGCTCCTTAGTATTTTGGATCGACCTTCCCATGGTGCATCCCGTGAGTACCCATTCATTGGGGAAACTGACGATCCTTCCTAGCCGACTGAATCCCCATGGATCCCAGTCACTTTCAAAGCCAGCAACAAGCAGCTCCTGACAGCTTTCAACCTGACGCTGTTGACTGGCTACGGAAGAAGGGCAAACGCTAGAAGAAGAAGTACATAAGGGAGACTGTGGGTATGACATTGGTGTAGGCCTCCTGGGGTGTCTGGGACCAGGAACGCATGGGCCAGAAAGATGAGAGAAGCCATGGGGGTAGATGGGTGGGAGGGTTAGGGGTGAGAGTTTACTAATAGTGGTAGGACTTAAAGGGAAGCCTCTCTGTTGGCCATTCATCCATCATCCAGTCATCCGAGGACTTGCAGTCAGTCCTGTATTAGACACTGGTAGCTGGTGAGGTGACAGAGGTTTTCAAAAGAGAAGCTACATGCTCATGCTGGTCTTTTCTTTTTTCTTTTAATTGTTGCCCAGGTTATTGTTGGGGCTTGGTGTCTGCATGACGAATTCACCGTTCCCAGTAGCCATTTTCCCTCCCTTTCATTTGATAGGAGAGAAATTGAATAGGAAAGAGGAGATAGAAAAAGAGAGAGAGACATCTGTAGACCTGCTTCCTTGCTTGTGAAGCTTCCCCCCTGTAGGTGGGGAGTGGGAGCTTGAACCCTGGTCCTTGTGCGTGGTAAGGTATGCACTCAACTAGGTGTGCCACCACGTGCCGCTGCCCCCCCCCCCCCACGTGCTGGTCTTGAGGAATTACCTCCTGAAAGGGATGCAGACTGAGGAACGAACGATTCTCACGATGAGATGAGTGGGTTTAGATGGGTATACCACGCTCCGTGTGCAGCTCAGCTGTTATGCTGTGCCCCCTTCCCCTAGCTGTGAGGAGGGGGCTCCTGTTCTGAAGGAGGTGGGCCAGGGAGAGCAGAGGGTAGCATTTCAGACAGTGGGGAAAGGGCTTTTCTATATTTTAAAATATTTTTTATTTATTTACTAATTGGAGAGAGAACTAATCATGCTGGTGCACGTGGTGCCAGGGATTAAACTAAGGACCTCATGCTTGAGAGTCTAATTCTTTACCCACTTTGTGGGCCACAGAAGCACTCTCCTACATGAACTTCTCTTTCCTTCAGGAATAAAGCTAATGGAAAGGAGAACCCATGGGAGGAGGAAACAATGAAGTGCGGGGCCCAAGGAGGGGACTCCCAGGGAGGACTAGGAGAGAGGGCTGCCTAGAGGGCCAGGGTGGCGGACTTTTAAGGAACCAGGAGTGACCTGCGGCCTGAGAAGTCAGGCCAAACAGGGTCCCCTGGTTGTGGTCAGTGGGAAGTGACTTGGAAGAGTGTCATCTGTGAGGGGCCCAGAGTGCTTCAATTGCAGTGGATTGTGGTCACATTGGGTTGGGTTGGGACATGAAGCCCATGGAGCCAACAGATAAAGGCCTCTCTTGTGAAATTTGCCTCAGGAGAAAAGTTGGATGGAAGCTAGAGAACTGAGGGTTCCAGAGGCCTGATGATTGGATTAGAGGAACTCAGAATAGCAATGCCTCCAGACCCCAAGGGATTTGAGTCGCTCAGGATGAGGAGAGAGAGGAAAGAGACCAAAGGCACCTCAGGCCAGCTTCATTGGTGTATGGTAAAGAAAAGGGCTTCTAACAGTGGAGCAGGGATCTCTGGGATGTGGCAACATCTCATTCTTGATTCCTGGCGTTCTTTGAACCTAGAGATAGCTCCAGACAGTCTCAGACAATCCAAGATAAGTTATGCAAACACACAACTCACCCCAGCCACACCTCCCACCCCACTCCCCAGTGTTCACTCTCCCCACCCATGTCTTCCCTCTGCAGGGAAGGCTTATGAGATCACCTACGTGAGGCTCAAGTTCCACACCAGCCGCCCTGAGAGCTTCGCCATCTACAAGCGCAGCCGGGAGGGCGGCCCCTGGGAGCCCTACCAGTACTACAGCGCCTCCTGCTGGAAGACCTATGGCAGGCCCGAGGGCCAGTACCTGCGGCCAGGTCAGGAGGAGCGCGTGGCCTTCTGCACCTCGGAATTCAGCGACATCTCGCCCTTGAGCGGGGGCAACGTGGCCTTCTCCACTCTGGAGGGCCGGCCCAGCGCCTACAACTTTGAGGACAGCCCAGTGCTACAGGTCACAGAGGAGCAGGGGAGGGGGAAGTGGAGGGTGGGGACCGAAACCAGGTACAGACTAGATGCCAGGTGGGGAGGGGGAAGGCACAGGGAACCCCAGTGGTAGGACACGGACCCCTCGAGATCCCAGGGATTTCCGCTTTCAAACCACAGAAGCCTTTGTGCATGTACCCTGGACCCCAGGGTTTTTAGTAGAGATCTGCTGTGCTGACTTGGGCTCCAGTCCTTCCAGAGGTCAAGCTGATGCCAGGTGGCCTGAACCCCACCCCATTCCCCGTAAGTCACACTGTTGACAAAGACTCTCTGGGACCAAACAAAACCCTAGGAAATCAGAATCACTGATGGGCTGAGGAGATGTGAAATGGTAGCACACCAGACTTTCATGCAGAGGCTTGAAGTCCTAAATTCAGTCCCCAGCATCTTCATTAAGCTGGAGCTGAGCAGTGCTCTGGTCTCTTTCTCATATTTTTTTTCTTTACTTTTTTCTTTTTTTTATATTTATTTTATTTATTTATTCCCTTTTGTTGCCCTTGTTGTTTTATTGTTGTAGTTATTATTGTTGTTGTCGTTGTTGGATAGGACAGAGAGAAATGGAGAGAGGGAGGGGAAGACAGAGAGGAGGAGAGAAAGATAGACACCTGCAGACCTGCTTCACCGCCTGTGAAGCGACTCCCCTTGCAGGTGGGGAGCCGGGGTTCGAACCGGGATCCTTATGCCGGTCCTTGTGCTTTGCGCCACCTGTGCTTAGCCCGCTGCACTACAGCTCTTTCTCATATTAGAATAAATAAATACATGATTTTTTTAAATGACCATGGGGCCACCACAATAGCTGATTTGGATAGTGCACTGCTTTGCCATGTGCACAACTTGGGTTCAAGCTCAGCCCCTGTTGCAATGAAGGAAGCTTCAATGCTGTGTCCTTTCACTCTCATCCTGGCTCTGTCTCTCTGTCTTTATCCAAAAGAAAGGAAGGAAGACAACATAGAAGTAACTCAACTGGTAGAATGCAGGACTTACATGCTTGAGGTTCCTGGTTCCATGCCTAGCTTCGCCTGTACTGGAATGGTGCTCTGACTTCTCTCTCTCCCCTTACCCATGTGATGCTATCACTCATGAAATAAGTAAACCTTAAAAAATTAAAATAAGGAAAATTATACTATAAACAATAAAAATCACTCTAATCAAGTAGAACATTCCAAGGACATAATCCTGTCAGGGAAGAAGAGGGGAACAAATCTGGTTTTGGTCAAGGTTAGTCCTTATCTATTTATTTATTTGTTTGTTTTTACTACCAGGGTTATTGCTGGGGCTCAGTGCCAGCACTACAGAGCCACTGCTCCCAGTGGCTGTTCTTTCTTTCTTTCTTTCTTTCTTTCTTTCTTTCTTTCTTCCCCCTTTCTATTTTATTTGATAGGACAGAGGGAAATTGGGAAGTGAGGGAGGGGGAGAGAGAGAGACTTGCAGACTACGTCACCGCTCCTGAAGCTTCTTCCCCCCTGTGGTTGGGGAGTCGCGGCTCAAACCAGTGTCCTTGTACATGGTAATGTATATGCTTAACTGGGTGTGTCACCATCTGACCCCCTCAAGGTTAATCCTTGATTGCACATCCAGGCCTCTCTGGTCCCATGCCATCATGTGATTCTGTTTATAATGACTATCTGTCCTTCGAGGGCTCCAAGCCCCGCAGGTTTGATGACATGGGCAAAGATCATATGGAGACAATTAGGCATCAGCCCCATGATCACCCTGGGGAGAGGCTTTGCTGAGACCCTGGGCAGCAGGACTTCCTGACTTGTTGCCTCATGTGATCTGGATGCTTTCCCTGGACAGAGAAATGACCTTTTCAGAAATGACCCTACTGCTGTTCTCAGGCAGAAGGTCAGAGAAGGATAAAGAAAGCCAACCTGGGGCCGGGAGGTAGTGCACCAGCTTAAGCGCACAAAGTACAAAGTGCAAGGATCCCGTTCAAGTCCCTGGGTCCCCACCTGCAGGGGGTTGATTCAGAAGTAGTGAATCTAGTCTGCAGGTGTCTGTCTTTCTCTCCCCTTCTCTGTCTTCCCCTCCTCTCTCAGTTTCTCTCTGTCCTGTCCAACAACAGCAACAACAACAGTAATAACAACAACTATGGAAAAAGGTGGCCGCCAGAAGCAGTGGGTTGGTAGTGCAGGCACCAAGCCCCAGCAATAACCCTGGAGGCAAAAAAAAAAAAAAAAAAGTTTCCCCCTCCTCTGTCCAAACTCCCACTTGCTGTCTTGTGACCCTCCTCCTACTGACGCCACCTACAGATAAGGGCAGATCAGAGGCAGCAAAGCAGATACAGGAACCCAGAAGAAGGTCTCTGCAGGGAGAAGCCCCCCCTCCCCTTGTGATGAGAGCCAGTGCTGGGGTAGGTGCAGGAAGGCATGCACTCAAGAAATTAAAGTGGGAGTCCTGGGCTCACATGGTCTTGAACTCCAATTCTATGATGCATTAGCTATGAAACTGGGGGCAGGAAACTTCTCACTGAGCCTCAGTCTCCCCATCTGCTCACAGGCTTAGTATGAGGACCTGAGCCAGAGCCAGTTAGTTGCTGCACCTTCCAGCTGGTGCCTCAGTTGGTTTGAATTGTCTTGGTGACACTTTAGAAAAGACACACGAAGCCTGTGTGTTTTCTCCCCTCGAGCCCCAGCTGCCCCAAAAGCTGGTAGATCAGCACAACTGGAGCACTTATTCATAAATTCAGAGTCTCAGGCCCTGATCTACACCTTTAAGTCAGAACCAGATCTCCAAATGTGTGTGACATTGGGGGAGTGGCAGGGACTCAAATTCATCTGCGTCCTGGGCTTCCCAAGTAAGTTTTCAAGGTCTAGACCCCTTCTCCAGGCTGCAGCCTCTGTAGGCAGGGACCCTGGGCCCCCAGGCAGCCTGCTGGCAAGTAGCTGAGTTCTGGGGGAACAGGAGAGGTCCACAGGCCTGAGTCACGCTGGGATGAGAAGATAGACGTTGCCAGGAGCTCATTTTCTGCCCTGATGGGTCTGATTGCTAAACCAGGGACTCCTGGATTGAATTAAATGCTGATTAAAATTCAGCTGAAGCTACCTCTGATTATAGCAGCAGGCAGATGGAAATGTCAGCCTTCACGTGTGTTCTCCCCCTACCTCTTCACGACTGTTCCAGGGGGAGGCCGCTCACTCAGCCATTGGTAGTGTTTATCTAGTGCCAGCTCCATGCCAGCTGGGGCTTAGGGGCTGGGGATGCAGCTGGAACAAGAGACCCCAAGTCCCTGCTTTCACACAGTTCCAATGGGATGTGTGTCACCTCGGGCAGGTGACTTATCTGTAAGAACCTGATCCTTCACCCCTGAGGAGCCTGTCCTTGCCCTACTCCAGCCCAACTGAGCAGGGGGAAAGTCCCTATATATGTCCCTTCTCGACTTCCTTCTACAATAGGGATGCAGGAGCTAATGGGATAAGTCAGGAGACCTACACAGCAGGACTCTAGGGGGCTGCTTTGGCTTCACCCCCAACCCAATCACTGAGCATGTGCCAGACATGGGGGTGGTGCCACCACTGACCACTGTGTCTCAGCTCCTGCGTGAGCTCACCGCTAGTCCCTGCCCATTTCACAGATGAGGGGTCCAAGACTTTAAGCAACCTCCCCAAAGCTGCACAGTCAGGAAACATCTAGCACTCAGGTTGACCACACACACACACACACACACACACACACACACACACACACACACACACACACACACACACCAGTGTTCCCAGTGTTCTTTAAAAAATTTTTTTAGTTTTACTTATTATTGGATAGAGACAGAGAGAAATTGAGAGGGAGAGGGGGAGATAGGGAGGGAAAGAAAGCTTCACCATTTGTGAAGCTTTCACCCTGCTGGTGGGGACCTTGAACCTGGGTCCTTGCACACACTGTAGTGTATGTACTTAACCGGATGCATCACTGCCTTACCTCCTTTCCAGTATTCTTTTCAGCAATTCTTTTTTTTTTTTTTTTTTCCTTTTTATTACCAGAGCACTACACAGCCCTGGCTTATGGTGGTAGGGGATTGAGCCTGGAACTTTGGAGCCTCAGGCATGAGAGTCTCTTTGCATAACCATTATGCTATCTATCCTCCACCCCCTTCCCAGTATTCTTAAGGTTTGTTCAAGCTGAGCCAGTCACTGTGTCCCAGGAGATGCCCTGGGGGGGCACTATGGGGAGCAAATACTCAGGAATATGCTGGTGGCACCCCTTCCTCGCCCTCTTGTTCCCTCAGGAATGGGTCACCAGCACAGACCTCCTCATCTCCCTGGACCGACTCAACACGTTTGGGGATGACATCTTCAAGGACCCTAAGGTGCTTCAGTCCTATTACTACGCTGTGGCTGACTTCTCCGTGGGTGGAAGGTAGGCAGGTGGTGGCACCCTGGTCCTGGGGAAGAAGGTGGCTGCCACACAGCAGTCATTTAGCCCCACTTAGGAAGGGCTGAAGAGGTCACTACCAGTGGCACAGGGTTAGGGGAGCAGGATCTCGCCCCCTGTGCCGCCTTTTGAAGTCTTCATGGTCTGGCAGCTGCCCACCTCGTCTGCTGCTTTCCCTGCATCACCAGGCGTGTTTCTGCTCAACTCAGCTGCTCCTTGTTGGGTGACAGGGGTGGCACACCAGACCTTTGCTCCTGCCATGCCCTCTGACCTAGCAGCAGGCAGATTTCTTCTTGCTTTGAGGGAAACAGCACTTCAACGCATGGACAGGGAGGCCTTGCGTTCCCCTCTGGGAATGTGCCGTTGAACTTGGCAGATTGAAGCACCTGGGGTAGACCATGAAGGCAGCAGCCAGCACAGGGCCCAGCCTTTCAAGGCTCGGCATCTTTAGCAGCAAGACTTGTCTAAACCACAAGTCCCACCAGCCCCGGCCCTCCCAAACCTCCTGGAGAATTTGACTATTGTAGGACTTCATAGCGACCCAGGCTCTTACTGTTACGTGGTGCCAGGGAATGACCACCGAACCACCTGCCCGGCCACTTCTCCACTCTTATTTTCTGAGAGAGAGAGAGAGAGAGAGAGAGAGAGAGAGATGGGAGAGACACCGAGAGAAGAGAAAGAGGAAAGGCACCACAACACTGTTCCACCTGGTGCCACCCTTGGTGCTTATATGTGGTGCTAGGACTTGAACCCAGGGCTTCAAGCACAGGAATGTGTGTGCTCCACTGAGCAAGCTGTCTCTTGTCCTCCCCCTGTAAACAGTGTTAATGCCTTGAGGCAACTCCTGACCTCTCAGGCTGCTACAGCCAGTGGCAGGAAGGTGCTGACTGAGCGAGCAGGCTGGTCCCTCTTCCCGGAGCCAGGCTGTGCCTGCTGCACACTCGGTCGTGGCCCTGAATTCTTTACTAGAATGGTCAGTGCTAGAAAAGTCCATGGATGGAGCTTTTTCTTTCAAGAAGCAGGACCACCCAGAAGGTGAACACCTTGCCTTTCTCTCCCCTTCACCACAGGTCTGGGATGTGTCTCTTCCCACATGGGTGCCTCTTACTAGGTGCACAAGTAGGGGTGGGGTGGGGAGAGTGGCACAGGTGATGTCTTCAGCATGAGGGCTTCTCAGGAGCCTGGGAAGGAAAGGGGAAGACAGATGTGCCTTGGGCATCTCCCCCAGGATTGGGGGGGGGGGTAGCAATCAAGCCAGCCTTTGACATCAGGGAAATCGCAGAGTGGTCACAAAACTGACTTTCCTGCCTGAGGTGGGAAGGTGCCAGGTTCAGTCCCCAGCAGCACCATAAATCAGAGAAGAGCGGTGCTCTGGCCAAGGTGGTGGGGGGCATGGGGGAGGGGCATGGGGGAGGGGCTGGAGGAGGAGATGGGGGAAGGAGGTAGAAGAGGAGGAAGGGGCTGGAGGAGAAAGGGGGCTAGGAGGAGGAGAAGGAGAAAGAATGCAACATGCAGCATATCAGTCTTTGATAAATGTGTCAGCTCACCCCAGAATAACAGGGGCCTATTCTGCAGATGGGGACCCAGCTGAGGCTGGAGCAGGTGAGAGGCCAGCACAATGAAGGGCCAGCATAGGTGCCATCTAGGGCTGAGGGGGCCAGGAAGAGGTTCTGTGAATAGTAGGTGTGGGTTCAGTCAGCTCAGAGATGTTTTAAAAGGTGGTCAGGGCCGTAGATCCACTTGATTTATTCTTGTCCTCAAATGACTGTTGAAGAAAATGTCTGGGGTAGTGACAGTCACACTTTTGAAAACAAGTACAAGCTATTTGGGACAGATAACCCCTATTATGAGGGAAAATCAGGGGTGGTGGCCTGTAGGGTAAGAAGCAAGGGGTTTTCATAATTCTGGGAAGACCCAGCTGTCTGTACTCAGAGTGCCTGTTCCCTCTAGAAAAGGCTGTGTGTGTGTGTGTGTGTGTGTGTGTATGTGTGTCTAGGGAGGGTGCCTGGAGAACCCTCCTGCTCCCCCTTCATGCTCCCCCACACTAATGAGGTCACACCACCAGGAGGAGGGGCTCTCCAACATGGCTGAACCAGCGCCTGCTGCAAGGTGATTATGGGCCAGAAAACATCTGGCCCCATCTGCCGGAGCCAGGCCACCCTCAGGCCGGCTGCTGACTGCAGGGCATGTAGCCCTGCAGGCCACTTCCCTCTTTGGGCTGCAGAGGGCTCTGTGGGCACAGGACATGCTTGTGTTCCCTTGTCCCTAGATGGTTGACTACTACTGCCTCCTGACAGGAAGACTGGGGTATTACATCTTACCTGGGGCCCCGAGGAGTCCTGGTTAGTGATGCCCTATGCCCTCCCCAATCCAGAGACAGTTCCTTAGGCTCTGGCCATGGGCAGATGTCCAGCTGCTGATGATGAGTGTGGAACACAGCTGGCAGGAAGCTGCCACATGGCCATAGAGACATGTCCATGCATGGTGTCAGAGCCCTAGCTCTGCACTCGGTGTCCAACCCTTCATGGCTCAAGCCTCAGTTTCCTCATCTGTGACATGGAGATAATCACCATCCCTGCAGAGATCTGACTCCAGCAAGGAACCATGGCAGAGGAGGGTTTGAAGAGCTGGGCCACTGCCCATGGGGGAGGGGGGAGGCGAGAACTCTGCTATCAGACTCTCTCAACAAAATGTTAACTTCTGGGTAGGTGAAATACCTCACTTGAATAGTGTTTCACTTTGCCATGTGTGTGACCCAGGTTTGAACCCGGGCCTGATAGAAGCTTCCGTGCTGTGATCTTTCTCTCCCCCCCCACCCTCCTGCTTCTCTCTCTATGTTAAAAAAAAAAGTGCTAATTTCCCCCTTGATGTGGACAGGTTTCACTTTATTTTATCTTATTATTTTTGGCTCCAGGGTTATCTCTGGGGCTTGGTGCCGGCACTATGAACCCACTGCTCCTGTGGCCATTTTTTTCCCATTTTATTGAATAGGACAGAGAGAAATTGAGAGAAAGGAGGAGAGATAGAGAGGGAGAGAGAACAATAAACCCGCTTCACCGTCTGTGAAACAAACTCCCTACAGGTGGGGAGCTGGGGGCTCGAATTGGGATCCTTTGAGAGTCCTTGTACCCTTAACTGGGTGCGCCACCGCCCGGCTGGGCCTGACAGGTTTCACTTTTTAACTCAAGGTCTTCAATAGTTGCATTTAAGTATAGTATGACATTATGTGGTGGTGGGGTGCACATTGCAACAACACAGGCATGCAACTCAGTGAGCAGGACAAGGGCTGGATGGGTAAGATCCACTGAAGATGGGCTGGAAAAACACACAAGCTGGAAGACAGAAGTGGGGGAGCAGACGGCTCCTTTTTCCTTTTCAGTGTCTGTTCTCAGGATGGGGGAGCCCTTCTCCTGAGGGAGGGTCCTAGTCCTTGCTGACCCTACCAGTGCAGGGCCCATAAGGCATCTCAAATCTGACCCAAAACAATGCCTGAACTGAGACTGTATTTCAGAGGTGTGTCATCAGGACTGCCTGCCGATTGTAATCCACACAGCCTCTCACACAGCCAGGTCTTTATCTGTTCTCTTCTTTCATGCTTTTTAATGTGTTGGTTGATTGATTGGTTGTTTTTACCAGAGCACTGCTCAGCTCTGGTTTATGGTGGTTGGAAGATTGAACCTCAGAATCTCATGCATGTAAGACTAGTTTGCATAACCATTATGCTGTCTCCCCTGCCACTCTCCTTTCCTACTTTTTTTTTTTTTGCCTCCAGGCTTACCACTGGGGCTCAGTGCCTGGACTATGAATCCACTGCTCCTGAAGGCTATTTTTCCCATTTTTATTGCCCTTGTTGTTGTTATTGCTGTTATTATTGCTGCCATTGTTGTTGGATAAGACAGAGAGAAATCGAGAGGGGAGGGGAAGACAGAGAGGGGGAGAAAAAGATAGACACCTGCAGACCTGTCACCACTTACAAAGCGACTCCCCTGCAGGTGGGGAGCCGGGGCTCAAACCGGGATCCTTGAACCGGTCCTTGAGCTTCGTGCCATGTGTGCTTAACCCACTGCGCCACTGCCCGGCCTATCCTTTCATACTTCTAAAAAATATTTATTTGTTACAGAGAGAGAGAGAGAGAGCGAGAGAGAGAGAGAGAGAGAGAGAGCCAGAGCGTTACTCTGGCACATGCAATACCAGAGATCAAACTCAGGACTTAATGCTTGAAAGTCCAGCTCCTTATTCATGGTGCCACCTCCTGAGCTGTACCTTTCACACGTCTGTCTCTTTTTCTTTTCTTTTTTTTCTGTAATATTTATTCATTTATTCCCTTTTGTTGCCCTTGTTGTTTTATTGTTGCAGTTATTGTTGTTGCTGCTGTCATTGTTGTTGGATAGGATAGAGAAAAATGGAGAGAGGAGGGGAAGACAGAGGTGAAGAGAAAGATAGACACTTGCAGACCTGCGTCACTGCTGTGAAGAGACTCACCTGCAGGTGGGAAGCGGGGGGCGGGGGGGCTCGGTCCTTGTGCTTTGCGCCATGTGTGCTTGACCTGCTGCGCTACCGCCCTCCTCCCCACACGTGTTTCTTTTTTAAATTTTTTAAAAATATTTATTTATTCCCTTTTGTTGCCCTTGTTATTTTATTGTTGTAGTTATTACTGTCATCATTGTTGGATAGGACAGAGAGAAATGGAGAGAGGAGGGGAAGACAGAGGGAGAGAGAAAGACACTTGCAGACCTGCTTTTCCGCCTTTGAATGACTCCCCTGCAGGTGAGGATCCTGGGGCTGGGACCTGGATCTTTATGCCGGTCCTTGCGCTTTGCACCATGTGCAGTTAACCCGCTGCGCTACCGCCTGACTTCCCATGGCTGTTTCTATTCACCAACTGAGTTGTGCCTCAGTGGACCCAACTTTTTCATGAGCTGGGCCATTATGATGTCAGATGTAATGATGGGGTGTTCTCTGTGGGGGTCCATACAATACCAGCACATATAAGGAGCACCCCCGAGTCAGGCTGCCCTTTGCCCCTGCCTGAGTGCCCCTCCCATCCACTGGGTGGGTAATGAGTTGGGGGCTGCTGTGTCCTATGTAGTGAGAAGTCCTTTTTTCACTCCTGAGGACAGCTTGAGGTACCTGCCTCAGCAGCCCCCACATCCTACCCATCTCCAGCCTCTAGAGCCAAGGAAGCCCAGCCCTTCCCCACCCAGGAGACAGATAGCTTCTTCCTGGCTTCTACTTGATGCCTGAAGGGGCTCCTTAGAGAGAAGCTGTCTCACTTATTTTATTTATATGGTTATTTATTTATTATTTGTTTTGCCTCCCAGGAGCTATTTTTTTTTTGTATTTTCCCTTTTATAAAGACAAAATTTGCGGGGAGGGGCATGGAAAGGGAGAGAGAAAGAAGACACCACTTCATCATTTAGGAAGTTTCCCCCTACAGGTGGGGACTGGGGGCTTGAACCCAGGTCCTTGCACATGGTAACATGCACACTCAACCAAGTGCTCCGTTGCCTGGCCTCTGTTTGTTTGTTTTATATTTATTTTACTGCTAAGGCTTTTCAGGGTTTCACACGAGAAAGGTGGAAGGGGTGGAGTGGAATGGCCCAAGTACTGGCACAGTGGATAGAGTGATAGACTTGCAAGTGTGGGGTCCTGAGTTTGATCTCCAGCATCACTTGTGCCAGAGTGTTGTTTCTCTCTCTCCCTCTTTCCATCTCTCTCTCTCTCTCCTCTCTCATTAGTAAATAAGTAATTTGAAAAAGAAAAGAAGGGGGCCGGGTGGTGGTACACCCAGATAAGCTATACCTATCATCATGCGCAAGGACCCAGGTTCAAGCCCCCTTTCACCACCTGTAGGGGAACGCTTCATGAACGGTGAGGCAGGCCTGCAGGTGTCTATATTTCTCTCCCTTTCTCTATCTCCTCTCCCCTCTCAGTTTCTCTCAATCCTGTTAAATAAAATAGAAAGAAAAAATATGGAATAAGTGGCTGTCGGGAATGGTAGATTCATAGTGTGAGCACCGAGCCCCAGCGATAACCCTGGTGGCAAAAAAATAAAATAAAATAAAATGAAAGAAATAGAAAGGGTGGGAGTTGGGCTGTAGCGCAGCGGTTAAGCACAGGTGGCGCAAAGCACAAGGACCGGCATAAGGATCCCGGTTCGAACCCCGGCTCCCCGCCTGCAGGGGAGTCGCTTCACAGGCAGTGAAGCAGGTCTGCAGGTGTCTGTCTTTCTCTCCTCCTCTCTGTCTTCCCCTCCTCTCTCCATTTCTCTCTGTCCTATCCAACAACGACTACAACAATAATAACTACAACAATAAAACAACAAGGGCAACAAAAGGGAATAAATAAATAAAATAAATATTTAAAAAAAAAAGAAAAGAAATAGAAAGAGTGGCAGAGGGAGCAGCAAGAGAGAAGAGACACCACAGCACTGCTCCACCACTCATGAAGCTTCTCCTTTTGCATAGTGCTCCCATGTGGTGACTGGTGCTCGAACCCGGATCCTCCAGCAGGCAAAGTGTGTGCTTTCTGTGACAGCCTTCCTGGTGCTTAGGTGACATCTCAGTGCCTTGACGTGGCACCTGTTTTAGAGGTTGCTAGCAAGTGGCAGAGACGAAAGGGTTCTGTATGCACACAGGACTCAGAGAAACCTGTCACCCAGTGCTGTCACCACACATGGTGGGTGTGTAGTAAGACTCCCAGCTGAGATACAGAATTACCATCTCCTGGCTCCCATGCTTTCCACAGGTGCAAGTGCAATGGCCATGCCAGCGAGTGTGGCCCTGATGGGGCAGGTCGGCTAGTCTGCCGGTGCCAGCACAACACCACAGGCCCAGACTGCGAGCGCTGCCTGCCTTTCTTCCAGGACCGCCCCTGGGCCCGAGGCACTGCGGAGAGCGCCAACGAGTGTCTGTGTGAGTGGGGCCAGGCTGGAACTTCTGGGGGGCAGCCCCTCCATCCACTGCAGGGGAGGAGGAGCTGGAAGGGGGCATTTGATCTTCTATCCTCCCCCCACTTGCAGCTCCCCCAGACAGAGTTCACCCCTACAGACATGGCCATGGTGGGTGGGCTAGAGAGCCCCCCCCAACTTGTTGCTTTGTTTGAGCTGCTCCAACCGTAGCTGCTAATCAAACCCAGGCAGTCCTGAGTCCTGAGGGTGCAGACCTGCCCACCCAGCCTCTCCCACAACCCCACAGGGGCAGCCTTTTGATGTCTGCCCCCCTGTGATGTGGCTTTGACTACATAACCTCAGAGACACACTGGAGAGGGGGGTCTATGGTGCCTCCTCTGTGCAATGGTAGAGTGAGGGGGCACCAACTCCCAGCCTGGGAGGGCATCCCTGTCCCAGCATCCTGCTGCCTCAGGCACCCATAGCTTGCTTCTGGATGGGCTCTGCTACCTCCAGCCAGAGGAGAACATTGGGGTGCAGGCCCCTCTGCTGCCTCAGCCTCCCCAGCTGCTATCTTCGTGAGGCTGGGCTGCTTGCAGCTAGAGCTGGGGTAGGGCAAGAGCAACATGCAACATGTCCCATGGGACAAGATATTGTCTGCAGAGCTGTGCCAGGCCGCTGGGTTCCAATGAGTCCCTGAGGGTCTGACTGGTCTGTCTCTGCCAGAAAGTCCTCCCAGATTAGGCAGCTCTGATGACAGACTTGCCCATTTTGAACCTGGGCTCTCATCATGGTGGAGACACAGAAGGCCAGACTGCTTGTCCTGCCATGTCCTCGACCCTATGGGTACATCTCTGTCTTTTGTCTGGCCCAAAAGCTGGGACTTCATGCCCCAGTCCTCAGTCAAGGCAGCACCAGAGTTTTGAACTCAGCCTCATTCCTTACTCCATCTAATTACATCACTGCCCTGCTGACACCATGGGGGTCACCCCACCCTTCCTCTGAGTGCCTGGAGCTCCCTTTCCCTGCAGTCCCAGCCTCCAGGCCACTCTCCCTGCTATTCAGGATGATTACGCAATACAGGTGCAGGGGCCAGGTGCTGAGGTACCTGCTTGAACACACATTTATAATGTGCAAGGACCTGGGTTCAAGTCCCCAACCCCCAACTGTAGGGGGTAAGCTTCACAAACCATGAAGCAACACTGCAGGTGTATCTCTCTCCCCCTTTGCTTCCCCATCCCCTCTTGATTTCTCTGTCTTTATCTGATAAATAAATCATTTTTTAAAAAAGATTTTATTTATTTATTTATTAATGAGAAAAATAGGAGGAGAGAAAGAAAGAACCAGACATCACTCTGGTACATGTGCTGCCGGGGATTGAACTTGGGACCTCATGCTTGAGAATCCAGTGCTTTATCCATTGCGCCACCTTCCGGACCACAGATAAATCATTTTTAAAACACAGATGCAATTATATCTGCCCCTGAATAATACCCCAAGTGATGTCCACAGAGCAAGTGTTGCTGCCTGGTCTCCCTCAAGCTCACCTGACTTCACAGCTGCCCTGTCACCTCCATCCTCTTAAACTGTATTCTGTCCCCACTATATCCCTGCCCAGTCCATGCCCACTGCTGACTGTGCCAGTTTACCCCCTAGGCCTGCACCTCCTGCTAGGGCACCACTGTTCATCCTGCACCTGCCCAGTTCCTCCCTGCTCAGCGTCCAGATTCCCTTCAGCATTTACTACCTCCCAGGAGGTAGACCCAGCACCCTGAACAGCTATACCCCACCCCTTTGGGTGCCAGAGTCCCCTGCTTCCGGAAGACTGTGTGTATGAAACTGGTTGCCGCTATTTACTGATTCATGGGCTCACTGAGGGAGTCGACCAGAGCTAGTCCTCAATGCTCTTTTCTTCTGAAACTGGGCTCTCACATGTGTGTGATTCCACCACTGCTGGCAAGCCTTCCCTTCAGAGAGGTTAGATATCACAGCACCACACGTGTCTGTAGTGCCGTTGCACCTCTCGTATGGTGCCTGGCTTCGAACCTGGACATCACACCTACCAAGGCACACAGCCTACCTGGTGAGCTATCTCTGCAGCCCCATTATTTTAAAAAAATGAGTGAAGAGTGCCTGTGTTTTCTACATAGCCGGGTGATTTCATGGTCACTGGGGACCACAAGTGTAAATGTTCAAAGGGCCCATCCAAACTGCTGGTGTGAGCCATGCTGCCATTCTAGGAACTGTACCTCTTGGCTCCTATGTACCCCTGTATTTGGGTGTACTTACTAGTAATGCCCCTTGGCTCTTTTTATCACTGGGGGAAATAATTCACAGGACACTTGTTGACACCTGGGTACAGTCTCTTGTCTCCCCTGACAAGTGTATGCATACCACTCCCACCACCAAATCCCCCGTCACCACCATGCCCGGGCTGCCCAACACCATAGTCCAGACTCCTTTGCTCTGTTGTGAGACACTCCACCCAGTCCAGTCTTCACTCGGTGTCTCCTTTTCTTTTCTTGCTTCTTAAGTACCTATAAGTGAGATCAACTCCTGGCTCTTTTCCTATTCAATATTTTATCTATTTATTGGATAGACAGAAATCAATGGAGGAGGGAGGGAGAGAGAGCGAGAGAGAAAGAGACTTGCATCACTGCTTCATTTCTCATGATACCTTCCCTCTGCAGGTAGGGACTGAAATTTTGAGCCCAGGTCCTCCTTGCCCATTGTAACACATGCACTCAACCAAGTGTGCTACTGTCTGACCCCCACCTCTTGGTTCTGAATAGTGTCCTGTTTAAGAAGATCAATTAATAGGTCTCTGCAGCCTCCTTGGTCACGCTGTGCCAGAACTCCATCCTTGATCTTCCTTGAGTGGCTTGTGCATCTAGCACAGGGAGGCTGATGGCAGAGACCCACCCCCCTCCTACCCTAATGTCAGGGCTGCTCACACCCTCACTCCCCTGCCTCCTGCCCACAGCCTGCAACTGCAGTGGACACTCCTCTGAGTGCAGGTTTGACCGGGAGCTCTTTAGAAGCACGGGCCATGGTGGGCACTGCCTCCACTGCCGTGACCACACGGCTGGGCCACACTGTGAGTACTGCCAGGAGAATTTCTATCGCTGGGACCAGCGTACTCTATGCCAACCCTGTGACTGCCACCCGGCAGGTGAGTGAACCCTGCTTGCTCTAGCCCCAGTCCCCTCCTAGCCCGCCCAGGCCCTGGGCCCCACTGCCTTTTGCCCCCAGGCTCCCTGCACCTGCAGTGTGATGACTCAGGCACTTGCACCTGCAAGCCCACTGTGACGGGCTGGAAGTGTGACCGCTGCCAGCCTGGGTTCCACTCGCTCAGTGAGGGGGGGTGCAGGTGAGTGTGGCCGGGCGTGGGAAAGCAGAAGGACTGTTCAGCTGGTGCATAGTGGTGGATTGAACCAAGTGACCAGGAGCAGGCTGGTGGCATATTAGCTGTCCCTCCCTCCCTCCATTTCTTTCTCTCCTCAGCATTTTCTTTTTTTATTGCCAGAGCTTGAATGTAGAGCCACACACATAAGCTCTGCCCCGAACAACCTCCGCAGCTCACATTTTTACTGTATTTTTTGAGAACAGATGGAGACAGGGAGGTCTCCCCTGCCCCCCCCCCCCATCCCTCTATCTGAAAGCACAGCTCCTCCCTCCATCAAGTTCCACCAGCCCCTGTCTGTCCTTGGAGCTGCTGGGCATCAAACTCATGTATGCAAGGCAGGCTCCTAACCATTGAGCCACTTCCCCACCCCAGCCCCTACTCAGCAGTGGGGTGTGTGCTGAATCTCAGGTCCTTCACATAACACTCGGTGGTCCCAGGCACAGAACTCACCATTAGGTGGAGACCTCATGCTTCCCCAAGATCTCTCTGGTCTCAGGCCCTCGTAGGTACCATTCCTCCTACCCCAGAGACTTTATCTCTCCCCACCCTCCGCCTGGCCCCAGCCTGTGTCACCAGCAGCTCCCCATCTTTAGCTATCAGCCAAGGTAGCGCTCCCCCAGGCATCTCTCCTCCTGCCTGGCTCCCTGTCCTAGCTGTAGGTGCCACAACCGCTCCCCAGCATGCACCAAAGTCCCCTGTCACTGGACTCTAAGCTCTTCAGGGGCCAGAATCCAACCATGCCAGATGGGGTGGGTGGTGGGTAGTAGGTAGAGGGGTGAGTAGGAAAATGGAGCAGTATTCAAGGAAGTGGGTGGGTTGCTTCCTTGACAAGGTGGCATCTGTTCAGGCTCTGGAGTCAGAAATGGGGAGTGGTGGCCTCATTCCTTTAAGGATGTACTTACTGAACCTTGAACCTGTCCCCCACTGTCCCCTCTTTGGCAGACCCTGCAGCTGCAACCCCGCTGGCAGCTCTGGCACCTGTGACTCCCACAGTGGGCACTGTCCCTGCAAGGAGAATGTGGAAGGCAGCCTGTGTGACAGGTGGGTGCACCCGTGCCGTGGTCAGCCTGCTCGGGACTCCGGTTCTCTGGCCCTAAGTGTGAGATGCCTGTCACCACACAGGCTGCGGGCTCTGCTCCTGTAGGGCCACAAGGGGTCTGCTCTGGTTCAAGAAGAGGCCTAATAATCTTGACTGTCACCTTTACTAGCTCCAAGCTGCCTTTGCCTTGTTCACTTCTGGCTTTTGGGTCCTGGAGTGGGAGGTAGAGTCCCTGCTGCATCTTCTTCTCCTGAGACCCCAGAAGTGAAGGCGTTCTGGCCTGTTCTCCCATAGTTCTACCTCCCATCTTGAGCAGATCCCCTCCACCCCACAGCCTCACTCTGCCCATCTGTGAAATGGGAGGAGAGTGGTGAGGTGTGTTCACAGTGCTGGCTGGGCATAGTGTTACCTTAGGACTCAGGTTCCTGTACCCAGACCCAAATGCACAACAACCCCCCCCCCAACAAATCCAGGGATCTGTGTTGGGAAAATGCCATACACAGAGACTCGTTAGAGAAGCAGCCAGTTCTAGAGCTGAGGCAGGGACACTGCAAGGTGAGCCATCCTAGCAGGCCAGGAAAGTGCTGAAAATCCAAAGCAAACCTCTCACAGGATAGGGCCATGACAAAACGGAGCCAGCCTGAAAGAGCTCCTTCAGAATTTAAGAGAGACGGAGAGTGAGAGATAGAGAGGATGGAGCAATTCAAACAGCAAAACAAGTAGCGATCAGATCGGATTATAACCCAGAGAGCAAAGTCAACATCCACAAGTCCACGTGGATATAAATAGATGAGTGAATAAATAAATGCAGAAGAACCAAGGGACGTATCTTCCATGTAGAATTCTAAGTAACCAATGGAGCAAGAGTGAAGGAAGAGTCACGTGGGTGAGGATCTCACAGTGGCTGTGGCTGTGGGGCCAGAGCATGGGTAGTCCTGGAGTTAGTTGGCAGACTGATAAAGAGAAGCAATTTATCTGCAGAGCCCCCAAATAACTCCCTCAAATTATTTGACTTACTGCAATGTTTCCGACAGATTTTCTCAACTCCCTGATAACAAGCCCATCCACTGACTGCTGCCTGGGTGTAACAACTGAAATCTTGCAGCTAAAATGTACCCGGTAGGCAGCCTGCTAGTCAAGACTGGAGGTTCACATTACCTGATCTGAGGAAGGCAGATGCCTATGGGGAGCTCACACAGAAATGTATGCAATAGACTTCTATGCCTGAGCCTCTGAGGTCCCAGGTTCAATCCCTGGCACTACCATAAACTAGAGCTGAGCACTGCCCTGGTAAAGAAGAGAGAGAAAGAAATGGAGGGGGGAAAGGAAGAAAGGAAAGATGCAACAAAGGAAGAGGAGTCCAACTGGTAGCACACTCAGTAGAGTGCACATATTAGCATGCAGAAGGTCTCAGGTTCAATCCCAGTAACCACCTGCAAGGAAGAAACTTCCCATCTATCTATCTATCTATCTATCTATCTATCTATCTATCTCCCTGACCCTCTCAACTTCTCCCTGTCTCTAACCAGCAAGAAAGGGAGGGAAATGATAGATTCATTGTGTAGACACCAAGCCCCAGCAATAGTCCTGGTGGCAATAAAAAAAGAAAGAAAAGAAGAAAGAGAGAGGAAGAAAGGAAAGGGGGAAAAAGAAAGAAGTCCCAGTCTAATCATGAGAAGACATCAGACAATCCTGACCTGAGTGCAATTCTACAAGATGCCTGACTGGTCCAGGTCAGGAAGAGCAGGGGAGCCTGAGAAGCGACTAGAGGTTAAAAGGAGCTCAGTGCAGCCCTGCATTCTGGCAGGAGCCTGGAGCAGGAAACAGACATTAGTGGAAAAGGAGAAAGGCCTTAACAAAGGCTACTGTTTAGTAAATAACCTTCATGAGGGAAATTTTAGGGGCTGTGTGGTGGTGCACCTAGTTAAGTGCCCATATTACTATGCACTAGGAACCGGGTTCAACCCCTCATCCCTACCTGCAGAGGGGAAAGCTTCACAAGTGTGAAGCAGGGCTGCAGGTGTCTCTCTGTCTCTTTCTTCTTCCCTCTCAATTTCTCTCTGTTCTGTCAAATAAAATAAAGGTTTTTTTGGTTTTTTTTTTTTTTTAATCACTTCCATTTCTTTTTATTGTTGTCATGGGACTTCACTACTCCAGGCCATCTTTTTCAGATAGAGAGAACAGGCTGGGGGAAATAGTACAGTTATTGAGACTCTGAGGTTCCGGGATCAATCCCCAGCACCACCATAAGCCAGAGCTGAGCGGTGCTCTGGTCTCTCTTTCTCTCAATCTCTCATATAACTAGATAGATAGATAGATAGATAGATAGACAGACAGACAGATAGATCTTTAAATTTTTAAAGAGGGGCTAGGTGGTGCTGTACCCGGTTGAGCACACACATTACAATGCAGGACCCAGGCTCAAGCCCTCTTTCCCCACTTGTAGGGGAAAAGATTTGCGAGTGGTGAAGCAGTGCTGTAAGTGTCTTTCTGTCTCTCTCTCTCTTTATCATCCCTTTCCCTCTCAATTTCTGGCTGTCTCTATCAAATAAATAAATAAAGATAACTTTAATTTTTTAATTTTAAAAGGGAGAGGGAGAGAAGAGACACCACAGCACTGGCTCTCCCCCCTGGTAGTATAGTACACCCATGTAGTGTACCAGGGGCTCAGATCTGGTTCGCGCTCATAGCAAGGCAAGTGAATTATCTCAGTGGCCCCCAGAGTTAAGTTCTTGGTGTTGATAACTGTTGCCTGGCGGCATCAGATGTTAATGTTAGAGGAAGGGGTTGAGCTCACACAAGCTCTCTACACTCTTTCTGAACAGTTCTGGACATCAGAAAATAACAAACCTTTCCCTAGTGATTCTGGATTTGCATTTGTCCTGCTGGGCCCCCTGGCCCTCACTGACTTATCTGGCCCCCTGTGGACCTGTCCTGCCTCCCTCCCAGATGCCGGCCAGGCACGTTCAACCTACAGCCTCACAATCTGGTGGGCTGCAGCAGCTGTTTCTGCTATGGTCACTCACGGGCATGTGCAACAGCTTCCAGGTTCCGGGTTCACCACATCCACTCTGGTTTCCAGCTGGGTAAGAACATGCCCCTCCCTGCCACCTCCTTCCTGCTCTGTGGAGACACTGTACAGAACAGGCTGGGGGAGCCTAGGACCCACTAGGACAGCTATGCTGTCAGCATCCCACCCACTACCTACCATGCCTTTGTCCCTGGTCCCTTTGTCCTTCCCTCCAGCATTCATTATACTCAAGGGCAAGGATGGGGCCTGCGTAGTGATGACCCTGGGATTGCAGTCACTGGCAAGGTGGGCCATCCTCGCTGTATCTGAGTGCACAGGGTGCAGGCTCAGGCCCCCGGCTGCTATATATTAAGCACCTGCTGTATACTGGCCCCACACTATGTATTTTGCACACATGGGACTTCATGGTGTCCCTGGCTGGGCAGATGCTCTCATTCCTATTTTAGGCGAGGCTGTTGAGGCCTGGGAAAAGTAGTTCACAGAATTTAGTAGTTCGCACACCTGACATCTTCAGAGTTTTACTCTTAACTGCTGTGTAGGCCTTTCCTTTTGGGGTTCAGGGGCTGCCAGGGTGCCCAGGTTCTCCAGTTCCAAGTGACAAAGGTGCATCTGTGGAGCAGGAAAGAGTGGAACTCTGAATTCTGTGTTAATTACAGCCTGCACGGGCCCTGAAGAGTCCTTCCATTCCCAGAGGGAATGAGATATCATCAGCTGTGGACAGAGCTCAGGCTCTGGCTGTGGAGGGGCCCCAGATTTGAGGGCAGTGCGCCCTCTGCTGGACGCTGCACAGAAGGCAGGAAGGAAAAGAAAACACAAACTGGTGGGAACCTGGCCCCAGAGTGTCAGTGCCATGGATGCTGAGAGCACTGTGGCTTTCTGTTCTCACTGTGAGGCAAGCCACCCAGCAGTGCTCAAACTTTTGGGTCTCTGGATCCCTCTGTAGACTTGAAAATCTCAAACACTTTTGTTTCTGTGGGCTGTTTCTATGAATAATTTCTACACTAGAAATTTGAGCTGAGTACTTTTAAAAACCTTTATCTGTTTATTTATTTTTGCTTCCAGAGCTTCCTGGGGTTTGTGCCTGCATGATTCTTGCACTCCCGCCAGACTTTTGTGTATTGTTCAGTTATTTTTAAATAGAGGGTGAGAGACAGAGAGAAAGAGAAAGAGGAGGAGGAGGAGGAGGAGGAGGCAGAGGAAAGACATCATGGTACTGTTGCACCACTCATGAAGCGTCCCCTTGGTGCTCCCAATGTGGTAGCTGGAGGCTTAGGCCCAGGTCCTTGTCCGTGGTAAAGTGTGCACCCTCCCAGGTGAGCTGTCTCCTTGCCCCAAAGCTGAGTCATTTTAAACATCTACTAATTCATTTAAAAATTACCATAGTTTCCATATCACCTCATAACAAAAAATAACACCCACCTATGGAAAAAATAACTACTGTTATCATCTTCATACAAACAGGGTTATTGCTGGGATTCAGTGCCTGCACAGTGACTCCACCACTCCCAGCAGCCTTTTTTTTTTTTTCCTTTTTCACTCTCTTTTTTCTAGAGACAGAGAGAAATTGAGGGGGGAGAGAGAGAGAGAGACACCTGTAGCACTGATCCACTATCACGAAGCTTCCTCCCCCAATGGTGGGGGATAGAGGTTTGAACTCTGCTCCTCAAGCATGGTGATCTGCGCATTGCACTTGGTATACCACTACTGGGCCCCAATAACTAACTGTATTTTTATAAGACAAAAGTATCATGTGTAGGGGAGTCGGGCAGTAGCATAGCAGGTTAAGCGCACGTGGCACAAAGAGCAAGGACCGACTTAAGGATCCTGGTTCGAGCCCCCGGCTCCCCACCTGCTTGTCACTTCACAAGCGGTGAAGCAGGTCTGCAGGTGTCTATCTTTCTCTCCCTCTCTCTGTCTTCCCCTCCTCTCTCCATTTCTCTTTGTCCTAACAATGGCAACATCACTAACAACAAGAACTACAACAATAAAAAAACAACAAGGGCAACAAAAGGGAAAATAAATAATTTTTTAAAAAGTATCATGTGGATAAAGCACTATTCATTTCACATTTTTTGCACCACTTTCCTGGATTGGGCTTAGAAAACAGTTTTTGGGAACCAGGGGTATAGCACACTGGGATAAGCACACACAGTGTGATGGGCTCATGGATCCCGGTTCAAGCCCCAGATTCCCTACCAGCAGGGGTCGCTTCGCAAGCAGTAAAGCAGGTTTGCAGATGTCTTGTCTTTCTCTTTTCCTCTCTGTCTTCCCCTCCTCTCTCAATTTCTGTCCTATCCAACAACAACAGTGGAAAAAAGATGGCTGCCAGGAGCAGTGGATTCTTAGTGCAGGCACCAAGCCCAGCAGTAACCCTGAAGCTCCCATACTGATCCTGTCATTCAATCTGTTGGTATCTAGTACACATTTCATAGCTTCTGTTGTGACAGAACGAAAAATGCAGTAAGAATAGTAGTGCTAGCAAGAACACTAGACCCTGGAGCCAGGATATGACTTGAGTGCTACAGCACACACTTGACCACATTCGAGGACCCAGATTCAAGCTCCTGGCCACCACATGGGAGCACCACGCAAAAGAGGAGCTCCTTGAACAATGAAGTAGTGCAGTGCTGTGGTGTCTCTCCTCCTCCCTTACCCATTTCCTCCCTCAATCTGAAAAACAAGAAAAGAAAGAGAGAGGCTGACTCTGAAAAGAGTGGTAGAATAAGGGAGTCAGGCGGTAGCGCAGCGAGTTAAGCGCACCTGGCACAAAGTGCTAGAATCGGCATAAGGATCCTGGTTTGAGCCTCCAGCTCCCCACCTGGAGGGGAGTCGCTTCACAGACAGTGAAGCAGGTCTGCAGGTGTCTATCTTTCTCTCCCCCTCTCTGTCTTCCCCTGCTCTCTCCATTTCTCTCTATCCTATCCAACAATGATGACATCAATAACAACAATAATAACCACAACAATGAAACATCAAGGGCAACAAAAGGGAATAAATAAATATTTTTTTAAAAAGAGTGGTAGAATAAGTGGTCTGGGAGGTGGCACAGTGGATAAAGCATTGGACTCTCAAGTAGGAAGTCCTGAGTTCAATCTCCAGCAGCAATGTACCAGAGTAATGTCTGGTTCTCTCTCTCCTCTTATCTTTCTCATTAATAAATAAATAAAATATTTTTTTAAAAAGAGTGGTAAAATAATACATGCACAAAGCCCCAATGAAGTCCTGGTGGCAGGGGGGAGAAAGGAAACTAAAAGGACACAGGACTCCTGGGCCCTTTTTCTTGGGGGCTGTCCCAGAGAATCTGCAACAATTCTGAGAGCAGCTCCACGATCATCCATACGTCATTGCTGCCATTTTGCAGAGGGAGAACTAGTTTCAGAGAGATTAAGTAACTTACTCCAGGTCACACAGCCAGCAGGGGCAGAGCCTGGTCTAGCTCCCCCAAACCCTGCCATCTCTGTTCCCCTTTCCCCATCCCTTCCTCTCCACTCTTGAGGTGCCCAGATGTTGGGCTTCTGCCCCATTCTTAGTTAGCCCTGTAGAGTGCCCCCATGAGGTCATTTGTTCTGTGCCAGAGTGTGCCGGGTGCTCTGAACTGGGAGTGGGAGCCAAAATGCCTGGGCTCCTACCCTAGCTGGGCCACTTTCTGTCCGGGCAGCCTCCCTGACTCCAGTGAGCTAGTGGAACATGAGCCAGCGAGGTTGCAGTGAGGAAGTTCCCCACAGATCTGAAGATAGGTTCAAAGCCGGCATTATGAGAGAAGCCCTGTTGTCCCCATAGGCTCTGCTGGGGGTCTCTGGGCTGTGTCCCCAAGCTCTGCCCTAAAGCCCACTGAAAGGGTAGGGGGAAGACAGAGATTTGACCAAGCCCCCAGACAGGGGGCCGAGCAATCTGGGGCCACCTCCCACCCTGAGCCTCCCACCCTGATTGTGGAATGGGGCTCTGGGCTATGTGACTGTGGGCACAGGGCTTTACCAACAACAGGTTCTTACCACTCTCTAAACACTGTTCCTGCCTGTCTGGGGAGCAGTCTTTCCCATCCAGGCCCCTTATTTCAGGCCGTGATCAATCCACCATCCTTGGGAGCCAGGGAATATAGAAGTGGGAGGGAGGTCACCCTGATGAAGGGTCTTACATGGACATGTATGTGTGTGTGTGTGTGTGTGTGTGTGTGTGTGTGTGTGTGTGTGTGTTTGCGTTTGCTATTCAGGAGCCGAGGGCTGGCAAGCCAGAAGCCTGGGGGGCCCCAAGCACCCTGCACGATGGAGTCCAGGCGGGCTGCCCCTGAGTCGGGAACGTGAGGAGGAGTTCTCAGCACCAGGTACCTGTCAACCTGCGCATCTGGGGAAGTTCAAAAAGATTTCCAATGACGAATGAAATAGCTCAGCCTGTAGAGCTTCAGATTTCTGGGTGTGATTCTCAGCAGAATGTGCACTTTGGTGCCCCCTCCCACTCTGTCTTAAAAATAAATAAGCAAAGCGGGAAGGTGATGGTGCACCCAATTAAGATCACATAGTATTAAGCAAGGACCCGTGCAAGGATCTGAGTTCAAGCCCCTGGCTCCCCACCTACAGGGGCGTCGCTTCACAAGCAGCAAAGCAGATCTGTAGGTGTCCCTCTTTCTCTTTCCCTCTCTATCTCCCTCTCCTCTCTAAATTTATCTCTGTCCTATCCAATAAAATGGGGGTGGGGGAATGGCTGCTATGAGCAGTGGATTTGTAGTGCCGGCACTGAACCCCAGTGATAACCCTGGAGGAAAAAATATATCTAAATAAATTCCATAGAAGTCAATGGCCATAGTGTTCCCAGATTCTCAGCCAGCCTACCAAACAGAAGCACTGCACTCTTGGCAGGGAAACCTGCGCTGTGGGCTTGCTGGGTAAAAGCATCACAGACCCAGCATGGGCACAATGCTGGTTGTAGGTCGTCTCACATACAGGTGCACATGGCGAAAGCAGGGAGGGTTGCATCCTGGTGGTTGATCCCAGGGGTGGGAATAGGGCTGCAGTTGTCTTGTTTGAAGTTCCCTCAAAAAGCACAGGTTGGGGAGTCAGGCGGTAGCGCAGCGGGTTAAACACACATGGAGCAAAGCGCATAAGGACCAGCATAAGGATCCCGGTTCAAGCCCCCAGCTCCCCACCTGCAGGGGAGTCGTTTCACAAGCGGTGAGCAGGTCTGCAGGTGTCTGTCTTTCTCTCCCCCTCTCTGTCTTCCCCTCCTCTCTCCATTTCTCTCTGTCCTAACAATAAAACAACAATGGCAACAAAAGGGAATAAATAAATATTTTAAAAAAGAAAAAAAGACTTAAAGAAAAAGTTCTTGGGCAGAAAGAAGAGACTGTCAGATTGTCAGGAATTTATCCCCAAAGTTGCAGTAGGGCTGGCTGCAGAATGCAGGCCTCCTGCAGCCCTTAAGTGTGGGACCTCACATTTGTAAAGCAGGAAAGACAGGCCAATAAAGGCAATGAAAAACACAAGCTTTTCCCTTTCTTCTGTAGGCTCGCTCAGCGTTTGTCAGGTTGTTTTTCTGTTTGCTATTTGGTGTCATTCTAAGTACAGACACATTAAAAATTTAAAAACAGAAGCATGACTCTTACCATCCCTCATGTTAACAGTCTAAACTGGCACAGTTATTGGAGCAGTTAACTCGGGTGTGGAACCGATAAAACTACACGATTTGTTTGTTGTAGCTTGTAGGTGGTTATGTATTTTGTTTAGACCAAAAACTTGGGTGCGTGAAACAACTCCGTCATTTTTATTTCACATCTTCCTCTTTTTATTTATTTATTTTTTTTCTTTTTGCAGAGCTGGGAGGCTTCGTGCCTGTATGACTTCACAACTCCCGAACTGCTTTATTCTTTTTTAAAATGTATTTATTTTCCCTTTTGTTGCACTTGTTGTTTTTCATTGTTGTTGTGGTTATTGTTGTTGCTATTGACATCGTCGTTGTTGGATAGGACAGAGAGAAATGGAGAGAGGAGGGGAAGACAGAAAGGGGAAGAGAAAGACAGATACCTGCAGACCTGCTTCACCGCCTGAGAAGCGACTCTCCTGCAATTGGGGAGCTGGGGGCTCGAACCGGGATCCTAATTCCAGTTCTTGCACTTTGCGCCATGTGCACTTAACCCACTGCACTACTGCCCAACTCCCCCAAACTGCTTTTTCCTTTCAGATGAGAGGGAAAGGGAGCCACACCACAGCACGAGAGCCTCCCCCTATGTCATGATACTCCCAGGTGGCGCCAGGATGTAAATCTGGCCCATGCACATGCGGAGGAGCCAGCCCGAGCTGGTGAACCACCTCCCGGTACCCCACACACACTTTTTTTGTACCAGAGCACCTCTCAGCTCTGACTAATGGTGTTGCAGGGAATATAGTCTAGGACTTCTCAAAGTACATCTCACATGCTATTGTTGTACTGTCTCCTCATTCCTTATTTCACTGTTTGTTAAAAAGATTTATTTTATATAAGGTAGAGTTGCACATGAAGGAGAGAAAAGTTAGAATATTCCAGGTGCTGGAACATGCGATGCCAGGGGTCAAACCAGGAATCTCAGGCACACAAGTCCTGTGCTCTACCAGTTGTGCTATTTCCCACAGCCACACTTATTTCACTTCTTTTTGGGGGGGAGGGGTGGCTGGAGGAGCTGGTACCTTGAACACATGAGATTTCACCTCTACAGACTTTAGAGAGAGAGGGGAGATAGCACTGCCCTGAAGCTTCTTCCCCCATTGCCAGATCACCTCTCATGTGGTGCTGGGACTTGAACCTAGGTCGTGTGTGTGATAGTGTGTACACAGCAGACAGTGATAACAGTAATCCAGGCGGCCATGTGGGTGGCATTCATCTGAAACTGGGCTGGACACAGGAGGCCTAGGGGCAGCCTTCAGGGAGCCCTGATTTTCTCCTTGCTGTAGTCTTATCCTGGCTGAACATGGAATCACCAAGAAAGTCAATATAGACAGTTACAGGTAAGTTAATTCAATGTGCATTTTGAAAGCCTTCTTCTCTCACCTCCAGAGAAGTTCCTGGGGGACCAGCGGTTCAGCTATGGGCAGCCCCTCACATTGATCTTCCGGGTCCCCCCTGGGGCCACTCTGCCCCGCGTGCAGCTGAGGCTGGAGGGAGCAGGCCTGGCCCTGTCTTTGCAGCAATCTAGTCTGCTGGGACCCCAGGACTCTGGGCGTCCGAGGGACCTGCAGCTCAAGTTCCAGTAAGTGTTCCACTCTGTCCTGAAAGGTGACTCCAGGCTAAAATCGGGGCACTCTCAGATTCTCTGTGATTTGAGAAGCTCCCTACCTCATCCTACCCCCACCCCAACCCCACCCCTGTTTGCAGAAACCTGACCCCATCTCACAGATTCTTTTAATTTTTTTCTTTATTAGGGGGATGAATAGTTGACAGTTGACAGTAAAACACAGTAGTTATCTGTGTAACATTTCTCAGTTTTCCACATAACATTCTAAGCCCCCACCTAGGTCTTCCTCTGCCATCATGTTCCAGGACCTGAATGCCCCTCCCCCAATCCCAGTGTCTTTTACTTTGGTGCAATACACCAACTCCAGTCCAAGTTCTGCTTTGTGTTTTCCCTTCTGTTCTTATTTTGCAACTTCTGTCTATGAGTGGAATCATCCCATATTCATCCTTCTCCTTCTGGCTTATCTCACTTAACATAATTGCTTCAAGCTCCATCAAAGATCACCTCAGGTTCTTATTTGACGCCCTCCCCTGCCAGGCTGCAGGAGACCTCGGAGAACGTGAGCGCCCTGCTGCCCCCCTTCCACTTCCAGCGGCTGCTGGCTAACCTGACTGCTCTGTGTATCCAGGTCACCAGCAGAAGTCCAAGCCCCTCAGGTCAGTCATGAGAGGAAGCCCCATCCCAGGAGCCAGCTGGACCCTTTCATGCATAGCCTTGTTTAGTTCTCATAGAACCTTGTTTAGCACAGGGGAATCCAAAACCAGAGTGGTCAACCCACGAGCCCAAGGTCACGTGGTGCCACAGGTGAGTGCTGAGGACAGTGACAGGGGCTTTTCAGGGCAGGGGCCTGAGGGTGGACCACTCTTAAGGACAGGTACGTGTCATCAGGCAGCCAAAAGCCATTGCACATAATCACTATAGCAGAATCCAAAATTGCCGGTAAGCCAGACCCTCAAGGGGCCTCTGACCTGCTGGTGGCCAAAGGAGGTGGACAGGGATTCCCAGAATGGCTCCCCTGCTGGCTACCAGCAGTACTGCACACAGACCACTCCCAGAGCAGATGTGTTTTCTAAACTTGGGGCGCTGTGGGCATCACACAGCTTGCTTAGGTAATTCTCCCCACCTCTCACTTTTGCTCATGGTGATTAGTCTACTAATCCTCTGACCTGTTCCTGTTCCTTTCTTTTACTAAGAGGCACTTGTTAATGAGAGAGAGGAGCAGAGCACCACTCTGGCACAGGTGAAGCTGGGAATTGAACTTAGAGCATCAGGGTCATAAGTACAACGCTGTAGCCATTGTGCCACCTCCTGAGATCCCCTTTCTTCTCTTTTTTCCAAGCCATTTTTATTTGTGCTTAATAGTTAAAAAATTAAGGAGATGGAGAACGAGGAGCATGGGTAGACAGCATAATCATTATATGCAGAGACTCTCATGCCTGAGGCTCCAAAGTCCCAGGTTTAATCCCCCGCACCACCATAATAGACCAGAGCTGATCAGTGCTCTGGTTTTAAAAAAAAGGGAGAAGACATCTGTAGCACTGCTTCATCACTCATGAATCCTGCTCCCTGCCCCCACAGGCGGGGACCAGGGGCTTAAACCAGGATCCTCACACAGAATAGCATGTGTGCTTAACTGGGTGTGTTTATTTCTAATTTTGGTGTAAGCTGCCAACTTTGCCTTCAGAAGACTGCCCCCATCTGTATTCTAATGACCACAGCCACTTCTTCCTCTGGTACCAGTTCAGGTTCTCCAAAGGTCATTGTGTGTGCTTACGAGTGGGTCCCCTAGGAACTGCTTTAGTTCTGGAAGCAGAACCTCCTCATTCCTGCACCTCCATCCTTCCCTCATGTCCCTCCCCCACCACTGCACTTGAAGGAGCTTTCCTGTCCGTCATGGACTGTGAGCACACCATCGTTCGCAGTCACATAGCTTCAATATCTACATGAGCAAGTGGGTGTCTTACTATAAGGCTCCCACTCACATCTCCTTCCTGTTGAAAGTGACCTTCCCCCCCCCTTTGCCCTTTATTTGACTATTTTCAAAAAATGACAATTGATTCATAGGCTGCCTTTATTTCTGTGGGCCAGTAAGCCTTGCCTGTTACATATTGTGGATGGGACGTTTGGGGGTGGGGGTAGGGGTGATGTGCAAGTAACTCAGTTCCCCTCTCTCCCTGCTCTGCAGGCCAAGTCTTCCTATCGGAGGTCCGGCTCACCTCAGCTCAGCGGGGCCTCTCTCCCCCGGCCTCCTGGGTGGAAACCTGCTCCTGCCCCCAGGGGTACACAGGCCAGTTCTGTGAGTCCTGTGCTCCAGGATACAAGCGGGAGACACCACTGGGGGGACCCTATGCCAACTGTGTTCCCTGCACCTGTAACCAGCACGGAGCCTGTGACCCCGACACCGGTGAGTTCCCTGGTGCCCCATCCTCAGGCCACCCAGGCAACCCCCAGGGCTGTGTTCAAGGGTGGGTGATCACTAAAAAAACAACGTATCCATAAATGCAGCAGTGCTAGGAACTTCCTACACTCCATGGCAGAGACTGAAGGTGCAGGGACATTATATGACCAGTAGGTGGCAGAGTTGCTCTTCCCACAAATTTACTGCCAACTCCCCCAACTATTCAAGACCTGGTCCTGGGTCACTCCGCCAGGGGATGCTGTGTGGGGGGTGGGAAGCTGGCTTCACACAAATGTCAGGACAGACCAATGCCCTGCTGCTCTCCTGCACAGTTCAAAGGGTGGCAGCCCAGGCATCAAAAGACTAGCCATGGGAGGCAAACACCCCCACGGGGCTTCCTTCCTTTTTGTGGCCCTGGCAGGCAATATAGTTACCTAAGATCTCCTACTCCTTCCAGGCAGTGCCCCACCACAGGCCTGACTGAAGAAGCAATAGTGATTAGAAGGGACTGATTTGCCCCCCCCCCCCCCACTTAGAGCCCCTGGCTATGCCATAACTTCCTGCTCAATCTGGGTACAACTTCATCTGTAAAGTGGGCAGAATAGCCACAGTTCTTCTCACTGGATGCAAAGAATAGTCACTGTGGATGCTGGTGTTGGCAGTACAGGGGCCCAAAGAAAGAAACCAAGGCTGGTTCCCTCTGAAGCCACTCTGCTTCGTGTGTCCACCCCCAGCACTGTCCTACCTCTCCACCTCTACTGCTGGGAGCACTTAAACAGCTCTTGGTCACCCCCATCTCAGCCAAGCTCTATTTCTGACAGTGGGGCCCCTTCCTACACCCCAGGCTCTGAGTACCTAGTGGGAGAAGGTAGAGTTGTGGAATCCCCAATCCTTTGAAATCAATGGGGCAAAAAGTTTCCATTGAGTGAGACAAAGCAGCTCCCTGGGAGCCTGCAGACCCCTGGACAGGAAGCCTGGAGGTTAAGGGGATGGACGGGGCAGGGCAGGGGCAGCAGTAGCGCATCAGGTTAAGGGCACTCTGCAGGTCTGCAGGTGTCTATCTTTCTCTCCTCCTCTGTGTCTTCCCCCCATCTCTCTCAGTTTCTCTCTGTCCTAACCAACAACAACAGCAGCAACAACAACAACAGTAATAACAGCAACACCAACAACAACAATGGAAAAAAGATGGCCACCAGTGGCTTCATAGTGTAGGCACCAAGCCCCAGCAATAACCCTGGAGGCAAAAAAAAAAAAGATGGAAGGGAGATTTTTAAAAAAAGAGTGAGGAGGATGCCATGTCACAACAGTGTGTCATCCAACAGATCAGCCAATAGACTTTGAGGCAGGGCGATAACATAGTGGTTCTGCAAAAGACTTTCATGCCTAAGGCACTGAGGTTTCAAGTTTATTCCCGGGGGGAGAAAAACAAAACCTAAAATAGTAATGATACCAGTGTAATGAATGTGTGAACTGGGACTGTGCAAAGCGCTCTAAGTGCATTTGGTCTCAGTGAATCCCAGTGAAGACCTTGTAGGTGAGAGCCATCATCATGGCCATTTTATAGGTGAGGACACTGACACACACTGGAGCTAAACATCTGCTTGGGCTCATAGGGGCCCCAGAGGACACGAGCCCAGTGGACTGTCTAACCCACGCTGCCCCCAGGTTGGAAGCACCACCCCATTCTGCCTGGGATTTGCTCCGTGCACCCCCACACACACACATACACACTGGGATGCTAGCTGTCCCGGAGCTAGCATCTTGTCTTGCCCCTCAGGGATCTGCCAGTGCAGACACCACACCGAGGGCCCCTCCTGTGAGCGCTGCTTGCCTGGCTTCTATGGCAACCCCTTCACAGGACAGGAAAATGACTGCCAGCCCTGCCCGTGCCCAAGGCAGTCGGCCTGCACAACCCTCCCAGACAGCGGGGAGGTGGTGTGTACCCGCTGCCCCCTGGGCCAAAGAGGTGAGTAGCTCTTTCCCCAATGCCCTGCTCTGCCCTGGACTCCACAGGTAAGCTGCTGGGTTTGGAACGGGGCAGAGCGGGAAGGGCGCAGCTTGGGGTGGCAGGCCTGACCTCTGAGGGCGCTGAGCATCTGGTTTTAGTTATACCTGGTTTGCTCCCGACATCCAAGTGAAAGCCCTCCTGGAGTCTGACTGGTGAGCTATGCTAGCATCTTCCTCACACTCGCCCTGGAGCCTGAGAGGCTTTTTCCTGGTGAACAATGTTCAGGTCACTGTGTCTAGCCTCAGCCCTCCCGACATCCAAGTGAAAGCCCTCCTGGAGTCTGACTCTGGTGAGCTGTGCTAGCATCTTCCTCACACTCGCCCTGGAGCCTGAGAGGCTTTTTCCTGGTGAACAACGTTCAGGTCACTGTGTCTAGCCTCAGCAGTAGAGCACATGCCTGACATCCTGGTTTTGAGCCCCTGAGTCACGGAAGAGCAACAAAGGAAAAATAGGACAGAGTTTTATGGATGGTGGTTCAGTGTTGTGTGTTCTTTCTTTCTTCTGTCTCTGTCTCTCTTACTATCTCCTAAGTAAATGGAATATTTTCTAGGGTGGGAGAGAGAGAGAGAGAGAGAGAAAATCACTCTGGTACATGTGATGCCAGAAACTGAACTGTAACTTCAGGCTTGAGAGTCCAACTCTATTCACTGCACCACTTCTTGGACAGCAACAAATAAAATATTATTTTACAAATGGACCAAGACATGAGACTCTGGATTTAATCTCCAGTGCTACATAAAAAAAATTAATTAATAAAATAAAAAATATTAGCATATGACCCACCTTACCATACAGAAGACCTGGTATTTGAGCCCCTGCACCTCATGGAGGCTCAGTAGCACTGGGGGAAGCTCAGTGGATGGCAGAGCAGTACTGCGGAGTATCTCCACCTCTCTCTCTGGAATAAAATAAAATAAGCTCACCCAGAAGTGGTGGAAAGCCCAGTGCTGCTAAAACAAACAAATGACTAAGTAAATAAATAATAATAATAATAAATAATTATTAAATCAACAGTGAGAAGTGGTACAGAGATTAAATCAGAGAAATGCCAAGAAAAATCATTTGATGTAAGCACAGAGTTGATGATATGATGAGGATGGTCGGTGGGTGATGACAGCCAGTGCAACTTAGTGTTTGTATGTGCTACATGCTTTGGAAAAAAATGATCCCAACCAACCCTAATAGTTCTGTGAGGTAATTGCCATCAGTGTCCCCATTTTGTAGATGAGGAGTCCAAGTTCAGAGAGGCAGGGTGGCTTACCTGAGACCACACAGCCAGCCTGTGACTGAGCTGGGTCCTGGCTGTAGCTGACCGGACCTGACCTCATGGACCATGCTGAGCTCCCCATGGGGCCCCTAGCTTTGGCCCCTGCCCACCCTCACCTCTTGTGGGCCCAGCAGATGGGTCTCCTGCACATTGCACTGGCCCTCCACTCCCAGCCCTCCCCTCTCTCCAGGGTGGCGCTGTGAAATCTGCGATGATGGCTTTTTTGGAGACCCACTGGGACTCTCCAGTGCTCCTCGACCCTGCCTGCGGTGCCAGTGCAACGGGAATGTAGACCCCAATGCCGTGGGCAACTGTGACCCCCGGTCTGGCCACTGCCTGCGCTGCCTGCACAACACTACAGGTGTCCACTGTGAGCACTGTGAGGACGGCTTCTATGGGAACGCGCTGGCCCCTTGGCCCGCAGATAAGTGTGTGTGTGAGTACCAGTGCCCAGACTGCTGAGAGTATCTGTTGGAGCCTTGCCCCACCTGACCCAGTGGCTGTGCTACTTGAAGCAAGTTCCTTGCTTCTTCTGTCTCCTTGCCCAGGAAACATCAGGGTTTGCTCTTCTCCAGGGTCTCCTGCATCCTTGCCATGCTGTGACTTTTTTCCCTCAGGCCTTGATCACCTGTCACTGAATCTCAAGCTCTAGAATTAGCACTGTTTCAGGTGGCCTGTGACACTCTTCATTTTTGTACCCCCCCAAACATGTCCACAAGCTTTATAGGAGAAAAGCTCAGCTTTTGCCACAAACCCCTTTCCATACTCAGCTGGTCTCTGGTTTTATGGGGCCCTGAAGAGTGGAATCTTGTAACCCAAAATAAGGGGAGCAGGGGTCCACCCCCTGAAGCCCCTTAACTACTCACCAGTCCATCAGGCTCAGAGGGTCAGAAAGGCCACCTGCTACCATGACTGTTCCTGGCTGGCTCTCCAAACAAGGGCATGGAAAATGGGCTGCTATTTTAGTCTAGCCCTTGAGACTTTTTTCAGAAATGATTTTATGAGTCGGGACTGAAGTGAATCATTTTTGTGGACTGTGTCTTATGGGCCCCCAAAGCTGAGCAGATGACCTGTGTGGTTTGCCAACGTCCTTTCTCCCCCAACCCCCACCTCCCAGCCTGCAACTGCAGCCCTGAGGGCTCCATCCATGAGCAGGGACCCTGTGATCCAGTGACCGGCCAGTGCTCCTGCCTGCCTCATGTGACAGGACGGGACTGTGGCATCTGCAGCCCTGGCTTCTATGACCTCAAGCCCAGAAAAGGGTGCCAGAGGTAGGTGGGCTGAGACTGTGGCTGCCTTTCCCCTGGGCATCTTACCAGGATGGGAGAAGCCTCCAGAAGAACTAGAATGTGTCATCCTGGACCCACTGCCAGCTTTGTTGTACCCTTGACCAAAGGGGGACAATGGAACAGTCCCTGGGTGGGGGTCAGACTCCTAGTCTGGCAGCCTAGGATGCAGGCCACGTACTGCCCTAAAGGATATCCAGGTGGGCAAGTAGCCTGTCTGGGCTCTAATTCCCTTCTCAGTGATGCCATCATTTGGTGGACTTTGTAGCCACAGGAGCCCCTGAGTGGGCATCTATAGGTCTGTGCAGAATCCCAGGGAGGAGTCCAGTGGAGTAAAAAGGTTTCTTCTTCACCAGATTTCTCAGAGCCTTTATTTTTTTAAATATTTATTTATTTATTTATTCCCTTTTGTTGCCCTTGTTGTTTTATTGTTGTAGTTATTATTGTTGTTGTTATAGATGGCATTATTGTTGGACAGGACAGAGAGAAATGGAGAGAGGAGGGGAAGACAGAGAGGGGGAGAGAAAGATAGACACCCACAAACCTGCTTCACTGCCTGCAAAGCAACTCCCCTGCAGGTGGGGAGCCAGGGGCTCGAACCAGGATCCTAAAGCCAGACCTTGCGCTTTGCACCACCTACGCTTAATCTGTTGCTCTACCGCCTGACTCTGCTACTCAGAGCCTTTAATGTGTTCACTGAATTGTGACTTTCCAACAGAGGGATATAGTCTCCAAATGTGTAAGTCCCCAGAGTTTTTGTTTTATTTTGTTTTGTTAACACTTTGTGAGTCTGTGTTTCCCAGGATGCATTTGGGGGAAGCTATTTGACAGGTACACATAGAGACTCATCACTGCAGTTGGCAGAAACAGAAGTAGGAACAGCCCAAAACTTGCCTCATAGTGGGGTCCCTCCATTCCTGCAGCTGCAAGTGCCACCTGCTGGGCTCCCAGGAGAACCAGTGCGACCCCAAGACTGGGCAGTGCCCCTGCCGCCCAGGCACTGGAGGTCAGACCTGTGACAGATGCCAAGTGGGTTTCTTCGGCTTCTCCATCAAGGGATGTCGGGGTAAGGAAGCAGGTCCTTCTGGGTCTGCCTGGAAGTGGGGGTCTGAGGATCCTTGGCAAGAAGGACCAAGCAGGCTGATGGCCAAGTGGCTGTCTGTGCAAGAGGGAGAAAGGTCAGAAACAGGGCAGGTCTTGTGCAAGCAACTTTTTAAGTGCGGAGTAGATGAACAGAGCTGACATGCCGGTCCCAGGCCTAGAAGGATGGCTGAGAATCTAGTCCCAGATCCCCTGCTAAAGGCCCATGTGCCTGGGTTACTTCTCTGGACCTCTGTCTCCTCATCTGAGGAAACTCCTGCTCATGGCTGGCTTTATTTCAGTTCTGGGATCACTGAAATAAGCTAGGCTCCATTCCTCCTCACTCAGAAATGCCAGAGAAGGGCCTAGGAATGTATTAGGGGTCCCAGGGCGTCTGGAATAGTCGGGCTGAGGATGCCAGGACTTTCATAGTTAAGCTGTGGAGGTGGTCCTCACAGCACCCCTTTTTAGTCATCTGGCCCCTCCAGCCTGCAGGTGCTCCCCACTGGGCTCTGCCTCACCCCAGTGCCATGAGAATAGCACGTGCGTGTGCAGGCCCGGCTTCGTAGGCTACAAGTGTGACCGCTGCCAGGACAACTTCTTCCTCACGGCTGATGGCGCACACTGCCAGGAGTGCCCAACCTGCTACAGTCTGGTCAAGGAAGAGGTGAGAGAAACCCCAGGCCACAACCTGGCCATGCCCACCTCCATTCATTTCTCGTCTGCCTGCCCCCGTGAATGCCAATTCTGTCTGACACAGGGAACTGGTGGCTCATCCATAGTTTTTAGGCCCTCTGAGCCTGCCTGCCATCTCCCCCTTTTGCCCCTCAGCTTCCTGGCCCCTGCCAACCCAGCTCACCCCCACCATCCCAGGCAAGTTGACACATTTTCTAAAGTTCAGTGGAGATGAGTCCAGGGGACACTTGTGGTTAGTGAAGATCCTGAGGAGGGCAATACTCAATCTGGGGTGCAATTAGAATTGTGCAGTCAGAAACTGGAGCTCTGGAATTCCTGTCCTCCAGCCCTCTGAGTTCTCACATACCCAGACAGGTGACAACCTTGGTAAACTTGGTAAGTGTCTCCAGTATTAGGCCTGTGACCCCTTTGCTGAAACCAGTGAGGCTTTCAGAATACTGGCACCATGGGACCAGGCATTGGTGCACCTGGTTGAGCACACAAGCTGCCATGTGCAAGGACCTGGGTTTAAGCATCTGGTCCTCACTGCAGTGGGGAAGCTTCACGAGAGGTAAAGCAGTGCTGCAGGTATTTTTCTTTCTCTCTTTACCTCCCCTTCCCCTTTTAATTTCTCTGTCTTATCAATTGAAAAAAGAAAAGAAAGGAAAAGAAACCAGTATTCTGGCACCAGAGAGAGGTAAATTAATGTGCATGGCCCCCAGCAGCCCCTGGGCCAGCCCTGCTACAACCCAATGGTTGTACAGAAAAACAGGATGTAGGGGGCCAGGCAGTGGCACACCTGGTTAAGCACACATGGCACTAAGCACAAGGCCCACACAAGGATGTGGGGGGGACACTTCACAGGCGGTGAAGCAGGTCTGCAGGTGTCTATCATTCTCTCTCCCTCTCTATCTTACCCTCCTCTCTCAATTTCTCTCTGTCCTATTCAATAAAATGGGGAAAAAATGGCCACCAGGAGCAGTAGATTCATAGTACCAGCACTGAGCCCCAACAATAACCCTGGAGACAAAGGAAGAAAGAAAGAAAGAAAGAAAGAAAAGCAAGGAAAGAAAGGAAGGGAGGGAGGGAGGGAGAAAAGGGAACAAGAGGTCAGTAAAGACCAGCAAGTAACTTTTTTCAGGGTAAGTGTAGGACTTTTTAAAATATTTATTTATTCCCTTTTGTTGCCCTTGTTGTTTTATTGTTGTAGTTGTTATTGTTGTTATTGATGTCATTGTTGTTGGATAAGACAGAGAGAAATGGAGAGAGGAGGGGAAGACAGAGAGGGGGAGAGAAAGATAGACACCTGCAGACCTGCTTCACCGCCTGTGAAGCAACTCCCTGCAGGTGGGGAGCTGGTGGCTCAAATTGGGATCCTTACAGTGGTCCTTGCGCTTTGCGCCACGTGCACTTAACCCACTATGCTACCACCTGACTCCCAGAGCTTTTTTTTTTTTTAACTGACTTTGACATCAAATATGGAATGATAGGCCTTGTAATTTTTCAGAGCGTTTTTTGGACATTAGAATCCAGGACAAGGCTTGAGGTCCCTGCCCCATGGGATGGTTACATGATGAACTTCAACTGGTGTGTGGCTGGCAGTTGCTTGCAGCTGACTCCTAACAAGTGCTTTATAAATACACTTATTGTCCATGCTTGAGAGAATGGTGCTAGGAGATGCCATATAACACACCCAGCCAGAGAGTGTGTGTAGCGCTTGCTGGTGCAAAGCCCCGGGAATACAGACAACAGGATAGGCAGAAATCCTCCTGGATTTCCTTCCCCTTAGAAGGACAGAGTGTTGTGAACAGAATGCTACCAGGCACCCTGGGGTGGAGAGGGAAGGGGGAGCTGTGATGGCTGAGTGGGCAGGGATATTTCTAAGATCTGGAATGTCCTAAGCTTTGAGAACTGAGTAGAATTGGGTTTTGCATAGTCAAAAACTCAGACGTGTGTGATTTCACTGTGGGCCACTTTTTCATTCAGAGAGATTGAGGGTGAGGTGAAACACCACAGCACCAGAGCTTCCTCCAGTGTCATAGCTCTTCCCACATGGTGTCAGGGCTCAAACCTGGACTACACACATAGCTAGGCAGACTCCTCACTAAGAGAAACTTCTCTCGGGCTCCTGGGTTAGAACCTGGAGAAAGTAAACCTCAGGGAGGGTGGGCCAGCTGAAGTCAAAGGCGAGATGCATGTGTATGTGTATGTGTGTGGGGGGGGGTGTCCAGATAGAACTTCCAGGTCATCAGCCTCATACAACCTTCCTTCCCTGTCCCTCCAGGCTGCCAAGCTGAAGGCCAGGCTGGCCCTGATGGAGGGGTGGCTGCAGGGGTCTGATTGTGGCAGGCCCTGGGGACCACTGGACATCCTGCAAGGAGAGGCCCCCCGGGGGGACACCTACCAGGCTCACCTCCTATTACAAGGTACAGCAGGGAGTGGAGTGGGGGGTGTCCCCTGTTGGTACCCTTGGAATGGTCACAGGGTGCTTTGAGGGCTCTAGGTTTCGGGCAAAGGAACGCATGCCTGACTTCCATGACTAGGTGGGTTCCTCCCATGGTGTGGCCCTGTCATTCCATGAGCCTCTCCTTCCAGGTGCGTGTTGTGACTTTGTTAATACCAATCTCTGATTACAACACCTATCCCCATGTCTCCTGGCCCGTGCAGACCTTTAGCTCACGACAGGATATGGTTTCAACCAAGCAGCAGCAATTGCGAGGGTGCTGTCCCAGGTGCTGAGCAGGCGGAGTTCCTGCTGTCTTCATAGTTGACTATTTTACTCCCAGAAACAATACTGACATAGAAAGTGGGGGCTGGGCAGTGGCATACTGGGTTAAATGCACTTAGTATGAAGCGCAAGGACCAGTGTAAGGATCCCAGTTTGAGCCCCCAGCTCCCCACCAGCAGGGGGGTCGCTTCACAAGCAGTGCAACAAGTCTGCAGGTGTCTTTCTCTCCCCTTTTCTGTCTTCCCCTCCTCTCTCAGTTTCTCTCTGTCCTATCCAACAACAGCAACAACAACAACAATAACAGTAATAGCAGCAGCAACAATGGAAAGAGGAGCTCCAGGAGCAGTGGATTTATAGTTCATGCACCAAGCCCCAGTAATAACCCTGGAGGAAAAAGAAAAAAAGAAAGAAAGAAAGAAAGAAAAATGAGCAGGCGGGCTAAATAGCTCACTTGGAAAGTGCTGTTTTTCTGTGTGACCCAGGTTTGAACCCAGCCCTCATCACATTGAAGGAAGTTTTGGTGCCTTAGTCTCTTTCAGTACTCTCTCTCTCTCTCTCTCTCTGTGCCTCTCTGCCTTTTATATTTCTATCTTTAAAAAAAATAAGGGAAAAGTAAATAAAAGAGTAATTAGTAAAATAAGATAGTCCCTAAAGCTAGATGGAGTTTGGCCCTGGAACACAGGTGCTTAAGCAACACAAGAGGAAGACTGATTATTCTGTGAAAAGTCATGTTTCTGAGCACCCAGACTTCTCTATCAGCCAGGCATAGGTGAGCTGTGCACCTGTTAGCAAGATTATTTAAACAGGAAGCTGCTGGATGCCACTATATTCAAACACTCATGTGAGTCGCACTGCAAACTTCAGCCCTGGCTCAGGCATGGTTTCTCTGCTGTCCAAGGCTCAGCAGTCATTTGTTGTATCTCTTAGATGTGTTCTTTCCCTCTCTGAGTGACTTCCTGTGGGGTGGCCTTCTCTGGTCCTCAACTTTTGCATCTGTGAAATAGAGAGGCTCTTCTTTTGGGACCAAGTCAAGACTAGAGATGGAGTCTAGCAGTGCCAGGAAGAGTAGAGGACACCACTGGGGGACACCTAAGTGGGATGGGCTTTCACGTGGTATTTCGAGTGCTTTGTATGGCCATGGGCTTTCTGCAGGGTCCCGGGATGCCTTTCTGGAGCAGGTGACTAGCCTCGAGGGTGCGGTGAAGGCTGCTCAGGAGCAGCTGCAGGTGCTGAGGAGGAGTGCCCACTGTGCTCAGCATGGAAAGGAGAAGACCTGCATCCAGATGGCACACCTAGAGGTGGCACTGGAGTCCTCTCGAGAGGAGATTCTGCATGCAGCTACCATCTTCCAGTCTCTGGTAACCCAGGGGGACCCCCTTCTTCATACCAAACTTGGGCTCAGTGCTGTTTACTTTGTGATCCTGGGCATATCTTCCTTCTTTAGGATGCCAGTTTCCTCATCTGTGAAATAGGGGTGGGGGAGTCCCTCAGTGCCTCCTCTGCTGTTTGAGATCACATGTGCAATGAATGAGGCACACAGTATGCTGACAGTGACTGGCATCACTGCTGTTAACTCCACGCCCCCGGATTCCACTCTCCTGCTACTGACTTGGTAGCTGGCTTTGAGCACTTCCAGATAACTGGTGCTGTCTGGCTCTGCCTCCAGCTTAGCCAGAATTGGCCTTTGCCCTCAGGGCCAGGCTGTCTATTTCCTCTTCTCTTCTTTGCTCTAAAGGTGATTCCTCAGGAAGGGGTTGGTCAACCCACCAACTGGAGCCACGTGGCCACAGAGTCCCGTGACCTGGCCAGGAGGTGAGCCCCCAGGTCTCCACAGATGGATGGGCAGGGAGAGAGTTTTCACACTCACATAGTCACAGAGGGAATCCAGCCCCTTTCCTGTGGATTCCAGGATCAGGGTCATGGTCAGCATTATAGGTATCCCAAGCCCAGGATTAGGAATCAGATGAATGTAAGAGCTGCTCACTGGGAGCAAAGAGTGTCATCACCATGAAAGAGAGAGGTATACAAGGACAGCATGAGTCCAGAGCTGTCAGTGGGGATGCAAAACTGGAGAGACTACAGGCATCTCAGCCCATCCACTTTTTTTTTTAAGTTTTATCAAGATGTAATTCACACACACACAAAAAAAAAAAGATGTAATTCACATACATTCTAAATAGTTATGCATTTTAAGTATATAATGCAGGGAACTGAGATATAGCTCACTCAATAGAGTACATACTTTATCATGCACAAGGAACTAGGTTCAAATCCCCGGCCACCACATGGGACCACCTGCACAGAGAAAGCTTCATGAAAGGTGGAGCAGTACTGTGGTATCTGTCCTTCTCTCTCTATCTGTCTGTCTATCTGTCTGTCTGTCTATCTATCCATCTATCTATCTATCTTTCTATCTATCTATCTCTCATCCTCTGTAGGAAAGAAAAGCAAAGAGTAGGTACAGGTGGTGGTACAACCAGGAAAGCACACACAGTTACCATGCATGAGGATCCAGGTTTGAACCCCTGATCTTCACATATGGGTGGGAAGCTTCATGAGTAATGGATCAAGCTGCAGGTGTCTATCTCCTTCTCTCACCCTATTTCCTTTTGTATCTAACATAACAAGGAAAAATTAAAAAGAAAAAAATGGCCACTAGGAATGATGTATTTGTCATGCAGTCACTAAGCCCCAGTCATAACCCTGGTAGAAAAGAAAGAAAAAAGAAAAAAATATCAGCCAGGAGTGATGGAATTGTGTAACCCCTGGTAGCAAAAAAATTAAATAGATCATGATAAAAAAATCTTCATAAAATGTATGATTCAGTGGCTTTCAGTTTATCCACAGACTTGTACAACTATTCATACAATTTTAGGACACTTTCATCACCTAAAATTCATCCCCATACCTATTTCACTCCCCACTTCTCACCTTCCCCAGCCCGAGGCAACCACTATTCATTCCCCTTCTGTCTCTACGGATGTACCTCTTCTGAGCATCTCATATCAATGCAATACATGGACTTCTGTGTCTGGCTTCTTTCACTTAGTATCATCTTTTCAAGGATGACCCATGTTGCTACTCGTGTCAACACTTCATTCCTTAAAAAAAACTTAAATAAATAAATAAATAAAAACCTGGGAGTCGGGCGGTAGTGCAGTGGGTTAAGCGTACGTGGTGCAAAGTGCAAGGACCGGTGTGAGGATCCTGGTTCGAGCCCCCAACTTCCCACCTGCAGGGGAGTCGCTTCATAGGCGGTGAAGTAGGTCTGTAGATGTCTGTCTTTCTCTCCCCTTCTCTATCTTCCCCTCCTCTCTCCATTTCTCTCTGTTCTATCCAACAACAGTGGATAACAACAATAACAACTACAACAACAATAAAACAATACAACTACAACAACAATTCTTCTTCTAGCGTTTGCCCTTCTTCCGTAGCCAGTCAACAGCGTCAGGTTGAAAGCTGTCAGGAGCTGCTTGTTGCTGGCTTTGAAAGTGACTGGGATCCATGTGGATTCAGTCGGCTAGGAAGGATTGTCAGTTTCCCCAATGAACAACAACAATAAAAACAACAAGGGCAACAAAAACGAAATAAATAAATCAATATAAAAAATTTTTTTAAAAAAGCAGATAATAGTCTCTTTATGAATGTGCCACATTTAGTTTAGCCAGTCACTGGTCAACTTAAGATCCTAAAAACACAAAATATTGGGAGTCGGGTGGTAGCGCAGTGGCTTAAGTGCATGTGGCACCAAGCGCAAGGACCGATGTAAGGATCCCAGTTCCAGCCCCTGGCTCCCCACCTGCAGGGAAGTTGCTTCACAGGTGGTGAAGCAGGTCTGCAGGTGTCTGTCTTTCTCTTGCCTTCTCTGTCTTCCCCTCCTCTCTCCATTTCTCTCTGTCCTATCCAACAACAATGACATAAATTACAATAACAACTACTACAGCAACAATAAAAAGACAACAAGGGCAACAAAAGGGAAAATAAATAAATAAAAATTTTTAAAAATCTTAAAACAAAAGCACAAAATATTCAAGAATGCCCCCCCTTTAACTGTACTCTGCAGACTTTGGACCCATGTCACAGCTAAAAAAAACCAGACTCAGAATTTAAGTGACTTGCTTAAGGACATACATCTTGGAAGTGGGATTCAAACCCAGGCAGTCTTGGCCACAGTCTTCTCTGCTGTTTTCATTAGGGTGACCACATGAAATCTGTTTACAGCTGAAACAGATTTTTATATGTGAGGCCTGGGGAAACAGCATAATAGTTATGCAAAATGACTTTCATGCTTGAGGTTCTGAGGCCTCAGGTTCAAACCCCTGCACTACTATAAACCAAAGCTGAGCAGTGCTCTCGTTCTTCTCTCTATATCATTTCATCTATACCTCTCTCATTCATAAATAAGTAAATAAATAAATAAATAAATATCCAGGTGATAGCACAGCATGAGGATCCCGGCTCAAGCCCCTGGCTCCCCACCTGCAGGGGGGGTCACTTCACAGGCAGTGAGGCAGGTCTGCAGGTGTCTATCTTTCTCTCCCTTTCTCTGTCTTCCCCTCCTTTCTCGATTTCTCTCTGTCCTATGCAACAACAACAGCAATGATAATAATAACAACAAGGGCAACAAAAGTGGGGGGGAAATGGCCTCCAGGAGCAGTGGATTCATAGTGCAGGCACCACACCCCAGTAATAACCCTGGAAGCAAATAAATAAATAAAACATTTAGAAAAAGAAAAGGTGTTTAGATCTTATGTGTGATGCAAGCCCTTGTTAATTATCATGTCAGGGCAGCAGGCCTAGGTAACAGGGAGGTGGGTCTCCTTCTCATCAGCGAGGACGAGTCTTAGTGTTGTATTGTTTGAGGACAATAAGAGCCCCACAAGGTAGGGATGTGCGTTTGGGGGCTAGGGTGTTGAGTTCACTCAACACTCATGGATGTCTCTCTGCAGCCACAGGGATACTGCCACCAAGATAGAGGCCACAGCTCGAAGGGCCCTGCTGGCCTCTAATGCCAGTTATACACTTCTCTCCAGTCTGCTGGAAGGCAGGCTGGCCCTGGAGGCGCGACAAGAACTGGAGGACAGGTGAGCTCTCCCCAGGGTAGGCAGGAGTTTAGCCCCCTGGAGAAACAAGGCCTCCTCAGAGCCAGCCTCCTTGCCCTGGGTCTTTGGGCGGGGTCAGCATGTTTGATGTCTGATGTTTTGGGCCCACAGAAAGGAATGTTGTGTGAACCTGCTCAAACCCACTGGGGGTGCTCTTAACTTCCTTCCCCACTGTGTGTGTGTGTGTGTGTGTGTGTGTGTGTGTGTGTGTGTGTGTGTGTGTGTGTGTTTCATGAGTCCTGAGCTGACTTCCTAGAATCTGATTGGCTCAACTCAGGTCAGGTGATCATCCTGAGTCAATGTGTATGTCTGGAAGACAGTCACATGACCACTCTCAAAGACAAGGGCTCTCTGAGCTGGGTGAGGAGTGGGAAGGAGTGAGGCTGGGGTCTCCAGCCCAGCTGTGCACCGAGGCCATAGGAGTGGGCTGGGGCAGCTGGACAAGGCAGAAAATTGTTTTCACCAGGTGATTACAGCACTGCAGAGCAATCCTGCAGCCCAGGGACCTCCATTTAGCAAGGTCACCTAAGGGCCTGGCTGGGCCTCAAGCAGAGCCTGAGCTGCTCTGCTCAACTTTCCTGTCACCAATTAACCTCTTCATTCATCCAAAGGAGCCAAACATTTGCAAAACATGTGATGCTTGAAAGGAAACCAAGCACAAGCCCCTTCAGAAAAGCAAGGATGAACTGAGTGAATGAAGAGACAAGAATGAGGGCTCTCTTCTGCCTTCTCCATTCATTTGAAAGCTTCTGTGTAGGGACCAGTTTCTGAAGCCAGCTGCTAGGCACCAGCCCCTCAGAAGGTGTCCCTACTGGGAAAGTTGGGAGATGAAATGATACACACACACACACACACACACATACACACACACAGAGAGAGAGAGAGAGAGAATTAAGACAGCAGTGCATTGCTCCCCCATCCCAGAAGCTCCCCTCAGTGCTGTCCACGGTGCTCTCATGTGGTGTTGGGCATCAAACCCACAGCCTCGATCACAGTAAGGCAGGTGGTCTACCCACTAAGCTACCTCCTAGCCCCTTGGGTCTCCTGATCTTTGAATTTCTCTCCCAACTTTCCCAGTAGGGCCACACTACTGGTCCCTACACAGAAACTTTCAAATAAATGGAGAAGGCAGAAGAGAGCCCTCATTCTTGTGTCTGTCTGCCTGTCTCTCCCTGAGTATATTAGAACAAAAATAAGTTTAAAAACAGTAGCTCCAACGGATGGCTGGGACAATGATGGGAAGGACGTCCTGTGTCCTGGTTCATACACATCCTCTATGTTTCTTCACAGGTACCAGGAGGTCCAGGTGGCCCAGATGGCACTGGACACAGCAGTGGCAGAGGTGCTGCCTGAAGCTGAGCGGGCACTGACCTTCGTGCAGCAAGTCAGCACAGATGCAGCCCCACACCTTGCCCTGCTGGCTGCTCCCACAGCACTGGTCAGCTGGGCTGCCCTCGGAAGACTGCATGGGGTGGGGGGCAGGGAGGAGGCAGGGATCCAGTGTAACTCACACAGAGGCAGAAGAGGTGACTTCTTGCTAAACACATAGCAGTCAAGGACAAGGAGACCCACTCCCGGGGCTTGGTGTCTCCCTGCCTGGCAGAACTCAGCCAACCCCTGTTTTTTGTAAGTGTTCCTGGGGCTGAACCTTCTCCACCACAGTAGCTTTAACAATGTGATCTGACCTCAGGTGGACATAGGTTCAAGTCCTGCCTCCTACACTCCAGCTGTGACCTTGGCCAAGGACATGCCCTTCTTCCTGTGCCTGAGTTATTTGTCTGTCAGATGGTATTTGCCACAACATTCTTTTCGGGCTTGTGTCCCTGGGCTGGGGGAGGGAGTTCTTGAACATTGCACAAGGTGGCCTCTAGTGCTTCCTCATTCCCACTGTGCCTGACAGAAATCTTATCACCACCAGATTGCTCAGCTCCATCATTTCTTCCCCATAATCATGAAATCGCCAAACTCAGAAACTGAACTTTAAAAAAAAAAGAAAAAAGAAAAAGAAAGAAAGAAAGAAAAAGGCTAGGTTTCTAGAAATGCATTTGAACAGACCCTAGCGGGTATTAACTTTTCCCAGGTAGCTCATTTGGTCTCTGCTTCTCTCCCCTGCACCCCTTGTGTGAAAAGTGACTTGCAGGATGTAGTGGGTTTGACCCTGAGCACTACTCTGGATAGGGATGGCGATGTTAGGCGGTGGGCAGTCATTTTACAGCCTGGGAAATTTCTGATTTAGAGGTACATCTCATCCCAAGGTTTCAGTTAAAGGATTGTGGGTGTGCGGAAGGAAAGGCTGATCAGGGTCAGGTGAGATGGTTGCCTGAAGCCACCCTTTTAGAATTGTGACACTAGAATGTAACCTTCAGGTGCTAAGTTCTCCAGCCTGGGTTCTGCTGGGACACCTCAGATGGGTACCCCACACCACATAGAGACTTTGCCTGGCTCTCCATCTCCCTGCAGTCTGAGAAATCCTGGGCTGAGGACCTGAGCCTGAAGATGCAAACCCTGGAGGAGATGGTCACATCAAGGGAGCTTGTGGTCACTGAGTCTGTGCGGACCCTCCAGGACACTGCCCAGGCTGAGCTGCACAAGACAGAGCGCCTTACACAGGTGAGGAGGTGGGGACTGGGACGATGATGGTGGAGGCGGGGGACAAAGGCCACAAGTAATTCCTCTTTTACTTATTTATTTACTTATTTTATTTACGTATTTATTTATTTATTCTCTATAGCCAGAAATCAGGGTCGAAGGGGGAGATAGGGAGAGAGACAGAGAGATACCTGCAGCCCTGCTTCACCACTTGCAAAGCTTTCCCGCTGCAGGTGGGGACTAGGGGCTTGAGCTTGTGTCCTTGCGCATTATAGTATACCAACTCAACCAGGTGTTCCACCACCTGGTCTCCACAAGTAATTTCTCTCCTCTCAAGCTCCTGGGACTCTCAGAACAGCCCACAGAAGGCTTCTTGTGAGAATTATTGAGGATACTAAAACAAGCCAGGTGTTCCTTGCAAGTAGCTTCATTCACTATCAGAGTCTGTGGATTTGGTGTTCCCCTACCCCACTTCTCACCATCCACTCTTCTCCTCTCTCCAGCTGCACCAAGAGGCCAGAGCTGCCCTGACCAGGGCTACCTCTTCTGTCAAGGCTGCCACAATGACCGTCACAGGGGCCAGGAGCCTGCTGGCTGACCTGGAAGGTACGCATGCCCTTACATACATAAATGCCAGTGACAGTCCCAGACTCTAGATCCAGCTGGCACTGGCATGACTGCAGGGGACAAATGTCCACACGTGTGGATACAGGCCAAGAGGACCAGTCCCTCCATGTGTCAGGACCTTTCTCTGTAACTTGGTGTATTTCTCTCTATATTAAATTTTATTGCCACCAGGTTTATCGCTGGGGCTCAGTGTCTGCACTACGAATCCAACACTCCTGGCCGCCATTTTGCCCTCCTCACCTTCTATTTTATTTGACAGGACAGAGAGAAACTGAGAGAGGAGGGAGGGAAGGAGGGAAAGTGAGAGTGAGAGAGAGAGAGACCTCCAGCCCTGCTTCACTCTTGTGAAGTTTCCCCTGCAGATGGGGACTGGGGACCCGAACCTGGGTCTTCACACATGGTTACAGGTGTGCTCGATTAGGTTCACCACTGCCTGGCCTCCCCTTGGTTTATTTCTCTAGACCAGATTTTTTTTTTAAATTTCGGGGCCAGAAGATTAGCTCGCAAAGTTGGGCACTTGCTTTCCGTGCACTGTGATTTCTCCCCTCTCCTGTCTCTTTCTCTTTGTCCATCTGAATGAAGAAGTGCTCCAGGCATGTAAGAAGCCTCACTCATAAAAATTTTTTTTAAAAAAGTAGGAAATCAGGCAGTAGCACAGCTGGTTAAGTGCATGTGACAAAAAGCACAAGGACCAGCGTAAGGATCCCAGTTCGAGCCCCCAACTCCCCACCTGCAGGGGAGTAGCTTCACAGGTGGTGAAGCAGGTCTGCAGGTGTCTATCTTTCTCTCCTCCTCTGTCTTCCCTTCCTCTTTCCATTTCTCTCTGTCCTATCCAACAACAACAACAGCAATAACAATGATAAAACAACAAAGGCAACAAAAGGGAATAAATAAATAAAAATTTTAAAGTAATAAAATAATTTTATTTTTATATTGTAATTACTATTCATGGTAAACTTCTTTTAGCATATTATCTGCAAGAAAAGGAAAAGACTGGGGGGGTCGGGCGGTAGCGCAGCGAGTTAAGCGCACGTGGCGCTAAGCACAATGACCGGCATAAGGATCCCGGTTTGAGCCCCCAGCTCCCCACCTGCAGGGGAGTCGCTTCACAGGCGGTGAAGCAGGTCTGCAGGTGTCTGTCTTTCTCTCCCCCCCGTCTTCTCCTTCTTTCTCCATTTTTCTCTGTCCTAACGACGACGACATCAATAACAACAACAATAATAACTACAACAACATTGAAAAACAAGGGCAACAAAAGGGAAAATAAATAAATGTTTTTTAAAAACAAGGGCAACAAAAAGGGAAAATAAATAATCATAAAAAATTAAAAGTAAAGGGAAAAAACTCACATACTTCCTTATAAAGGGAAATTACTTACATAATAAAACCTGGATCCAAGAGATATCTTACCCAGTAAAGTATACACCCTGTGTGTGAGGCCCTGGATTCAAGCCCCAGCACCACAGAGACAGCACTGCTCCCTCTCTTACCTCTCTCTGTCTCTCTTTCTCCACATCTCTCTCTCTCTCTCTCTCTCTCTCTCTCACACACACACACACACACACACACACACAAGAAATGAAGAAATTAACCATGGGAAACTAATAAAAATTCTGTGTTTTTCCTTTTTTTTTTTTCTTTTTTTCTTCTTCTGGGATTTTGTGCCTGCATAATTCTGCCGCTCCTGGAGAACTGTTGCTTGTTTGTTTGTTTGTTTGTTTGTTTTTACCAGAGCACTTCTCAGCTCTGGTTTATGGTGCAGGAGATTGAACCTGGGACTTTGGAGCCTCAAGCATGAGAGTCTCTTTGCATAACTATTATGCTGTCTACCCTTTCCCTTATTTTACTTTTTTTACTGATTCTATAATCATTTACAAATTTAAGGTTTCAGGAGTATACTTTCTTTTTTTTTTTTCTTTTATCCCACCCCTAGACCTACCCACACCATAGAAATATGAGACAACTTTAATGTGTGGAAAGGGAGGGAGAAATAGAAGATGTTCAAGCAAAGAATGAGACAAGAACAGTTTAATAAAGACTCTTTGGTGTGTTTGTATATAGTGTATTTATATATAAAATATATCTATGGTGCTTTTATGTATAATTCATTTATATACATATGTCCTCTATGTCTTGTTAAGAGTATACTTTCATACTACACCTACCACCAAAGTTCTGTGCCCCATAACTACCATAGTCTTCAAAAAAGAAATGTGACTACTTTTTAAAACTCTTTTGCAAGTTTATGTGCTTTAATTCCCTACATTTCACATATGAGTGAAGCCATTTGATAGTTGTCTTTTTGTGTGGGTTCACTTCTTTTTTTTTAATTTCTTTATTGGGGAATTAATGTTTTACATTTAACAGTAAATACAATAGTTTGTACATGCGTAACATTTCCCAGTTTTCCATATAACAATACAGCCCCCACTAGGCCCTCTTGTCATCCTTCATGGACCTGTATTCTCCCCACCCACCCACCCCAGAGTCTTTTACTTTGGTGCAATACGCCAATTGCAGTTCAGGTTCTACTTGTGTTTTCTTTTCTGATCTTGTTTTTCAACTTCTGTCTGAGAGTGAGATCATCCCATATTCATCCTTCTGTTTCTGACTTATTTGACTTAACATGAAGTTTTCAAGGTCCATCCAAGATCGGCTGAAAACGGTGAAGTCACCATTTCTTATAGCTGAGTAGTATTCCATTGTATATATACACCACAACTTGCTCAGCCACTCATCTGTTGTTGGACACCTGGATTACTTCCAGGTTTTGGCTATTACAAATTGTGCTGCCAAGAACATATTTGTACACAGATCTTTTTGGATGTGTGTGTTGGGTTCCTTAGGATATATCCCCAGGAGAGGAATTGCAGGATCATAGGGTAGGTCCATTTCTAGCCTTCCTAGAGTTCTCTAGACTGCTCTCCACAGAGGTTGGACCAATTTACACTCCCACCAGCAGTGTAGGAGGGTTCCTTTGACCCCACACCCTCTCCAGCATTTGCTGCTGCTACCTTTTCTGATGTATGACATTCTCACAGGAGTGAAGTGATATCTCATTGTTGTCTTGATTTGCATTTCTCTGACAATCAGAGCATTTTTTCATGTGTTTCTCGGCCTTTTGGATCTCTTCTGTGGTGAATATTCTGTCCAAGTCCTCCCCCATTTTTGGATGGGGTTATTTGTTGTCTTGTTGTTGAGATTTGCAAGTTCTTTATATATTCTGGTTATTAGCCTCTTGTTTGATGTATGGCATGTAAAGATCTTCTCCCATTCTGTGAGGGGTCTCTTGGTTTGGGTAGTGGTTTCTTTAGCTGTGCAGAAGCTTTTTAATTTGATGTAGTCCCATAGGTTTATACTTGCCTTAGTCTTCTTTGTAACTGGATTCGTTTCATTGAAGATGTCTTTAAAATTGATGCGGAAAAGAGTTCTGCCAATATTTTCCTCTAAGTATCTGATAGTTTCTGGTTTAACATCCAAGTCTTTGATCCACTTGGATGTTAGACCAATGTTCATCTATCAGTGGACATTTAGGTCGCTTCCATTCCTGATTATTCTGAATCATGCAGATGTGAGCTAGCAGGGGTGCATATGTCCCTTCAGGTTAGTATTTTCATGTGTTCTGGATACATACCTAGGAAGGGTATTGCTGTATCATAAGGCAGTGCCATTTTTATTTGTTTAAGGACTCTCCATACTTTTTCCTATAGAAACTGCACCATTTTGCATTCCACCAGCAGTCAAACAGAATTCCTTTTTCTCCACATCCTCATCAGCACTGCTCATTTCCTGTTTGGTTAATGTAGGTCATTCTCATAAATGTGAGGTGTGCATTTTATTTTGGTTTTTGAATTTCAGATAGAGACAGGGAGAGAAGCAGAGAGAGAAGGAGAGACATCACAACACTGTTCCACTGTTCATGAAGCTGCCCTGCATGGTGCTCCCATGTGGTGCCAGAGGCTCAAACCCAGGCCCTCACACATGACAAAGTGTGAACTCTACCAGATGAGCTCTCTCCCACTGTATACCAGGACAGCATTGGTTTTGTACATGCACAAGGCCATGGGTTTATCCCTAGTGCAACATCCTCCTCCTCCTCCTCCTCCTCCTCCTCCTCCTCCTCATCATCATCATCATCACCATCATCATCAAACCTGTGTGAATTGTAGTATTTTTCCTTTTTGCCTTGGCTGCTAGGAAGCTCGGAGGTCAATAAAGGGTTTCTACCTGGTGTGTCATCCAGCACTCCTCCACTTCTCCTCTTTCCTTTCTCATTTGCACTCCCCACCCCCAGCCTGTTTACTACTGATAGGCCTCTTTGCAACCCACCTAGCCCTACCCCCCAGTTACATATGGCTCTTGGTTTTTCATTTTAATGACTCATATGTTGAATTATTGGTCGCTAGAAGCTATCTCAAAACATTTTTTAAAATAGGTGGTGCATAACCACAAAGCCAGATGGATTTTGAATTTTGCCAGGTGCCGGGCTATAGCACTCATCCCCCACCTCCACACTACTCAGCATTGATGCCTTGTCATTGTGTGATTTTTTTTTTCCTACTGCCACCAGGGTTATTGTTGGGGCTTAGTGCCTGCAAATTCACCACTCCCAGCAGCTATTTTTTTCCTCTTTTTTTTTAATTGATAGGACAGAGAGAAATTGAGAGAGGTGGGAAGATAGAGAGGGAGAGATAAAGATAAACACCTGCAGACCTGCTTCATTGCTCTTGAAGCTTCCCCCTGATCCACAGTTGGGTAGTGGGGGGCTCAAACTTGGGTCCTTGTGCATAATAGCCTGTGCACTCAACTTGATGTGCCACCACCTGGCCTCTATTATTTGATCAGTATCTCACCATAATATGAATCTTTAAATCTGCTGTGCAGGTTGTCTCATTAGTTACCCCCCCCCCCAGTAAGCTTGAGAAGATTGCACACAGGTGTCATGCATTTCTGACCTCCACTCACATTGCCTGAGAGTCTGCATGTGGTCAAGTTTATGACAGTGACTCCTTGCCCCTGGTTGCTTTGCAGGAATGAAGCTGCAGTTTCCTCGGCCCAGGGACCAGGCAGCACTGAAGAGAAAGGCAGATGTGGTCCAGGACAGGCTCCTTGCAGACCTGAGCAAGAAGACCAAACAGGCAGAAAGGATGCTGGGAAATGCAGCATCTGTCTCCTCCAGTGCCAAAAAGAAGGGCAGGGAAGCAGAGACTCTGGCCAAGGGCAGTGTCAAGGTCAGGGCTGTGGGTGTGATGCCAGCAGCATTCTTGCCTGTGTGAGGACTGTCGCATAAGAAGTGCTCTTCTGTGGTCTGGGAGGTGGCGCAGTGGCTAAGGCACTGGACTCTCAATCGTGAGGAACTGAGTTCAATCCCTGGCAGCACATGTATCAGAGTGATGTCTGGTTCTTTCTCTCTCTCTCTCCCTCTCCTTTCTCATTAATAAATAAATAAAATATTTATTAAAAAATAAGAAGAAGTGCTCTTCTATAGGTTACACACAGTTCCTGCCTCTTCTCCACCTTCCCTGTGTTCAGGGCTGGCTACTCAAGACATACTAAGGGTCCCACACTCTGAGCTCTGGAGCTCACATGGGTGACCCTACTGATTTGATTGTTCACGAAATCAGCATCATTCCTGTCCTCATCAGCTATGTGAGGACTTTGAGACCCAGCCCAGTTCAGTAACGTAAATCATGGAGCAGGACAAACACCTAGTTCAGTTTATCTTTACCCCCTAAACCTTTAAGCACCGCTTTCCTTCTTCCTTCATCCTTCTTCCTTCTTCCTTCCTTCCTTCCTTCTTTTCTTTCTTTCTTTCTTTCTTTCTTTCATCGGTGAGTTAATGGTTTATAATTGACAGTAAGTACAGTAGTTGGCACATGTGTCAAGTTTCTCAGTTTTCTGCATAACAGTCTAACCGCCTGCCTAGGTCCTCCTCCCCACATAAACTGCTATTATAACTGCCCAGAGAATGTGTTGGGTTTGAAGTAGGAGTCCTAGGGGTCCCCTTCTCCCCCTCTGTGCCTCTATTTCCCAATGTCTAAAACAGTTGGAATTTCTCCTCTGGAGAGAAATGAATTTTATTCAGGAATTCCCTGGTATCCAATACATATTCATAGGATAAATGGATGATGAATGAGTAAATGAGAGAGATATCTCATGACTGCTTGACATTATGACCATAAGTCACAGTTACCTCTGAAAGGACTTATCTCTTACCCTTGTCTCCCTTCCCCTGCTGCCCACCTCCCAGATGACTCAGACCTTGCTGAGGAAGGGGAAACAGGAGTACCACCGAGCAGGCCTGCTCTCTGTGCAAACTCAAGCTACACTTCAACATGTCACTGGGCAGGTGCTCACCTTAGAAGCACACAGGCAGGAGCTGGAGGAAACTGAGCAGGTTTGCATGTCAGGCTTACCCCCCACCCTATTTCTTCCTGGTCCCCTAGGGCCACTAAGGTGCACTCAAGCTTTTCTTCTCTCCTCTCTGGAAGGTGCGTGCCGGGCTGGGTGAGCTGGAACAGCAGGTCCAGGAATCACGCATCACCCTGGAGAAGGACATCAAGGTCTTGTCAGAGCTGCTGGCCCAGCTGGGTAAGGAGACTGTGAGGCCAGACCTTGATTCTTCAGGAAATGGGGCTCTTTGAGATCCTCCTGTGAGGAATCGTGTAGTATGTGCCCTTTCATGACTGGCCGGTTTCCTTTAGTATGTCCTTCAGGTTCCTCCATGTAACATCATTTTCAATCCTTGTCATCTACAAGGATGGAAAGGATCACTGATCCTTTTGAGTTTTGTCTGGATCACCGTGTTTTGTGTTTTGTCTGGATCCCAGGTCCATGCTGTGCTAGTTGTACCTGATTTTATAACATTCTTAAAACTTTCAAACCAAGGATCAAAGGGCTAGTCAAGCCATTTTGCAGATAAAGGAACCAAGGCACAGAGAGTTTAAAGATATGCTCAGAATCTCACAGCCAATCAGTGGGTTAACAGGAAGGATGAGGCTTCAGTTGAGAGTGTGCCTGCTTTGCCAGGCGTAGGACCTGGCTTTGTGCCTGGCCCCCACCCTACCAGGATAAGCTTCAGTGTTATGATGTCTAATCCTTCTCTCTTTCCTTCCTTCCTTCCTTTCAACAGAATCAGAGCATCACTGGCACAAATAATACCAGCAATCAAACCTGGAACCCTACTTCATCTACTATGTCTCTTTATTTCCATCTGATAAAAGTCGGTCCAGAGTAGTAGTGAAACCCTGGTGAACACACACACACACACACACACACACACACACACACACACACACACAGAGAGAGAGAGTCTGAGGACTTGATTCACCCTTGGTTTATTTTGTTTTGGTTGGGGGGGGAGTGTTTAACTGATGGAGAATAGCTGCTTATGGCTACTGGTCTATGCCCAATGCTAAGAATGCTTCATCACTGGGCACCCACCCTGCCTCTGAAGAAGACACTCACCAAGGATAAACTGCTTGACCGGTTTGGTCATTCATTCATTTGTGCTGACTCTGTGCTTGGCCTGGGTATCTGGGATTGAGCCACATTCCCCTGAACCTTGGGAGCCCCAGTGGAGCAAGCAGAGTGGCTGCTGAAATCTGATTCTCTTCAAAAGCCAGGCTGTTTGGACTTCCCTGCCGGTGGTGGGGCCTCTTAGAGTCTTGGCTGAAAGCAGGAACTGCTCAAGCCCCCCAGGTTTACTCCACTCTGTTCTTCTTGCCCCAATCACTCCCACTACCACACACCCCCACCCCACCCCCCACCACCACTACCAGCCCCTGCACAGCTCCTGAAGCTGCCTACTCTGCCACTATCCTTCACTGTCTTGGAAGTTCAGGGTCAGGGAAGGCAAGGGATCCAGTGAGATTCTGTGGGATTAGAATCTATTTAGAATTTACTTCCTGGGCACCAGGCAGTAGAGCACCCAGCTATGTGCACATAGTACTAAGTGCAAGGACCTGAGCAAGGATCCTGGTTAGAACCTCCATCCCCACCTGCATGGGAGATGCTTCACAAGCAGTGAAGCAGGTCTACAGGTATCTCTCTTTCTCTCTCCTTCCCTATCTCCTCCCTCCCCTCTCAATTTCTCTCTGTCCTATCCAATAAAATGGAGGGAAAATAGCCCCCAGGAGTGATGGATTCATAGTGGCACTGAACCCAGTGATTACCCTGGAGGCAAAATAATAATAATAATAGTAATTTACTTCCCTACCCCTGTGTTGTGTACATGGCAAAGCAAGTGAGGTGCTGTATTGCTGGTTCAAGGCTCCTCCCCCTCCTCCCTTCCCCTCCCCTCCCCTCCCCTTCCCCTCTTCTTCCCTTATTCTACCAAGGTTATCGCCAGAGCTCAGAGCCCAGTGGGCCTCGTCTTCACCATTCCTGGCGGCCTCCCCCACCATTTTCCTTCTTTTCTAACAGAAATGGAGTGAAGGAGGAGAGGAGAAAGACACATGTAGCACTGCTCCACCTCTCATGAAGTCCTTCCCCCAGGTCCTTGGACATGGTAGCATATGTGTTCTCTACCTGGTGCACCACCAGCAGCCCCCTTAAGGCCTTATTTTAAACACTAGTAATAATACCACCAGCATAAGGGAATAGTTGCCTGGTATCAGATGACGGGAAAGTTCTAGTGTTTGCATGTCAGCCTTCTGGGTGGGGGGTGGCTCAGACCTGCCCTTGACTGACCCCACACTGCCCTCTAGGTTCCTTGCTCTCCCAGTAGAGGGCAGCCAGGATCCTGAAGGGTGGAACTGCAAGGGCCTCTGGGGATTTTGGCTGAATGGCTCCTGGTACATGCAGGCAGCTGGTCCTCTCTGAAGCTGTCTGCATCCCTCTGCAGGACCTCTGGACACCCACAGAGCCCCAGCCAGGACCCTGAATGAGACCCAGAGAGCACTGGAGCATCTTCGGCTACAACTGAGTTCACCTGGGGCCCTGCAGAGGAAACTGAGGCTGTTGGAGCAGGAGTCCAAACAGCAGGAGCTGCAGCTCCAGAACTTTGAGAGTGACCTGGCTGAGATCCGCGCTGACAAGCAGAACCTGGAAGCCATCCTGCACAGCCTGCCTGAAAGCTGTGCCAGTGTGCAATGAGGCCCGCCTGGATACCCACCCTGCCCCCAGCCCTGGAAACGAGCACATCTGCCTGCTGCTGTGTACCCTCCCTGGAGTGAATGTTAGCACCCCTCCACACCAGCAGAACTGTTCAAACATGGTTCACCCAGAGCCAGTGTACCCAAACCTTCACCTATGCACAATGCCAGCCTGTGTACATATACTCATGCACACCCCAGTGCCAACCCCATGAACACATGTACACATGTACATGCTGTGGATGCATACCTGAGCCTGTGAGCTCACAGTGCAAAGGTGACAGTTGGTTCATGATCACTTCTTCAACGCTATGTTTCGTGTGCCCTCTGGATACTGATCAAATTACATGAAATGCCTTGTGGCACTAACATGCCCATCTTTGATCTTGAATGGAGAGACCCAGGCACAGTTGGTACCTTCTGACTGAGGAGAGTCATAGGAAGCGATTCAGAGCCCCCATCCAAGGAGTTGTTCTCTATTCCCATGTGGACAGAAACACACTACATAGCTGAGGGAACAGGTAGATCCAGGTGTATTATCGGAAGAGGAACCTAAGGCTGGGACTCTAGGAGTCATGGGAAAGTGAGCTGGGTCAGCCAAGGTATGGCCTATCCCTGCAGGGTGTCAGTAATTCACTGAATATTTCACCCTGCGGCTTCTGGGTCTGGGCCAGTATTGCTGACAGGCTCACTTGCCCCAGGCCAGGTTTCAACCCATGGACACTCCACCAACATGGTTGACTTCTGACATGTCCCAAACCTGCCCTGTGGCTCACCTGTCACATGGAGGCCACTGGGTGGAAGCTGATTGCATTTCCTGTCTGTCCAGCTGGGGAGACCCCCAAGTATCGAGGCCTCTTCCTGGGACTCCTGAGCATTTCCTGCTAGTATCCCTCCCCTTTGAAGGCCTCCACCTTTGATGGTGGAGCTTGGGCACTGGAAAATGTGGAGACTTGGGGGGGGTCTACCCCCCCACACACACACACAGTTCTTCCTGCCCCAACCTTTGCTGGGGAGGTTAGCTGCACAGACCAGTTCTGTGTGGAGTGGAAATAAAGGACCCCTTTTCCAGCTGGATTGTGTGTTTTTGGTCCTCCCACACTGGTTCACAGCAAGGCTCCTGAGTATGGGTGTAGACTCCCAGCCCTATCATGTGGCTGCACACACTCAGCCTCTAGTATATGCACACACCCAGCACCTAGCAAACAGGCAGCAGAAAGATTGCGTCACTAAGAAGGTGGTGCATACTGAGCCCAGTGGCTTTCTGGTGCCTTCTCATGGGTTGGTGTTTTGCTGGGGTCTCACAGGCACCTGCCCTCTCCCATCAGCTCTAGGGGGCCTGTGTATCAGACAAAGTATAGGGTTAGGGGGTTTAACAAGACCTTCACCTGCCATCTGGCTCAATCAAATACACTGAGGCAGGAAAAAATTATCTCAAAACCAAGTGTCCAGTGGCATGAGGAAACCCTGGGAGGGACACGAGGACAGAGGGGGAGGAGGAAAAGGTCTGTAGGTCAGGCCTGGAGGGATAGGGTTACATTCCAAGCAAGAGGGTGAACACCACTCCAGGGTTCAAATTGGGTGGGGCCTCACCAGCACAGGCCAGCCCAGAAACTCAGGTGGCCCTAGTGGGATTCAGTCTGAACTAGGCCACAAGGCCCCAACCCCTCCAGAGCAGATTTCAGCTACAAAGGGGAGTTCATTGGGAGGACATGGGAGGGTCTCCTGGAATCAGGGCTGGGAAGGGCTGCCAAGCCTGGAAGATAGACAGCATTGGGCTGGAGCCTGAGACTGCCTGCCATACTCTCTGCCTCTGCTCGCTCCATGAGCCCTCTATCTGTATTTCCTCAGCAGAGTAGTTTTCTTTGCCTTTCCTGCATCTGAATGAGGAAGATGGCCTATTATCTGCTACCCCTGTCCTAGCTTGAGTTCACATGATACCAGGTCAAGTGCTTGGCACAGACAAGCCAGAAGCTGCCCTGATTCTGGTTTCGCAAGAAAGACCCACCAACTTGGGCCAAGTTCCCATCCCCAAACCGTCCTTGTTCAGAATATTGAGGTTCCTGAGTCCAAGGCTTGTGAGAGTTGGGCTGTGGCCCCTCCAAGTCTGCTGGGGGAGCACATTCAGAGAAGAGGGGGTTTCTCCAGGAGACCCTGACGGTGAAGGCGGGGAGAAAGGTGCTGTGAATGTCAGTAGCACTGAGGAGGGAGGTCTGGTTTTGCCCTACAGTGTCTGGAGTAAGTGGTGCCAAACATATATGGGGTTTTCAGAGGTCTGTAATGTCGTAAGTCCCAACCCCTGTCCCCTCTCCAGTGTTAACTAAAAACATAACACACATGGATTTTTAGGTAAGTTTATTACAAGAAACTAAGGACCCAAGTTCAGGAGGGACTCAAACCCAGGACAATTCTGATTGCTCTGTGAGAACTGGCCCAAGTATTGGGAGATTTTATGCCAGGTGATATATATATATGAGGGTAGGTTACAGTAACTATTTTTCAGGAATCCCACAAAATCGAATGAGTCAGACAATAACATGTCTCCTGTCCTGGTGTTATCTATATGTTGAGGCAACCCTGCAAGGTCATCATATTCTTAACCCACCCTGTTGACCCGTTCTCCAGGACTGGGGTTTGGGTGTCATGGACTGGCTGCCCTTTGTGTATCTTTGCTCATGCTGGGGTCGGGTGGCGATGCACCTGGTTAATTGCACACAGTACTAAGTGCAAGGGCTGTGAAAGGATCAGGGTTGAACCCCTACTCCCTCCCCACCTGCAGAGGGGAAAGCTTCACAAGCAGGCAAAGCCAGTCTGCAGCTGTCTGTCTTCCTCTCCCCTTATCTATTTCCCCTCCCCTCTTAATTTCTCTCTGTCCTATTCAATAAAATGGAAGAAACAGCTGCCAGGAGCAGTGGATTCGTAGTTCTGGCACTGAGTCCCAGCAATGACTCTGGAGGCAAAATAAATAAATCAATAAATAAAGTATCATGTCTCAGGTTTCTGTGCTCCTTCATAGGGTTGGGAAATTTGTAGTGTGGAGAAACCCTGATTTCTGACTTTTAGTTCACACACATGTCCAGGAAAGATAGTGGTTAAGGGACTGGGTGCTGGTGAAGTGACTACAGAGCATATTGCCATGGATAAGGACCTGGGTTAAGTCCTCAGACTCCATTGCAGAGGGAAGGCTTCATGAATCGTGAAGCAGTGCTGCAGGTATCTCTCGTTCTCTCTCCTTCACTATCTCCCTTCTCTTTTAAAAATAACTTTTATTAGTGATTTAGTATTGATATACAAGATAATAAGATAATAGGGATATAATTCCACATGATTCTTACCACCAGAGTTCTATGTCCTCATCTCCACCACTGGAAATTATAGTAGTTCCCCCAAGCTTTCAGGTATGAGTGGACTTTATATCTATATCTATCTATCTATCTATCTATCATCTATTTAGCTTTTTTTGCCCATTTTTCTGCAGTCCTGCCTTCACTTCCTTTCTAAGTCACACCTATACCTATCACTACTTTCTTTTTTTTTTTTTTATAAATTTTTATTATTACTTTTATTTTTGCCTCCAGGGTTATTGCTGGGGCTCAGTGCCTACATCACGAATCCACTGTTCCTGGAGGCCATCTTTTCCTCTTTTGCTGCCATTGTTGTTTTATCATCTTTGTGGTTATTATTATTGCTGTTGTTGCTATGTCGTTGTTGTTGGATAGGTATAGAGAAATGAAGCGAGAGAAAGATAGACACCTGCAGACCTGCTTCACCGCTTGTGAAGCAACTCCCCTGCAGGTGGAAAGCCGGGGACTCAAACCGGGATCCTTATGCCGGTCCCTGCACGTTGCGCCACGTGCGCTTAACCTGCTAGGGTACCACCCGACTCCCCTATCACTACTTTCAAGTACCCTTCCTTTTTCCCTCTTTTCTCTCAGATAAAGGAACAGTGCTAGATTCACGTCCCTTTCAGTGATTATATAAAAACAAGAGTCCTGGTGACAGACACTTTGGGTCCTGATAGAATTTCTCCCTTCCCTAATCAATTTCTCTCTGTCTCCATAAAAAATTAATTAATTACAAAAAGAAAGAGTATCCAGCTGACTTATTTCTCAATCCCCAGTTTATTTAACAGGTTTTTCTTTGCTGGCTAGGGCACACAGCCATTCTGATACTTGTATGATCATTAAGACCTGCTCTGCTCCTACGCAGCTATTAAGAACAATGAACCCACTATCTCTGACCCATCTTGGAGGGAGCTAAAAGAAATTATGTTAAGTGAGCTAGGTCAGAAAGAAAGATCCCACTCATAATCAGATGTTGAGAAAGAAGAACAGAAAGGGAAATTCAAAGCAGGAGTTGACTGAATTTGGAGTAGGGCACCAAAGTAAAATCCCTGGGTGGAGGGTGAAGGGGGATGTTCAGCTTCATGGGGTGGGGGGGTGGGATACAGTCTTTCAGTGGTGGGAATAGTGTTTATGTACATTCCTATCAATTTGTAGTTTATAAATCACTATTTAATTAATATGAGAGGGGAAAATTGATTTAATGTCTCAAACTTTTTAAAGCATAGTCTGAGTCTTTTTTAATACATAGGCTGAGTCTTTAATATGTTGACTCTCTTAAAAGCTTAGTCCAGGGAGAACAAAAGCAACTGGTGGCACAGCTATATGCAAATAATGTCAAAGGACATAAAATATGGTGAGGGTGTGTATGATACAGCAAATCCTAACAAAGGGATTTTTAAAGTTAACCCAATTACCAAACAATGTGATTATTGCAATAACTATCTATTGTCTTCTTAAACCCTAAGACAACAGGAATCTCCTGCTTCCTCTATAGAGCCTATGTTTCTCCCAATCTTGGAACCTCTGTAGTGGGGCTCACTTCCCTGCATGCTTCTCTCAAGTCGGGCCAAATGATATTGCATCCGCTGATTCCAACCTGATTCCAACGTTGCATCCAATCAATGCAACGAGTACCATCTCAGCATGCTTCACCTCAGACTGTGCACAGAGACGTCAGGCATGGAATGCCAACCCTTCACCCTCATCATTCGGGTGAGACCATTCCTTTCATGGTATTCTCTAATTCCATTCCAGGAGGTTCACTTCCTAACAAAGTCCCAAAACCTAGATCTAGGCCAGGTCCCATAAGATAGAGCCTATGTTCACATGTATCCATAAATTAGGGCAAATTATATACCTGAAAGCAAAAATACACAATAGTCTTTAGTGAGTCAGTATCAAGTTCATAATGAAATAGTGTCCACTTAGACTTAGATACCCTCCTCACCTACTTCCTATTACAGTTCTCTCACTCACTCCAAAGCTAATCTTAGCAAAGCAAGGACTGCAAAAGCTGAATAAGAGCAAGAGACTGGCATACTTTAACGATGACTCTTTAGTCACTTGTCAGGCCATTCCACCAGCTGGGGCCCTAATCGGTGAGTCCTGAGATTCCCAAACAGACTTGATGGGCCTAGACCTCAAATTGTTACCTCTCTCCATTGTTACCGGTCATCTCTATCAGGAACAACAAAACAGACCCCTATGGGCCCCCATAGGACCTTGCCCTCAACCTGGATCAACAATGGTTGATTGCATCCGAAGGGAGGATGGACAACATACTCTATGCTATACCTGAGGAAGATGGGTGGACACTGGGGCAGCTTGGAACTTTCCTACTCATGACCACAGAATGTGAGCTCAGATCTACAGGGATGTAGAGGTCACACAAGCTCCTAAGCTAATTATAGGCCCCAGATCACATCAAATCAATGGGGTTCACAGTCAACAATATTTATACCCCTTTCCCATATTAGGGAGCTACTCTCTTCCCTGATCCAGCTTTCTGGTCCTTTTCCCAGCCACGACATCATCTCCCCAGACAATAATTAGGATTCACCTGCATTGCAGATTTCAGACTCAGGCAAAAACAAACAAACAAAAAAACAACACTAGTATATGTACAGGCCCTTTGAAATATAACTAAAATATGTCTACTAGCCATCTACAAAATGAAGGACTATCCCAGCCTTTAGGTCCATGATTGTTCAACAGTTTGTTTGGCTTTGTATATTAACTCTCTTTTCAGCCACCAGGTTCCAGTTGCTAGCAGGATGTGACCAGATTTCCCTGGACAGACAACCCCACCAATGTGCCTTGGAGCTCCTCTTCCCCAGAGCCCTTTCCCACTAGGGAAAGAGAGACATAGGCTGGGAGTATGGATCAACCTGTCAATGCCCATGTTCAGTGGCGACGCAATTACAGAAGCCAGACCCTCAACATTCTGCATCCCACAAGGATGTTGGGTCCATACTCCCAGAGGATTAAAGAGTAGGAAAGCTATCAGTGGAGGGGTTGGTATACAGAGGTCTGGTGGTGGGAACTGTGCAAAGCTATACCCCTCTTATCCTATGGTTTTGTCAATGCTTCTTTTTTATAAATAAAAAATTAAAAAAAAAAAAAGCCTGCTCTGCTCAAGCCTGGAGCTCTGCAAAGCCTAGTCCCAGTGTGCCCCAAGGGTGGAGAACACATTTCTCCATTCCACAGCTGTCTAACTCAGGCCTGGCTTGATATATGGTGACTCATGGGTCCAATCACGCCTGCTGTGTTACAGAGCCACTCTGGCCTCAGAGGTGGAACCGTGGTGGCTGCTGAATATCTGGATAGCAATGCAGCTCCTTCGCTGAGCGATTGAAAGTGGGTGGCTCCTGCCCATTGGAACTGCTGACTGGGGCCAACCAACCCAACAGACCAGGACAACAGGCTCTTTGTTCCTTGACCAAGGAGGATGTTATGAGGGCTTCTGTCTCTAGCCTCCAAATGGAACATCTCCTGTCAGTATGGGTTGTTATCACCTAAGTTCTTCTCCCCTCCAAGCTTTTACCAGCTGCTTAATTCCCCCCCCCCCCCATGAAAGTAGCAATTAATAATAGCCTGTACTCCAGGAGCACTTGCTTCCTTCCATTCTACAGATCAGGACTCTGGCTCAGACAGGCCAAGTGCCTTGCCTGAGGTCACACAGCTTGGGGAGATCCAAGCCTGGGGGTGAGGAGGTATAGGAGAGCAACCTAAGAGAAGTAGGCCTTCACTGTACTGGAGAGGAAGGGCCTCTCCCATCCCCAACTTGCTGCCCTGGCCCTGGTATTAGCCTGTCTGAGGCTGATACCCTCTGTCCATTCCCTTTGTTGGGACAGCCTGGTTTCCCCAGGGGCAACCACAGGGAAAAATAAGGAAAAAGACCTGATAGTCTCAGGATCCCAATCCTAAGGGTTAGGATGGAATTAAGTGAAAGCTGGGTGGTGATGTACAAGGACCCAGGTTCAAGCCCCTGGTTCCCAACTTCATGATCAGTGAAACTTGTGTAGGTCTCTCTCTCTCTCTCTCTCTCTCTTTCCCTTTCCCCCTTGATTTCTCTCTGTCTCAATCCAAGACAAATAAATAAATATTTTTAAAGACATTTATTTTTAGTGGGCCGATGGCACATCCAATTAAGCACATATAGGACTAATCACAAGAGGGATGAGTAAATAGCATAATGACTGTGCAAACAGACTCCCATGCCTGAGGCTCCAAAGTCCCAGGTTCAATCCCCTGCACCACCATAACACCATAAACCAGAGCTGAGCAGTGCTCTGGTAACAAAAAAAAAAAAAAAAAAAAAAAAGCACTAAGTGCAAGGATCCACACAAGGACCTGCACAAGGATCTGGGTTTGAGCTCCTGGCTCCCCATCTGCAATGGGGATGCTTCATGAGCAGTGAAGCAGGTCTGCCAGTGTCTATCTTTCTCTCTCCCTATCTCCCCTATCTCTCTCAGTTCCTCTCAGTCCTATTCAATAAAATGGAAAAAAAAAAAAAAAGGCCACCAGGAGCAGGGGGTTCATAGTGCTAGCACTGAGGGTTGGAGGCAAAAAAAAAAAAAAAAGATTATTTTTTAAAATTTTATTTTTTTGGTTATTGCTGGGGCTCGATGCCTGCACCACAAATCCACTGCTCCTGGAGACTATTTTTCCCCCTTTTGTTGGCCTTGTTTAAAGTTGTTATGGTTATTATTGTTGTTGTTATTGATGTCATTGTTGGATAGGACAGAGAGAAATGCAGAGAGGAGGGGAAGACAGAGAGAGGGAGAGAAAGATAGACACCTGCAGACCTGCTTCACCACTTGTGAAGCGACCCCCCTACAGGGGGGAGCCAGGGGCTTCAACCGGGATCCTTAAGTGGGTCCTTGTGCTTCACGCCATGTAGCCTGTTGTGCTACCGCCCGACCCCCCCAAATACTACATTTTAAAATATGGAATAAAATGTGTGGGGATACAGAATTCTTCTATCTATTCCCCAGATATATAGTCAGTACATGGGGGGCATTACTAGCCACCAAAAATAACCTGTACCCTGGACACCTCCTCTCTGTGCCTGTGGCCCCAGCACAGGAGATGGGGTGGGTCACCATCTATTTTCGGACCTGTCTTGCTTTAGACTTACCTCTTCAACCTGTTCCAAATCCTTGAGCCACAAGGACCACCCTCCTAGGAATTAGAAGCCCCTTTCTCTGGTCCCAGGAAACTTGTGCTCTAGGTTTCTGCCTCTTAACTCTTCTGTTTAATGAGAATGTCAAATCCCACTTCATAGTGTTGAGTTTTTTCCCCCCTTTGCCCTGGTGAGGGCTATTGTAAGGACTCTGGGCCTGCAGGTAGAATTCTTTTTTCAGTTGCTATTTAGATAAAAGTGTAGAGACAGGGAGGAGAGACACCATAGCACTGCTCCATAGCTGGCAAAGCTTCCCCTGGGCAGGTGCTCCCCTGTGGAGGCTGGAGGCTCAAAGTGGGGTCCTTAGACATAGTTTAAAGTGCTCTCCACCAGGTGAGCTGCCTCTTGCTCTGCCCCCTTCCCCTGTTCTCAGCCCCACATTTCAGAGGTTTTGGAAGTGAATGACATACACTTGTATCCTGCTCTGTCTGGCAAAGCAACTGGTGAGTGGCTCAATAAGAGTTTTTATGGACAAAACAATAATTCCTTCCAATTGATTTAAAGTGTCGCTGGTGCTCTAGTGGCACTTTGTCACTATGCATTTTCTTGAAGGAAAAAGAAAACCTTAGGGTTGGTGAAATAGCTCATTTGTTGAGCTTTGGCATGCCTATCACCTAGTTTGGAGGTCGTTTCCACCACACAGAAGGAAACTTCGGTGCTGTGGTCTCTTTCACTGCTCTTATGTTTCTGTCTGTCTTTATCTTTAAGGAAAAAAAAATTTTAAGTTTTTAGTTTTTAATGTTTTTCTCTCCATGAGTGAAAACTAGGGCCTAGGATACAACGGCAGCAGAGGGTTTGCGTACACAGAGTCCCCAGGTTGGATCTGCAAATCAACAATGCCTAGAGGTCAGGAAAAAAAGGGAAAATTGAAAAATCCTGGGGTAGGGGAGTGGAGGTCCCTGTGGCGCAGTAGTGAGGCAACAGCCCGCGCTGGGAGCGCTCGGGTGCTCACTCCCACCCGGTGCAGCGTGCTCGCTGTTGAGGAGCTGGGCTGGGGGTGAGGTGGGATGGGGTGGGGGGAGTCTCACGAGCGGCCCCTAGACGAGCACTTTCCGCGTTCTCCTCCCGGGACCCTGCGAGAGGACTCGGCGACCTGCATAATAGGCGCTTTGATGCCGGCTACCCGCGCGGGCGGGTCGGGGAGGGGCAGGGGGAGGAGGGAGGGCGAGAGGGAGGGGTGTGCCGGCCGAGGCCTTCCCTCCGCCCCTGAGTCCAGCGACCACAACCCGCGGGAGCTCGGCACAGGCGCCCGCGCCTCCTCTGAGTTCCCCGCCGCGCCCGTGAAGCCCCGATCCGGGGCGCCCCGCGCTCGCCATGTCTGTCGCGCTCGGCAACAGGTTCCAAGGTAGGCGCCGTGGGTCCCCTGCTCCCCGCGCCCCACTAGCCCGCTGCTCCCCGCGCCCCCAGCTCTGCGCGCCGGACAGAGCGCCGGGCCGCTGCGCGCGGGAAGAAGCAGGCGCGGTCCCCAGAGACCCGCGCTTCCCGGGCTCTCTCTTTGTCTCCTGCAGGAGGAAAGGCGTTTGGTTTGCTCAAAGCCCGGCAGGAGCGGAGACTGGAGGAGATCAACCGGGTAAGCGCACGCCGCCGCCTTCAAGCATGCAGCCCAGTCCCGGTAGCCGCCTGCCTCTCGCCCCCGCACCCCCGCACCCCAGCACACCAGCACCCTCTCCTTCTGAGCAAGACCCCCCCCCCCCATCTCTTCTCTCTGCACCCAGGCTTCTCCCAATTTCCTCCCTCCTCCCCTGCCCCTGCTTCTCCGACTCCGGTCCCCATCCACCTCCCTCCGCCCTCTAGCAACGGCGTCTCGGGTTGCAAGTTGTTACACTTAGATCAGGGAGCCCGCCCGCCTTGAGCACTGATGTCCGGGAAGCCCTCTGGGCCTGGCCGCCAGGATTGGGAAGGCGGTGGGGTCCTGAGTCTTCTAGAAGTCCTTGATTGTACAGTTCACGAAGGCCTCTGAGAGCAAGGTGACAAGGCTCCAAACTCCTAGGCTCGCTTAATTATAGAACATGCTGGCCTCCTGTTGGCCCCCCCACCCCCGCAACTCTTTTGCAAGATTTCTTTAAAGATGATGCTTTTCCTACCTCTCCCAGTGGGTTTCTATAGAGAAATCCTCTGGGCTGTTGCTAAGCACAGGCTGGGAGCTCCATCAACAGTTTGCTTAATGACCTTGTAGATTCTAAAAGATATGGGAAAGTGTTAGGGCCAGTCTGGTTTGACTGCAGCTCAGCCAGTGGCTTAAGGCTTCTGCAAGACCTGGGTTGGGGGTGTCTATCTTAACCCGGTGCCAGCTCTGAGTCTTCAGTAGGGACCTCTCAGCATGCTGACAGGATGGCACTGAGGGCTCAGGGAAGGAAGGCATGCAGTGTGCTTTGTCCACTACCGGGCAAGAGCAGACTTCTCCATGGGAGGTACTAGAATTATTTCCTGAGACTCTTTCCTAATTGGTTGCAGTGAAATGCTCTTGAACAAAGCTGGGCATTACCCCTGCTTGTTCACTTGGGCCACTGGGGTAGCCAGGGTTCATACCCAGCTAAGAGTCCCAACAGTGGGGAGTTGGTGGGGGCCCCGGAAGGGTTCTGGTGGAGACTGGGCCCAGGGCTTTGGGCTCAGTTGCAATATTTCCTCTTGCCCCAGGGATTTGTAGTCTTGACTCCTGCCTTTATTTTCTCAGACTGCCTAGAACTAGTCTGATTTCATTCCACAGGCTCTTGGAATCCTGTACAGAGCTCTGGGGGACCCTCAGGGTAAAATCTGACTTTTCTACCATCATCTTCCCTCAGCCTCCTTTTTGTGATCTGTTGTTGTCCCTAAGTACTAGAGGCTCAATCATGAGGGGCCAACTATTTTTTTCAGGTTAGAGACAGAGATAGGTTCAGGTGGTGGTGTAACTGGTGAAGTGCCGTTATGTTACCTTGCTCAAAGACCCAGGTTCAAGCCTCAGGTCCACCTGCAGGAAGGAAGCTTCACAAGTGGGGAGCAGTGCTGCAGATGTTTCTCTCTCCTCATCTCTCAGTCTACTTTTCTCTATATATTACAAAAATAAATAAATAAATAACATAATAAACTTAAAGAGATAGAGGGAGAGAGGGAAAGATAACATTACACCAGAGCTTCTTCCAGTGCAGTGGGAGACCTCGGGTCCAGGCTTCCAGCTTCCCGCCCAGTTCACTGTGTAGCTCATCCACCCTTGGTCTTGGCTGCTCTTGCCCTCTGGACAAGCGCCTACCACCCTGACCTCATATTCTCTCCTGAGCCACAGAGCCTGGGCGGGTTCTGGAGCTGGCTGAATCCACCCACAGCCAGCAAGACCCTGAGCCAGAGACAGCTGGAGATGGGGGAGGGTGGAGGGGATTGTAGTTGGACCAGCTAGAGTAGCTGAGAGTGTGGGACTCTCCCTGCCAGCCTTTCTTTGGTGGTGGTGACAGGTGGGGGGGGTGAGGTGGGGTGGGGGTGGCCACCTGCTGCAGGGTTGTTAGGGAAGGTGGACTGGCTTGGCTTAGAAAATGGGACAGTGTTTGTTTTTTTTTTCCTTCCAGGGTTATCACTGGGGCTTGGTGCCAACACTACGCAAATCCACTGCTCTTGGCAGCCATTATTTCTTTTCTTTCTCTCTTTCTTTTATTGGATAAGACAGAAATTGAGAGGGAGAGGGGAGACTAAGAGGGAGAGAGAAAGATAAACACCTGTAGACCTGCTTCACCACTTGTGAAGTGGCCCCCCTGAAGATGGGGCACAGAGGCTTGAACCTGGGTCCTTGTGTGGGTCTTTACGCTTTGTACTATGTGCACTTAACTGGGTGCACCGCTACCTGGTCCCTGAACAGTGTGTTTCTCTGGGACTGGTCTGAATAGCATCAAGTAAGAGGCTGTGTCTAACTACCTTGGGACCTTAGTGCCCAGAGAAGGTGAGAAAACTGAATGAGGCCACACAGGAGTCAGTGACAGAGTATGCAGTCTAGTGTGTGCTTTCCCTGTTTGAATGCTTTTCTCAGACCCACAGTGTGAGCCGAGGCATCTGTGGGGCCCTGAGACCCTTAAGGTAGGTAGCCCCAGGATCATCCCAACCACTGCAAATCAGGTTGGCCCCAACAAATTTCAGAATCTTGACCCCTACTCTTTGTTATGAACTTGGGCGAAACCATCTGAGATAATGATCTCTGGGCTGCTGTGACTTTTCAGCCAGATAATCTATATAAACCAGAGAGAGCTGGCTGATGTCTGGATAGTTATTGCTGGTTTGTTTGACTGCAAGTTGTAGGGAGTGGACACCCGGAGGCCAGGTCTGAGCTGTGCTATGGCTCTTAGTGGCTGCTCAGATGAATGGACCAGACCATTCATCTGGCTGAGACTTATCTTCCCTTGTCTTACAAGGGGGAAGGGACCCCACTCGGCCCTGAGCCTATGGTGATCAGTGAGCATGAGCTTTTCAAAGCATTTTTCAGACTTTCTGTTCGAGGATATTCGTGTGTGTGTGTGTGTGTGTGTGTGTGTGTGTGTGTGTGTGTGTTGGGGGGTGGTTTCTGGAAGTGAGGGTTCCAGAGGGAACAGTGCTGGCAATCCAGGCTGCCTGCCACTGGAGTGCTGCTTCACTGCCCCACTGGAATGGGGTTCCTATAGTTTGGGGCTGGGAAGAACAGCGTTCAGTGTCCCTGTGGAAGCCAGAAACAGTGTAGGGTTCACTGCATGCCCAGGGATGCTGGGCCAGCTGCCGTACCTCCAGTTTGGGCACTGTTGTGGCTGTTGGAGACAAAGTCCAAGCTGACGGGCAGCTTGGAGGGCTTCTCTGGGCCAAAGCCCAATTACCTTGTGAGGTCCTTCTCCTCTGTGGGGTGGGCCAGCTTCCAGAGGGCAGCCTCAAAGCTCAGTCTCAGGGATTGCTATTGAAAAGGATCCAGGAGTGAAAATAGAAAGAGTCTTGGGTAGGCCCAGAGGTCCTGGTGGAGACGTAGGAAAATGCACTTTCTATGTTTTACTACAGTTTCTGTTCTTAGTTTCTGAGCATTTGGGCATTGTGCCAGGCATTCTCCTTGAATACTTGTGCCCACCCTTTGAGATAGGTACCTTTGTCCCTTTCACTTTGTAGAAAATGGGTTCCTGAATTGAAACACTCCCAACTTGAACCTGGCTCAGTCTCTCAATAGAGAGATTTGATTGGGTTTCTGCTGTGTGTGTGTGTGTGTGTGTGTGTGTGTGTGTGTGTGTGTGTACATGCACTACTGGAGCAGGCAGAACCAATGCTCCTCCTACCTCCCCCACATAGCTGACATTCCCCTGGTGGCACGGCAGGTGACCCCTGGCCAGCCAGGCGCATCCTTATATGGCAGTGGGACAAATTCCCTCTGGTTTCCCCCAGGGACAGAAAGAAGCTGGTGCTGGATGCCCTACACAGTCCTCTTCTCTTGGGACTGAGCTAGAAGAGCCTCAGATGGTGAGGGCTGCAGCTGGAGCCAGCCAGAGGCTAGTATCTTTAACAAAACACATGAATCGAGCCTTTACCCTGTGTTGGGACAAAAATTACTAGGACTCCTCCCATTTTAGAGATGAGGAAGCAGAGGCTCAGCCAGGTGAAGTCACCTGCCCAAGGTGACCCTATTGAGTAGTGGCAGAGCCGGGGCTCTGACTCCACACATTGCCTGTGGCTGTCTCAACCCCTGTCCACCAGGTGGCCACAGCCTAGCTGTGACACTCTTCTCTCATATGTGGATAAGGATCTCTGGCTTCCTTCCCTCCCTCCTGGTCCTCCTGGGTCGAATGAAGGGCACTGAGCATTCCCTGTAGCATAGCTGAGCCTAGTGAGAATTTCAGGACCCATGTGCCACCTGCAGTGAGACAAGCTGGCATGGCAGACAGGCTGAGTATCATTGCCTAAGGGGGGGTGTTATGTCCCAATCCCCTCCCCTAGGAAGGGAACCTCTGAGACCTGACCCTTGCAGGTGTGTCTCTTGCTGTGTACCTGGCAGTGCCACCCTGTCCTTGCCTGGGTGAATGTGCCCAGCTGGCATCACCGGACACCCGTCTCTCTTGCTCTTCCTTAATATATTATAAGGGAGATAGTGATAAGTGGCCACGTGAGCCTCCAAGGATTCAGTGTCCCCCACAGGTCCAGCCAGCTGTGACCTCAGTGTGGCTGTGTCACAGGAAGCTGAAGATGGAATTTCTGTAAGGTCTGCTTCATTCAGGCGGGCAGTGGGTACTCTTCGGCCCCATCTCTTGGCCAGGACACAGTGTCCACATGAGGCTGCTGTGGGGAATGTGAGCCTTCTGTCTCTCAGGGTGCACATTACAGGCTTCTGCAACACAGCAGGCACTAGGCTGGGCGTTTGTCCTGGTCTGGGCCCTTTAGGGGTCTGTGGACCACATCAAGAGGCCTCCATCCTGGGAGTTCTCACCCAGGACATTAGCTGCAGTTCCTTCAGTGGCCTTCAAGATGGTGAGATCTACCCACCCCCAGGCTCTCCTGGAGCTGCAACATAAAGAGGAGCCTGGAGGACTGGGGGCAGGTGCTGGAGGTGCCAGTCCAGGGGTAGAGCTAGGCAGGGGACAAGGATTCAGACATTGGGGGCACCGCATCAGTCAGAGGCCTCTGATGGTTTTGAAAGTCGCTCCCTCCTAGGCAGGAGCCCTTACATGGGGCCACTGGAGGTGGGGGTGGGAGGTGGTTCTGCTGTCCCCAGAGGCTGTAATGTAGATGGACCAGAGAGGCACTGTCCCTGGGCTGATGGGAGTACTCTGTCCTCCTGTGTGGATGACCTGTCACTGCCAGGTCAGCCAGTTGACCTAGGACAAAACACCCCTTGCCCTTGCCGGAAGGGATGGCTAGAGTCCAGGCTCACCAGGAGGATTCTGTGAGATGCAGAGAGTGGGAGTGGCTCTCGTTTTTGTCTTCATACATTTGTCTCGGTTGAGTTTGAGTTTGGGTAATCCAAAGGCATTAGTACTTGCTGACACTTACGGAAGTATACGAGCTAGCCCTCCCCTCTCTCCCTCTTTCCTGGCATCAGGGCCTCATGCATGTGTGATTTTACTCTCCCAGGACAACTTTTCTTCTTTCATTTATTTATTTTTCTTCAATTTTAGGTAGAGAGACAGGAAAAGATCAATAAAGAGGGAGTGACACCACAGCACCAGAGCTTCCCCTAGTGCAGTGGCGCTCCCTGTGATGTCAGGGTTCAAGCCCTGTTCCTGTGCACAGCAAGGCACATGCCTACTGAGTGAGCTATCTTCCAGCCCCTCAGCCTTGGACCTAGAGAAAGAGAGAGAGAGAGACAGAGACAAAAGGGAGAAGCACCATAGCATTACTCCACCATCCTGGAGCATTCCCTGGTGTCATGGTACTCCAGTGTGGTTCCAGGGCTTGAACCTGGGATCTCATGCATAGCAAAGTGCATGGTTTACCAGGTGAACTATCCCTTTCTATGCAGCTCATTCATTTAGTCCTTATATCCACCCAGAGAGGAGACTCCATACAGTGAGGAGACTCCTTACAGATGAGGAGATGGGCACCCCAGAGCAGTAAAGTTCCCTGGGGCCACAGAGTTCATCAGTGCTGAGGCTAACTTTAAAAAGCCTAATCAATTAATTAATTTACTTTTTTATAGAGATAGGTAGCAGCACTCTGGGATATGCTGTGCTAGAGATCAAAATCAAGACTTGACATTTGCAAGCCCAAAGCTTCACCACTATATCACCTCCCAGGTCACAACCCAGCCTCCTTTCTAAGCTCCCCTCTGTGCCGTTTGCTGGTCTTTTGGGACCTTTGTGCCCCTGTGCCCCTAGCTTGGCGCCTGCTTGTCTTTCCCTCCCTCCTTCAAGTCTTTGTTCAACTGTCACTTTCTCTCTAAGTGTCACCTTCTTCCTTTTTATTTTATTTATTTATTTTTCAGAGCTCTGCTCTTCTCTGGCTATTGATGGTGCTAAGGACCTGTCCCGTGATGCTGATGCCTCACATGCAAGTCCTATGTGCTCCCATTATGTTATCCCCCAGCCTCAAGTGTCACTTTTTCTTATTTATTTCCTTTTGTTGCCCTTGTTTTTATTGTTGTAGCTATTATTGTTGTTGTTACTGATGTCATCATTGTTGAATTGGACAGAAAGAAATGGAGAGAGGAGGGGAAGACAGAGAGGGGGAGAGAAAGATAGACACATGCAGACCTGCTTCACCGCCTATGAAGCGACTCCCCTGCAAGTGGGGAGCTGGGGGCTCGAACTGGGATCCTTATGCTGGTCCTTGCGCTTTGTACCACATGCACTTAACCCACTGCGCTACCACCTGACTCCCAACTGTCACTTTTTCACTGAGGCCAATCCCATACACCCTGCCCACTGCTGCCCCCTTCCTATGCAGTCCAATTTAACTTCCTATGTGTGTTCTGTCCCATGTGTGTCTTGCCTCATCTCCAAACGTAACTGACAGTGTAACTGCTTATTCAACGTACTGCCTGCTGCCCTGTCTCCCCAGATAAACTGCAGGCTCCAGGAGGTGGCTTAGGAAGTAGAGCAGGCAGCTTCAAGTATGAGGTCCTGGGTTCAATCCCCAGCAACACAAAACAACACCATGGAAAGCACAAGGACACAAATGAGTAGAACTTCATGGGTGGTGGAGTGGTGCTTGGTTTCTCTCCATCTCACTCTCTCTCTTTCTCTAATATAGACTAGATGGGCATTAGTGGAGGGGATAATAGTGCTTTGGTGGTGGTGAAGTGTGGCAACACATTTTATTTATTTATTTTGCCTCCAGGGTTATCGCTGGGGCTTGGTGCCTGCACTGTGAGTTAGTCCACTGCTCCTGGTGGCCATTTTTCATTTTTATTGGATTGGACAGAGAGAAATTGAGAGGGGAGAGGGAGATAAAGAAGGAGAGAGACAGAGAGACACTTGCAGACCTGCTTCACCACTTGTGAAGTGACTCCCCTGCAGGTGGGTAGCCAGGGGCTCAAACTGGGATCCTTGTGCGGGTCCTTGCACTTTGTACTATGTGCTCTTAACCTGGTGCACCACCACCCAACCCCTGGCAAGTCATTTTAAAGAAGAGATTGTACTTCTAAAATATGTGTGGTCTAATAAACCAAGGTTACCTCAAAAGCAAATAAAATTATATAAAAATAGATAAATAAGAGAGAAATACAGACTAAACATTGGCTCAAGGCTGAGAAACAGCTCACCCAGTTGAACACACCCTCCCACACTATGTGAGAGGACACATTACCTCACAGGAGCACCATGCACTACGCCAAGGGAAGCTGTGTGGATAGATAGATAGATAGATAGATAGATAGATAGATAGGGGCCAGGCAGTGGCACATTGGGTTAAGCATACTTGCACATAGTATGAGAGCATGGATCCACTCAAGGATCCAGGTTCAAGGCCCTGGCTCCCCACCTGCGGGGGGAGGGGGGGTTTGCTTCACAAGCAGTGAAGTAAGTATGCAGGTGTCTATCTTTCTCTCCTTCTCTATCTCCCTCTCCTCTCTCAGTTTCTCTCTGTCCTACTCAATAAAATGGAAAAAATTGCCACCAGGAGCAGTGGATTTGTAGTGCAGGCACTAAGCCCCAGTGATAACCCTGTAGGCATATAAATAAATAAATATTTCAAAAGCTAGATAGAAGTAGATGTAGATATAGATATAGATAATAGACAATGTTCAGTGGTATCACACATACTTGAAGCCCTGGGTTCATTCCCCAGCACTCTATATAAAAAACAAACAAACAAACAAGGCTCCTCATAGTAAGTGTAAAACGGATATTTATAGGAGTGGAAGAGACTGGCAGAGGTCTGATCACTTGCTCAGAACAACACAGCATGTCATCGACTAAGCTGGGATCCAGCCTTACAGCAGAGGCACCTGTATTCCTGAGAGAACCCAGGCAGTGGGTGTCAGAGGAGGCAGACCTTGACCACAGGTCTTACGAGAGCCTGTTTACTGTCCAGTGCCCACCATATATCAGGTGCTCATCCACATCTGTGGAATGATGGAGGAACCTCCCCTTCAGTCCAGAATGACTTGCTTCACTCTTTTCTTTGAAATGACCAAGCAGCTTTGCAAAAGCATGTACATGTATGTGACAGCCTGGAGGACACACAGGGTGGGGAATCACATTTACTCTTTGAGCCAAAAACGACACATGCTGGAGCCTCAGAGTGACTTCTGTGGGAGAAGCAGCTGACCTGTTCGTGCTTGGGTAGACTGCCTCACTGACACTGCGCTAGGGCAGCTGTGTGGACCGTGCTGTGCGTGGGGCACAAAGCAGGTGTGCAGGCAGGTGACGGGAACAGCAGCTTCACTGGTCTGGCTGCCAGCCCCTACGCCGTCTCCAGGCTTCAGATTATTGGCTCCTGCTCATGCATGGCTCACGAATGGCTTCTTCTGGATATCCTCCTCCTATATCCTGTCCCAGCTTCAGGACACAGCAGTACTATTGAATGGTTTCCTTGTGGGTTCATACTCCAGGACAATCTCCCCACTTCCAATCCCTGCACTGACTCTTAAGTCCTTGGGTGGAGGAGATGAAAAGTCACTTCAGAAGTTTGGAAGAAAAGCAAAATAAGAAGTAAAAAGAGACAAGTTGGAGCCAGGATGCCTGGGTTGGAGTTACTTAGTAGCTATGTAAAAATTATTGTCTACGCTTCAGTTTCTTTGTGTATAGGAAGGATGAAAACATCTTGGCACCAGCTGGGAAATAGCTCACCCAATAGAACAGATGCCCTGTTGTGCATGAGACCATGGGTGTGAGCCCGGACACCACATGGGAGCACCATGGGTGACACCAGAGGAGCTCCATGGGTGCTGGAACGGTGCTGTGGTGTCCCTCTCTCTCTGTTTTCCTTCTCTCCTCTCTCTGGAACATAGAGAATAGAAAATTGAGTCAGGGAGACCACTCAGTGCTATGATGCCTGTGAGAAGCTCTTGGTTCCATCCCCAGCACCATAAGAGGAGTGAAGACAAAAACAAGGGAAACTGCTTAGATGGAATGGGGCTTTCATTCTCTCTCTCTGGAGCTATATACTTACAGTTAGACTGGGGACAGAGTGCAGGCCTTCCATGGTCAGTTTCTGGCCACCACATGAAATGCATCAGTGGTATTCTGATCTTTAAATTGACTAGGTTTTGAGCTGGAAAAATAGCTCGCTTGGGTAGTGTGCTACTTTGCTTTGATTCTCTCTCTCTCCTTCTATCTTATGAAATAAATAAAATGCATTTTAAAACAGAAAGGAAAGGGAGTCAGGAGGTAGTGCAGCGGGTTAAGCGCATGTGGCACAAAGCGCAAGGACTGGCATAAGGATCCCGGTTCGAACCCCTGGCTCCCCACCTGCAGGGGAGTCGCTTCACAGGCGGTGAAGCAGGTCTGCAGGTGTCTGTCTTTCTCTCCCCCCTCTGTCTTCCCCTCCATTTCTCTCTGCCCTATCCAGAAACGATGACATCAACAACAACAACAATAATAACTATAACAATAAAACAAGGGCAACAAAAGGGAATAAATAAAAATATGTATTTTTTTAAATAAAGGGGGAAAAAAGGGTGCTGAGGCACAAACTCTTATGATGGGAGAACCAGGGGACACAAAATATGTTGGCTGCTGATAAGGGTTAAGGAGAAGCTGGCTTCATCAGTGAAAAGACTAATGTCCCAGGCTTCACCTGGGCTGCTGTGCCTGCTGAGAGGTTGGCCCAACGTCCAATGAATAGAGTTGTTCTGAACCACCCTGTAGTTCGAGCTTCATTCTTTTCTTTTTACTATTATTTATTTATTTATTTATTTATTCCCTTTTGTTGCCCTTGTTGTTTTATTGCTGTTGTTATTGATGTCGTTGCTGGATAGGACAGAGAGAAATAGAGAGAGAAGGGGAAGACAGAGAGAGGCAGAGAAAGATAAGACACCTGCAGACCTGCTTCACTTCTTGTGAAGCGACTCCCTTGCAGGTGGGGAGCCGGGGGCTCGAACCGGGATCCTTACACCTGTCCATGTGCTTTGCACCGCCTGCGCTTATCCCGCTGCGCTACCGCCTAACTCCCTCGAGCTTCATTCTTATCCTTGTGCTCAGTCACTGTCTGATTGTTTTGTGTGTAAGTTGTCTCTAAGACTGAGGACCTGGTCTTTGCCTTTGATCCTCAGCTGCCTGAGGTGGCACATCAGTTCAGACAGGCTTTGGGCTGGCACAGGATCCTGATCAGCAGAATGAGGGTTTGGAAATAGCCCCTTTGTTCTCTTAGTGGAGGTCCCCAGATATTGGGCCTGTGCACTCAGGCCTCCCCTTAAAGCCTTTCCAGTTCATAAAAATGGTAGTATGGGGACCAGGCGGTGGTGCACCTGGTTAAGCACATGCATTACAGTGTACAAGGACCCAGGTTCAAGTCCCCGGTCCCCACCTACAGGGGGAAGTTTCACAAGTGGTGAAGAAGGGTTGCAAGTGTCTCTCTATCTCTTGCCCTCTCTAACTCTATTTCTCAATTTCTCTATATCCAATAATGAGTAAAGTTTAAAAATATAGAAAATGGCAGTGTGAAAGGAATGTGGGCAATATAGTGAAATAAAAGTAGACTAAGGGCTGGGAGGCAGCACAGTGGTTTTGTGAAAAAACTTTCATACCTAAGGAAGGCTCCAAGGTCCCAGATTTAGAACCACCATAAGCCAGAGCTGAACAATTCTAGAAAGAAGGAAGGAAGGGAAGAGAAAGGAAGAAAGGAAGGAAGGAAGGTGGTGCACTTGGTTAAGCACACACTTTATAGTGCGTAAGGATCCAGGTTCAAGACCTCAGTCTGACCTGTAGGGGAGACGCTTCATAAATGATGAAGTACTATTGCAGCGCCCTGTCCCCTTGCTTTACCTCCCTCTTCCCTCTCAGCTTCTGTCTCTATCCAAAATAAACAAAATTAAATAAAATAAAGAAAGGGGAAAATGGAGGCAGGGCTGGGGAGATGCCATAATGGTTATGAAAAAGTATTTTAATGCCTGAGGCTTTGAGGCCCCAGAATAATCTCTAGCACTATCATAAGCCAGAGCTGAACAATGCTCTGGTCTGTTTGTATGTTTTTCTCTGTATCTCTCACTCACTAAAAAATAAATAGGGGGTCGTGTTGATGTGAAGCATACAACAGGGTCGGGTTGGAGCACAGTGGGTTAAGCACATGTGGCACAAAACTGGAGGACCGGTATAAGGATCCCAGTTTGAGCCCCCGGCTCCCCACCTGCAGGGGGTTTGCTTCACAAGCAATGAAGCAGGTCTGCAGGTGTCTGTCTTTCTCCCTCTCTGTCTTCCCTCCTCTCTCCATTTCTCTCTGTCCTATCTGGCAACAACAACATTAGTAACAACAATAATAGTAACCACAACAATGATAAAACCACAAGGACAACAAAAAAGAAAAATAAATATTTAAAATAAATAAATAAAACTTTTTTAAATAAATAAAACTTTTTAAAAAATAAAAGATCCTAATATTTAAGGTGGGGGTAGATAGCATAATGGTTATGCAAAGAGACTTTCATGCCTGAGGCTTCAAAGTCCCAAGTTCAATCTCCCACCCCACCATAAGCTAAAGCTGAGCAATGCTCTGGGGGGAAAAAAAAACTTAATATTTAAAGAAAAGAAATTAAAAAAGAAAGTAGGCTGAAAGAATTAAAAAAAAAATTCTGAGATGCTGAACTGTCTCCTTTTAAAATGGCCTTGTTTGACCTCATGGCAACTGTCAATGAAAATTGTCCGAAGTCTTGGCAGAATAAAAACTTGGCAGCTCTTTTTTTTAGCACTACCCTCCCCCCCCCACACACTTTTAAATTTGTTTGGAGATGTTTCTTTCTGCTTTGCCCCTTGAAGTCTTGGACCCACTGACTTGTCTGTCTCTCTACTGAACAGATAGTGGACCAGTGACTCTGGGAGGTGCCTGCTTTGCTCAGGGTCACAGATAAGAATGAATTGTCCTATGGTCAGAGACTGGGATGTGTGCAGTGGTCGTGCCCTGGACTAGGGCAGTGATGGGGAAGCACTCTGGGAAAGAGCCAGGAGGAAGGGAAGTCCTGGACAGAGCCTGGCAGATGGAAGGCAGCCTCCTAGGCTGCAGGAGACTTCAGTGGAGAGAGCCCTGCTGGACACATGGTAATGAGGCCCCCGAGTGAGACTGAGCAGGCCAGCTGGACCCCATGGACTCTGGGGCTGCTGTCCCGCCAGCTGCAGGAGGGCACAGACCCAGGCTTGAAAGCAACCTTACACGTCCTGCCTGGAGACTTCACGTATCTTTTCATTTCTTTCTTTTTGTCCATTGAGAGGTTTTATTTAACATAATCATGACATCGCTAGAAGAACAATCCCAGGACTTTCCCATGTGTTTTCCTTTTCTTTAAAAATACATTTGTTGGGAGTCGGGCTGTAGCGCAGCGGGTTAAGCGCATGTGGCGCAAAGCACAAGGACAGGCGTAAGGATCTCGGTTCGAGCCCCCAGCTCCCCACCTGCAGGGGAGTCTCTTCACAGGCGGTGAAGCAAGTCTGCAGGTGTCTGTCTGTCTCTCCCTTCTGTCTTCCCCTTCTCTCTCCATTTCTCTCTGTCCTATCCAACAATGATGACATCAATAGCAATAATAACTATAACAATAAAACAACAAGAGGGAATAAATAAATATTTAAAAAAAATACATTTGTTGTATTTGTTGGGAGTTGGGCGGTAGCACAGTGGGTTAAGAGCACATGGCGCAAAGCTCAAGGACCGGCATAAGGATCCCGGTTCAAGTCCCTGGCTCCCCACCTGCAGGGGGGTCACTTCACAAGCGGTGAAGCAGGTCTGCAGGTGTCTGTCTTTCTCTCCCTCTGTCTCCCCTCCTCTCTTGATTTTTCTCTGTCCTATCCAACACTATCAATGGCAACAATAACAACGACAACAACAAGGGCAACAAAAAAAAAAAAGAGAGAGAAAATGCCCTCCAGGAGCAGTGGATTCGTGGTGCAGGCACAGAGCCCCAGCAATAACCCTGGAGGCAAATATATATTTGTTTATTAATTAATCAGGGTGTGAGAGACAACTAGAACATGTGATGCCAGGACTGAACTTGGGATTTCAGGAACTGGGAGTTCAATGCTTTATCTATTGTGACACCTCCCAGGCTGCCCTACTGTGTGTTTTCTTTTTTCTTCTTCTTTTTTTTTAATCTTTATTTTTTTGGATAGAAACAGAAATCGAGAAGGGGAGGTAGAGAGGGAGAGAGACACCTGCAGCCCTGCTTCACCACTTGTGAAGCTTTCCCCTGCAGGTGGGAACCGGGGGCTCGAACCTGGGTCCTTGGTCACTGTAACATGTGTGCTCAGCCAAGTGCACCACCACCCAGCCCTAACTGTTTGTTTTCATCTCATTTCTTCATAGTCCATCATGCTAACTGATGTTTTCAGAACAATTAAAATAATTAACAGGAAGGGGACAGGTTATTCTGCCTTTAAAAAATTATTTTACTGTTTTTAGATCTTTGAGTTGAACATCCAGGCTGGGACTGATTACACCACACATGTTAAACCTGCCTATAAAATGTGCTATGTTGTTTTGTGTGGGCCGGCTTCACGGGCGGGTAACAGATGACCCGGGACTCATGGCTGGGTTGTACGCAGTTTCTCTTTATTCATGCAGGGCGCAGCGCAGTCTGTACCAAGCTAAGCTAAACTAAAAACTACAATCTTGTCCTTATAAATATACTAGCCCAGTAGGGTGGGAACAGGATGCTACGCAGAGAGGGTGGAGAGAAAAGTGACTGGTGAAAATCAGGGTGTGACTAGGAGAGGGGACAGAGCAGGCAAGAATTCTACCACTGAACCACCAATGCCCTGGAGGGAGGGTGGTGCTTGTTAACAGAGGTTATGTAAATAGAATGCAGTGGTTTGTAAATAGAATAGTGTTAAGCAGGGGGGATTAAACTAAAGAAACAGAAGGGGTTTTTAGAAGCATACCAACAGTGCTACAACTTTCCCCATCTCTGTGGTCTTCAGGGAGTTCACATTTGCCATGCAGTCAGTCTCTCTTCTTTGTCATGCCTGGAAACTGGACATGACTTTGGAGCCCTGCCTAATTAGAGCCTGACGTTGGCCTTGCTTGTCAGCTAGTTGATGCTCCTGAGAGCACCAATCAGGACATGCATGCGTCCCCTTATGGTGGCGTGAGGAGATGATAGGAAGAGTGACTTTTTTCGTTTGGTTTTGGTGCCGGGTCTGGAAACCAAGACCTCACACTGAACTATGTGATCTGTCACTGGGTTGTGTCCCAGAATTTAGACGTCTTATTTAACTTCACTGATCTGCATGTTCTCACCTGGAATGAAACTGCCTTGGTAGTAACGATAAAGATTTAATGAATTAACGCAGTTCCTGATGAAAATAAGAGAGGCATTCAGGTCCCATCCCCACCCCACCCAGCAAGGGGGACCTTGTTGGTAAGTGGTTGCTCTGACTCCACCAGCAGATGCTGAGATAGGGTCTGGGTGGTGCACCAGGTTGAGTGCACACATTACTATGTGCAAGGACCCACACTTAAGCCCCTGGTCCCCACCTGCCAAAGGGGAGGAGGGACACTTGATGAGCGGTGAAGCAGGCTGCAGGTCTCTTCCTCTCTATCTTCTCCCCTCTCAATTTCTCTGTACCCTATCAAAATAAAAAGGAAAAAAGGGGGGTGGGCAATAATGACCACTGGGAGCCTTGGATTTATTGTGCAGGCTCTGAACCCCAGTGATAACTCTGATGGCGGGAAAAAAAAAAAAAGAGAAAGTGCTGAGTTGACAAAGAGGAACTTGAACCCTGGAACGGGTCAGGCTCTGCCTCACATTCTATCACACCTGCCACATACTGTGTGCTGATGCCTTTTGCTTTGTGCTTGAGGTGGGTCAGCTCTGTAGAGCTGCAGGTACACAGTGAGTACCCCCATGCCCGCTGCATAGCTAGCAAGGAGGGCACTGAGATCCAAGCAGAGTGGTTAGTAGTCTATTCAAGTTCTTGCCATTCTCCATTAAATCTCTAGGAAGTTTAGAGTGAAGTCAGGAAAAGTAGTGAGTTCCCTGTTCCAGGAGATATGTCAGTATAGACTTGGCCATCACCTAGTGGGAAATGACAGCAAGAAGTGATTGATCTAGTTAGCATTAACATCACTTTATCTTGTTATAATGATGATAATAATAATATTTTTTTGTCTTGAGCACTGCTCAACTTTGGTTATTGGCAGTGTCAGGGATTGAACCTAGGAACTTTTGCATGAGAGTCCTGTGTGCTACCTCTGCACTCTTTCCCCAGCCCTTAACATTTCAAGCATGCACTTCCTATAATTTTAGAACAAGGACCTCGGTATTTAAATGTTTACTTCTTCACGTAAGGAAAAAGAGAACAAGATTGTGCACTGTGGTTCCTCAAAAGCTGCTGAATAAGGGATAGGAAATAGCTCAGCTGGTGGAGCGCACACGTCACTGTGCATAAAGATCTGGGTACAAGCCCATAGTCACAGAATAGGAGTACCACACAAAGAATTTTCACAAGAGGTAGAACAGTGTTGTAGTGTCTCTCCTCCCTTCTTTGTCATTTACTCTGTATTACTGCTACCTCTACCACCACCACCACCACTACCACCAGGCAAGATCAGTGAAATTGCATAGGTGAACCCCGCCCCCAGTGAAGCCCTCATGGCAGAACTAAAACCGCTGCCTACATGAACGAACAGATAAGTGATACCCATATGCAATTGACAGCAATAGGGGAAGCAAGATCCAGAGAAGAGAAGAACTTTGCAGAGTTGCAGTGTTAGAATGGAAACACCCTCCATATGAAGACAGGTTCTAGGGCTTCTTGAAGATTACTAACATAGCAAGTGAGATACCTGGCATTGTGCCTGGCCTGACAGGTACTCACCAATTGGTAACTTTTGCTTTTAAAGCCAAGTGAATGCCAGCCATCTGCCTATCTTTAAGTAACTGTCAGTGTTCAGGATATAGACTCTAAATGAGATGGAGCAGAAACTCTGGCTATGTGAATCTCAGTTCCCTCATCTGTAAAATGGGAGTAACAGGAGTTGCTACCTCTGGGGCCCATTGTTGGAATCTGAAGAGGTCACGTGGGTAAGTGCTTCATTCTGGAGGCTTTTGTCAGTGCCACTGCTCAATCTGATTCCAAAAGGGCTCATTTAATACTCTCCAAGCATTTTGAGTGGGTAGATGGACCCTGTTTTGCAGATGAGGACACAGGTGAGAGATTGACTTTCTAAGTTATGTACAGTTCTTTCTGGCTAAAGCAGATGAAATGCATGACAGCTGCTCTTTATGGAGTACTTTCTCTGTGCCCAGAGTAACACACTCTGTATTCGCAAACAAACCTGAGAGTAGCTTTGGTAATTATTTGCACTTGGCAGATAAAGCAGCAGAGATCTAGAGAGGAATTAGTTTGCTCAGGAGCATATATTTAAGGAGTTCATGCTGGAGCCAGGCAGTGTTTTATTGTGACTTACAGCTATATGAGCTATGGGGACATGGGGCAGGGATTAGGTGTGGGGCATAATCCACAGGTGAACTGAAGGTGTTCTGTTTCTGGAAGATTCACTCCAGGTCTTTCTGGGCTGCTGGGCACACCTCCTCCCTGCAGGGGCCAGAACAAACACTGCAGCCTCCTGTCTGCCCAGCCAAGTCTGGCCACCCAGCTTCCCTGAGGGAGAGGGGCACTGGGGCAGTGGGCCTGTGTGCCGGTGAGTTCCGCCTGCTGATCCTGGACTCTCCACTATCCTCTTACCTCTGCAGGAGTTCCTCTGTGATCAGAAATACAGTGATGAGGAGAACCTGCCAGAAAAACTCGCAGCCTTCAAAGGTAAGTGTGAGTTCCTCTCCCCATTAGCCAAGTGGCAGCCAGGCTGCCTTCTTCTTTCTTCTTCTAGCGTTTGCCTGGCCCTGTGCGACACAGGATGCCCAGTCAGGGGTGTAGACCTCTCCACCTGCCTCCGTCCTCCACACCCCATCACCCAGGGCTGTATGTCCCCCTAGTCCCATACCCCCCAACTGCCCTGCAAGGCCCAGGTTGGCTTCTGTCTGTGCTGCCAGGGTGCTGCAGCTTCCCGGCCTACACAATCAGCTCTTTGTCAAGCCCTGGCCTCTCCCCCTCCACAGTGGAGTGTCTCAGGAGCCCCTGCAGAGAGAATGGACGTTTGTGTCGCTGCAGTGGGGCAGGGGGCAGAGTTTCTGCCCATTGAATCCCAGCAGCACAGGATGAAAAGAAAACAGGGCCCAGGAGCCCGTGCAGGGAGGGGGTGGCATAAAGGTCCCTCTGTTCTGGGCCCTGGGCTTTGGGCCCCAGCCAGCAGCTAAAAAGGAGAGGAGTTGGGCATAGGAGCTGAGCAGGCCCACCTTTCCTGTGGAGAGACTTCTGCACGGCTTGGGGAACTGTGGGCACACTGGAGGACCCTGGCGAAGAGTCACAGAACCGCATCCTCCCTGTGCGAAAACAAACATCCTCCCAAGTGCTCATTGGCTGCATTCAGCTGGGCAGTCCTGTCCTCAGGCAGAACACTCAAGGTTTGCAGGATGTCAGCCTCATGCAGTCATCCCAATCCAACCAGGAGGAAATAATGTGAGCTTTCATTCACCACTGAAGAAACTCAGGCTCAGAGAAGTGGAGTCATTTGCCTGGGGTCACGCAACTCGTGTGTGATAAGAGTTAGGGGTTAAGCTTATATTAGTTTCACTCCAAGGCTCCTAGACTTAACTATTATGCAATGGTGCTTTTTACATAACAAAGAAAGAGGAAGAAAGGAAGGGAAAGAGGAATGAAGGAAGGAGGGAGAGGTGGAAGGGAAAAAAGGAAAGGAAGAGAGGGAAAGAAGAAGTAGAAAAAAGACACCTCCTTTTGTAATTCTGTCCCCTGTCTGTAGGAGAGCTTTGTGGAGGAGGGGGGATAACATACTGGCTATGTAAAAAGACTTCTGTGCCTGAGGCTTCAGAGCCTCCAGTTCCATCCCCTGGACCACATTAAATCAAAGCTGAGCACTGCACTGGTAAACTTAAGTTAATTATTTAAATTAAATATAAATAAATAAAGAAGAGTCATACGATGGACATGTAATCCATTTCTCTCTCCTTGATAACGGTGGGGTCACTTCTGAGAGTTGTCTTTGGGAAGAGGACCACATGTCCCAGGGCTTTACTGCCCATTCTCCTTGTCTTCATTAGCATGTAGGATTGGGCCCACTGGAGCCCATTAGGACCACTGTTACTTTGGGAGTGAAGGGACTGTTGAGATCTTTAAGTAGTTTCAATCACTTGACCTCCCAGTCAACCCTGACTATGCACCAGATTCCATTCTAGGCCTGGGGATTCAAGAGTGAACACACAAGAAATCCCCCACCTGAAAGAGTTTGTATTTACTAGGGGGAGGAGGCATAATAAGAAGAGCAAGGATATACAAGGCAGGTCAGATGGAAACATAAAGCCCCAAGATAGGTGGTGATGCCCAGTCATAGAGTCTGTGTGTGTGTGTGTGTGTGTGTGTGTGTGTGTGTGTGTGTGTGTGTGTGTGTGTGTATGTGTATGGGGGGAGGGGGTGGTGGTACAAGCAGAAGGAGGAGCCCAGCCCAGAAAATGCCTGGGAGGAACATTCCAGGCAGAGAGGTGACAAGTCCTAGGGTGGAGCTGGTGGGGAGGAAGCCAATAATAGCAAGAACTAGTGGGAGTAGAGCCCAAGATGGAGAGAGGCTTGCTGAGAGGCTGGAAGGTAGACCAGAAGCCTGAAGTCCTGCTAGAGGATCTTGACTTTCTCAGAGTTATTTCTCAGTGCATAGTAGACCCTCCAGTGACAGATGTGACCTGCTCAAGGCCACAGGATTCATTTGCATACATTGCTCTTGCCAGAAGATACCAAGCTCATTATTCTGCATTATGTTCCCTCACCATTAGCGATTCATGGTATCCCTTGGTCAGGAGGCTTAACTCAAATGTCCATAGGTGAGGTGCCCCCCGCCTCAAGAGAGGCACCTCTGGGCATTGTGTGACACTTTGTGGTCAAGGGCAAACCCGGGGGCATATCATGTTTCCTGGGAGAGCACTAGATTTCTTTCTTTCTTTTTTATTGTTGGATAGGATAGAGAGAAATGGAGCGAGGAGGGGAAGACAGAGGAAGAGAGAAAGACAGACACCTGCAGACCTGCTTCACCACTTATGAAGTGACCCCCTGCAGGTGGGGGGCCGGGGGGCTTGAACCAGGATCCTTACTCCCATCCTTAAGCTTCTTGCCATGTGCGCTACCACCCGGCCCCCTAGCACCAGATTCTTAGTGGATCCCACCCTCCAACCAAAAGTTCAGAATCACAGGGATTCTTTAAATTGGTGTTTCCTCTACCCTGTGGGCCTCTACCCTGTGGGATGTTCTGAAAACCTGGGATGCTCACCTCCACTCTTCCCATACCCACACACCGTAGTCTCCTTGGCTGAGATTTGCAGTTGCTCTGGATACAGCCACCAGCTGGGCTCCAGGAGAAGCTGCAGAGGGTCAGAGTGGCTCTCTGCACACCCCTCCACCCAGCCCCTGAAAAGGGGTAGGATGACCCCTTTCTCCAGAGATAACAGCTGAAATGACAGGACTCGTCCAGACCCCCAAGTGGGGTGAGGAAGGTGGTACCAGCTTGTAAAGGACCCACCAGCTGTCTTCCAGAGAGTCATGGGGACCCAGCCAGAGGTAGGTGACCTGATTCCTACCTAATGCCAGTTTTTGCCCTGTGATTTCAGAGAAGTACATGGAGTTTGACCTGAACAATGAAGGCGAAATTGGTGAGTGAGGCCTTGAGTGTGTTGTAGGGGGTGGTGGTGCTGGGTAGGTAGAGGGTATGAGGGTCCAGAGAGTACCCCCTGCATAGATGAGGGGTATGGAGCACTCTCATGAGTGTGAGGAACACACTAAGGCTCCCCCCAGCTACTTAGGACAAAGGGTGCTCCAAAGAAGGTAGCCAGTACCTTGGCCCCACTAACTGGCATTTCCACTGCCCCAAGCCCATTCCTCCATTTGGGGGCGTTCAGCTGCCATTGACTGGGGATTTGAACCTAGAGCCTCACACATGTAAAGTATGTGCTTTATGACTTGAGTTGTATCTACAGTCATCCCCACCATTTTTTCTCTTTTCTTTTTCAAGCCATTTTTCACGTGATTAATAGTTATAAGTTTGTAAGATCACAGGGCCATTTTTTTTCTCTAGAAAAAAGAACTCAAATTAATGCAACTTCATGTGCAAAATGGTTCACTTGGATAGTGCACAGTTTTACCATGCATGTTAACTCAGGCTCGAGCTCAAGCCAGTCCCTCGCCACATTGGACAAAGCTTTGGTTCTATGGTCTCTCTCTCTCTCTCTCTCTCCTCTGCCTATGAAAAAAATGTTTACCTGGAATGGTGAAGCCCTGGTAATCATGAAAATTTTTAAAATAAAAAAAGCCATATGGGATAGCGTGGTAGCACACGTTACTATGCATAATGACTTGAGTTCAAGCCCCTGGTCCCCAACTACAGGGAATTGAAGTGAAGTGGTGCTCCAGATGTTTCTCTTTTTATCTTCCACTTCCCTCTCAATTTCTCTCTGCCCTATCAGAAGAAAAAAAAAAGAAAGGAAGGAAGGAAGGAAGAAAGAAAGAAAGAAAGAAAAGATAGGAAGAAAGAGAGAAATGGCCACAGTGAGCAGTGAACTCATCATGCAGGCACCAAACTCCAGTGATAACCCTGGAGACAATAAAGAAATTAATATATCTTCTTCATAAAACATTTTGGAATGCACAACAAAGCACCAAGGTAAAAATACTCTGTCCATAATCTCATCTTCTATAAATAATTGCTAGAAGCATTTGACTTCTACTCTACCACTCTTTGTTATCACAGACACTGTTTCACACCGTTTTAAAACCTCCTGTGTTAATGTGCAAGTTAACGTTGTGTGTATTTGAACATACAATAAACTTTTGCTTAGAAATATAATTAGTGGGAGTCGGGTGGTAGCGCAGCTGGTTAAGCGCATGTGGCGCGAAGCACAAGAACCTGCATGGGAGTCGCTTCACAGGCGGTGAAGCAGGTCTGCAGGTGTCTGTCTTTCTCTCCCCCTCTCTGTCTTCCCCTCTTCTATCTAACAACAACGATGACATCAATAACAACAGCAATAATACCTGCAACAATGAAAAACAACAAGGGTAACAAAAAGGAAAATAAATACATTTTTTTAAAAAGAAATATAGCTAGTGACCACATTATCTCATTGTGGGGAGGGATTTAATTTGTTTAGCCATATGCCTTCACCTGTTTAACAGTTTCCAGCTGTAATGGCTATAGATGATCCTGCTTGTGAATCTTTGACTATGTCGCTGATTATTTCTCTAGAGTAAATCTCAGGAATTAGACATTCTGGGTCAAAGGCTTCTGTGGTCTCTTGCCAAATTCCGTTTCAGAAGAGTCTTGCCAATTTCGAGTCTGGCCAGCAGGAAAAATGGAGACCCATAGAACACTGCCTGGCTTTCTTTGAAATGCCCTGGACGTCCTGGCACCTAGAGGTCTGGCATCAGCCCTGCCTGCCCTGCCCCTCTGGTGAACTGGCACACCACTCCACCCCCGGCTGAGCCCTCTCCCGCCTGCCTTCACTGCCATTGTTCAGGGAACAATCTGAAGGAAATTGCCTCAGCTCTGCAGAGCCTGGAGGCCAGAGGCAGTAACTCCTTGAGGTGTAGTGACTTTTGGGTGTCTCCCTTATTTTCTTTCAATGTTGTTCTTTTGTTGGTTTTCCTGCTCCCAGGGATATTTTTGGTGCTTCCCCTTTCAGTAAGGTGGAGACCCGGGATTATGGGCTGAGAGTAGGAGGGAGAAGCAGCCACTTGGTGCCCTGCATGGTGATTTCTAGTGGTTGTGCTCGAGCTGCCTTCTCACCCTCAGTTTGCTGTGCAGTAATTCCCCAGGGAGCCAGCACAGGCTGCACACTGCTCACCCTGTCCTCAAGGCAGCAGAGATGACAGAAAGAAAGTAAAGACTAGTTGCTGCATCTCTCTGAGCACCTGCTATATCCACTGTCCCCCTTAAGTAGTCTCAGCCTGTTTTAACACTGGTGGGAGTAGGACTGTGGAGAGGTTGAGTAAGGGGTCCCAGCTCTCACAGTCACAATAAACAGGGAGGCAGAGGGGCAGATAGAGAGTAAAAGACCACAGCACCAAAGTTTCCTTCAGTGTAGTAGGGGCTAGACTTGAACCTGGGTTGTGCACACTCTCCAAGTGAACTATTTCAATACCTTGATGAACAGACCTTAATTCTAAGCCATCTCTCTTTGACTCTTGAAGCCCCTGTCTCTGACCACCAGAGTGGGGTGGGGTGTGATGGGCTCCTTTGGGGAAGAGTAGAAATATTGACTGCAGTCTTCAGGGAGTGGCTGTGGTGCTGGACTTCCTGGACATGGGTGCCAGCTCCTCTGCCAGGCCTGGCAGCCTGCCCCTGCCTAACACATCTGCCTTTCCTCGGGCAGACCTGATGTCTTTAAAGAGAATGATGGAGAAGCTTGGGGTCCCCAAGACCCACCTGGAGATGAAGAAGATGATCTCAGAAGTGACGGGTGGGGCCAGTGACACCATCTCCTACCGAGACTTTGTGAACATGATGCTGGGGAAACGTTCAGCTGTGCTCAAGCTGTGAGTCACCCCCACCCCCACCCTTACCCCCACCGCTTCCCAGTCTCTGAAGGCAACCCCTGGCAGGCTTCATGTATCAGCCATTCATCTGATCCCAACTTCCTTGTCTGTCAAGTATGTTATTCCATGTCCTGCAGGTGCCATTAGCTTGAAACAGAAAGTCTGGCAGAACTGGTGCTCAGTTAGTGGCAGTTGGTGGTGATGATGATGATGATGATGATGGTGTGATGATGAATCTACTCTTGAAATTTTTTGAGCCTCAGTTTTCTCATTTGTGACACACCTCATAGTGGATTCTTTTTTATTTTTAATTCATTTAGAATTTATTTATTTATCTATTAGAAAAAGAAAGGGGTGGCTGGGCAGTGGTGCACCGGGTTAACTGTACGTAATACTAAGCGCAAAGATCCAGGTTTGAGCTCCTGGCTCCCCACGTGTGTGTGTGTGTGTGTGTGTGTGTGGGTGCTTCACAAGCATCAAAGAAGTTCTGCAGGTATCTACCTTTCTCTCTTCCTCTTCCATCCAAGTACTAGCCAGGCCCCTGTTTAGCTTCCGAGATCAGGTGTATTCAGGGTAGTATGGCTGTAGATCTTTCTCTCTCTCTGTCCCCCCCTTCTCTCAATTTCTCTCTGTTCTATCCAATAAAAATGGGAAAAAATGGCTGCTGATCTTTTAGCAGCAGATTCTTGGTGCCAGTACTAAGCCCAAGTAATAACCCTGGAAGAGAGGGAAAGGGAGAGAGAGAGAAAGAGAAAACCAGAGCATCAGTCTGGCATGTGCAATGCCAGGAATTGAACTCAGCATCTTCTGGTTGAAAAGCCAATGCTTCATCCACTACACCACCCTCTATTGGACTGACTCTCAAGCATGGGGCCCCAACCCCCAACATCACATGTTCCAGAGTGATGCTGTTTTTTTTTTCTCTTTCTCATTGATAAACAAATTTAATTAAAGAAATTTTAAAAGACTTGAGGCCTGTAGGCATGGAGAGTCTTCATGGAGGTGGACAGGAACTGGTAGTATAGGGAGCGATTTGGGAAGTGGAGCCTGAACTAATGAACTCCCCAGTATAACAAAAACAATCAAGCTATTCGAGGTGATGTCTGAATCACTGAGTGGCAGTGTTACTCACTTTGAGGAAAGAGCAGGTGGGGAAAGAAGAATTTAAGAGTTAGGCTTTGAGGTGACCCAAGAGGTGGCTCACCTGGTAAAGCTCACACTTTGCCATGTATGAAGGCCTGGGCTCCAGCCCCTGGCCAGCACATGGGAGCACCTGCACAGGTGGAGATCACAGAGCAGTGCAACAGTGCTGTAGTAGCTCACTTTCTTCCCCCCCCCCCCATGTCAGGGAAAAAAGAAACCTGCTGGGAGTGGTGGAATCATGCAGGCACAAAGTCATGGTGAAAACCCTGGTGACCTAAAAAAAAAATTAAAAAATTAGGCTTTGCATGTTAAGTTGGAAGTGCTTTTAGACATCCATGGGGAGAGGTTGAGACAGGGAGCTGGATGTCTGAATTTGCTATTCAGAGATAAGCTGTCGGCAGACTGTCACCCTTTGGATGAGATTTGAGGGCAGGGGGCAGGCGGAGCCTAGCCAAGGAATGGCTACAGATGGAGAAGGGTGCTGATGCTGGGAATGGCTCCAGGCTGGACGTGCCTCTGGCATCCTTAGTTTTAGGTGGATCATGGAGTGTCAGTGGGGTTGCAGGGCTTACTTGAATCACCAGCTGGGAAGTGGCAGGACTGGGATCCAAATCTAGGTCTGTTTCTTTTGTGCTTTTTAAAATTTTTATTTAATTTTTAAAAATTTTTTTCTAATAGAGACAGAGATAAACAGAAAGGGGAAGAGAAAGGAAGAGAAAGAGAGATAGCTGGAGGTGCGCAGTGGCACATCAGGTTAAGCAGGCTACACTTCGAACTCCATCCTCTGCTCCCTGGGCTTTACTCTCAGAGCAGTGGAGTGGTTGTAGAGATCAGAAAGGGTTTTGAGGGGGGAGTCGGGCTGTAGCGCAGCGGGTTAAACGCAGGTGGCGCAAAGCACAAGGACCGGCATAAGGATCCCGGTTCGAACCCGGCTCCCCACCTGCAGGGGAGTCGCTTCACAGGCGGTGAAGCAGGTCTGCAGGTGTCTATCTTTCTCTCCCCCTCTCTGTCTTCCCCTCCTCTCTCCATTTCTCTCTGTCCTATCCAACAACAACAATAATAACTACAACGATAAAAAACAACAAGGGCAACAAAAGGGAATAAATAAAATAAATAAAATAAAAAAAAGATAATTAAAAAAAAAAAGAAAGAAAGGGTTTTGAGCAGTCATGGCTTAGTCTAGCTCTATCTGCAGACAATATAATTGGTGCGGGGTGTCCAGCCTAGAAATCAAAGGTCTGGAAATCTGAAGTTTCTCCTTACTTTAGTCTACTAGTGCAGTTCTGAGGAGTTACTTGCCCCTGTTGCCTCTGTTTTTCCCTTTGTAAAATGGGACCAGCAGTTGCTGAGAAGGTCTCACTGGATATTAGATAAGTAGGCATTCTGAAGCTTGCAGAATGAGGATGAAGATGATCTCTCTCTAGATGGAGGAAGGGAAAGTTCTAACCTTGTTTTGTTTTTGTTTTTTTTCCATTTCTAAACCAGAGTCATGATGTTTGAAGGAAAAGCCAACGAGAGCAGCCCAAAGCCACTTGGGCCTCCTCCAGAAAGAGACATTGCCAGCCTGCCCTGAGGACCCTGGCCCGGACCCATTCCCGCTCTCCCTGCCCACTCCTCCCTCCTGAACTCGCTGCCCAGCTCCACTCATTGTGATTTGTTTTGTTTGTTGTGTGTGGTCGTTGTGACTTTGTGTTTTCATCAGCAGAATCAGTGATCTCTTTGTGAAGCACAAATTATCTGCCTTAAAGAGCCTCTGGGTAGGGGATCTGAGTCTTGGGTTCCCTCCCTCTTGTCTTTCTTCCCTTCCTCTCTGTATAGAAGGACTGACATCAAACCAAAAACAAGCCCAAAGGACATGGGGCTGTGCCAGGGCAGCTGGAGGTCTGTGTTTTACACGCTTGGAGTTGGCACTGCACATCCCTCCAGAAGGACTCTGAGCTAAGTTTACTAGCATGACCCTGGTATGACCTCGGCCTCCTTTCAGAGGACCCTGGAGAAGGGACTTTAGGGTCTCATTTGACAGCTTTGTGGCTCCAGTGCTCTGGGATTATTAACTGGGGTATGGTCACAGACAATCCCCCTTATATCACATTGCTTCTCATCCCCATGAAGTGACAAAGGAGGAAAAGTTGAACCCTTAAAGAAGGTTCCAGAAGGAATTCTCTCTGGCTTTCTTCTCACCTGACCAAACCTTTACAGGTAGCTCAGAGGGAGGGCACAGCCCCTGTTCCTTGCTGGGACAGCAAAGGACTTTGGAGGTAGAGAGGAAGCGAGGGGTGTTTGGGGAGGAAGGGAGTCAGTGTAGCCTAGTTCTGCCTTTGAGAGGGGATGCTCAATACAACAGGATAGGAAGTTGAAGAATAAGATGCTCATAGCAAAAAAAAGTGTTGGTACCACTGTTAAATGAGGAGGTGAGAAACAGAAAGCAGCCTTTCCAATCCCAACCTGCTCAAATCCTGTTTCCCACTTTGCCTTCCCACCTTATCAAATCAGTAATAATCTATTCACTTACTTATTCAACAGATACTTATCAGCCACCTACTATAAGCTTTAAGCACCCCAGCATACCTCCAAGCCCCAGCACACACACTTATTCTGATATAAGCCAAATTTAACTCATCTCTGTTTCCAAATCCCACAAACCCTTAAATTTGGGGATTGGATATCATCTTTGTCCTTTATTATGGACTCACAGGATGATAGAGCCCTAACCAATATGTATTTGAGCTGGGCCAGTCCTCTCTTATCACAGGTGAGAAGCTGGGTGACCCATAGGGATTAAGTGCCTTTGCCCAAAGTCAGGGTTAATTTGGAGATGGCAATCTTTGGACAGGAGCCCAGGCATCAGATGCTCTGCCTGCTGTTCTGTTCAGGAGATGCCTCCATCAGCAAAAACAAGAGAAGGGTTGTGAGGGGCAGCCTGCTAGGTCAACACTTGGCACTTGGGGAAAGGCCCAGAGCCAGGCCTCAGCCTTCCTAACACCTCCAAGTCAGCAACAAGGTTTGGGTAAAGGCCAGACCAGCCTCTGCAGTCCTGCCTTTCCTATAGCTTCTTGACCAGGCCACATGTCAGAATTCATACAGGAAGGCGATGCACTCAGTCCCATCTAGGCGGAATAGGGAGCCCACCAGGACCCCAGCTGTGTTCTGAAGTCCTTTCTCCTGCCAGTTCAGGGCTTAGAATCACTCATCCACTGAAACTGTCATGAGCCAAGAGCCACCAGTGGAGAAACACAGAGATCCAAGGAATTTAGAGTCTAGTAGGGGTGGGCTGGGGGGGGGGGCGGGGAGAGGTAGGACCAGACAATAAGTGAAATGACTGTTAGGAAAGAGGGTGATACAGAGTGATGAACTGCAGTCTTGGGCACCTGGCTGAACCTAAGATGGTAGGAGTCACAAAACCTTAGTAGAAGGTTGTGGGGTCTGTTGGAGGTTGGATCCAGTGTGGGCTCTTTTTTGGTTCCTTAGTGGCCTGCAAACTAGGGCCCCGAGAGATGCCCTTGCAGCAGCTTGAGAGAGTGAAGCAAGTAGGGAGCAGAAATGACCAGACTGGATTAATCTGATGGTCTCAACCAGTTCAGGAGCAAGATTATTTGGCCATGACTGACTGATTTTTTTCAGTGTTAAGGAGCTGCTTCAAATGCAGATTTTGTTAAAGTTTAAACTCCAGCAAGACATTCCTTTCTGTAAATGTAAAATCTCACCCTGGCTGCTCATCCCAGCCTCCCAACCGCATATCATTAGATGAGTAAATGCCTTTCCTCAGCTGCCTCTCAGAGAGACTGAGCTCTTTGTCTGCCAGGGCTGACAGTTGCTGAATTTCACTGTTCTTGGTGTCCTCCTCTCCCCTAACCTCCCCTGCACAATTAGTTTCAGACAGAGAGGGAGAGAGAGGAGAGACACCACAGTCCACTCCACCATCCGTGGAGCTTCCTAGGTGCCATGCACAGTGCTCCCATGTGGTGCTGGGAGCTCATGCTTTGTGCAGTAAAGTGTGTGCTGCCCTGGTGATTATGTCTTGCTCCTTCAAGGCTGAGATCTTTGAGCAAGGCAGCCTTCACAAACTATCCACCACAGTCAGTGTCACTCAGGAGATCAGAACCAGCACAGCTTATTCCAGTGGATTCCATAGTTTACAGGACTACAGGAAGCCATCTCAAGGGAGGACAGCAAACTTCTAGAAAGGCAAAGGAGAGTTTTCTCCTTGAAGAGATGTCAGTTTCTCCACCATTTCTTGGAACTCTACCTTTGGAGAAGAGTCTGCATGGATTTCAGGTCATGGCTGCTCACATTCTCTTCTCTGGCTAAGGGCTCATCTTTTAAGAACTTTCAGCTGTCTTCTTTCTGAAAGACCGAATCAAATTAATGTAACCAGCAACCTGGGGGCTACCAAATATGGTGTTGTCCCTGTAACTCAAAAGATGTTCCTTGGGCAAGATTAGGTGGATGAACTGAGTTTGTATGTGTGTATGGTGTGATGTGGGATATCTCTACCGACAAAATAAAGACAAACTTATCAATATCTAAATGTGTATTTTGGGAATGGTGTAAAAAGCTCCTGGCTGATGGGTTCTTGGGTTCATGCTTAGAAAGAATATACCAGGCAACAGGTGACTTTAGCAGCATATAAAATTTATTTGGGGAAAAAAAAAAACATTCCAAAAGGGGCCTGATCTTGAGAAATGGGAAAAGGCATATCTATGAGCTGTATACAACATCACCATCCTCCCTATTTTTTTTAGATTTGTCTGTAAGAGAGAGCTGGGTGGTGGCACTCCTGGTTGAATGCACATTACAAAGCACTAGTACCAAGGTTCAAGCCCCTGGACCCCACCTGCAGGGGGAAAGCTTCAAAAGTTGTGAAGCAGTAATACAGGTGTCTCTCCCTTGCTATCTTCTCCAATCCCTTTCGATTTCTGTCCCTATACAATAAATAAAATGAAAAAAAAAAAGGGGGGGAGGGAACAGGTGGTGGTACACAGTTAAACACACACTGTGCTAAGCGCAAGGATCCGGGTTCGAGCACCCAACTCCCCATCTGCACGGGGTACACTTCACAAACAGTAAAGCAGGTCTGCAAATGTATGTCTGTCTCTTTCCCTATCTATCTCCCCTCCCCTCTTATCTCTGTCCTATCTAATAAAAATGAGGGGGAATAATTCACCAGGAGCAGTGGATTCATAGTCTCAGCGATAACCCTAAAGACAAGGGAAAGAGACAGAACCAGAGAATCACTCTGGCTCATGCAATGCCAGGGATCAATCTCAAGACCTAATGCTTGAGTTCAATGCTTTTGTGGTCCAGGAGGTGGTGCAGTGGAGAAAGCATTGGACTCTCAACATGAGGTTCCGAGTTTTCACTCCCCAGCTGCACATGTACCAGAGTGATGTCTGGCTTTTTCTCTCTCCTATGTTTCTCATTAATAAATAAATGAAATCTTTAGAAAAAAATAGTTCAATGCTTTTATCCATTGTAACACCTCCTGGATCATTATATAATAATTTTATATATATATATATATATATATATATATATATATATATTTTTTTTTTTTTTGATAGACAAGAAACTGAGGGAAGGGACACACACACACACACACACACCCTTACCTGCAGCACTGCTTCACAAATTGGAACCTTCTCCCCTGCAGGTGGGGACCAGAGCCTTGAACCTGGGCCCTTATTCACTGTAATGTGTACTTTATCAGGTGTACCACTGCATGGCCCCTGTGTACACAGTCTCTCTGTGTGTGTATCTCTTTCTGTGTGTACACCTTTTGGCAGGAGCAGTCAAACAAACTTGGGGAAAACGGATAAGATAAAGGTTGATTTGTAAGGGAAGAAATGAGCAACTTCAGTTGCTGTTTTGTGGAACAGGCACAGGCTGTGAGACTGGCGTCTGAGGGTACAGGTGAATGGATATATGTATTGAAGAAGAGAGGTGACACTTGTTATAGTTTTATTTTTTAATGACTTATTCATTTCATGAGGTAGATGCCAGAACAAAATTCTGCTGTATTTCATACTGGGGATCAAATTTATGCTTGAAAGTTCAAAGCTCTAGCACTGTGCCACAGCTTGCTGACAGTGGGGGCAGTAAGTAACTTACTTATGTGCTCTGCATGTCCAAGAGCAGTGCATTTCAGGTATTCTGTATTTAATACAGCCTGCATCCAATTACTTGAGAAACAGCTTTGTAAACAACCCTACTCAAGCAAAACAAATGACAGTAATGACTTCTCAGGAATGTCACATTGAAGGCTAAGGGGGTTCTGGAAATATCAAGGAATTCAGTGACAATCTTTTTAGAAGATTTATTTATGTGGGGTGGGGTGGGGTGAGGAGGACCTGAACATTACTCTGGCACATGCGGTGCTGGGGACTGAACTCAGGACCTCATGTTTGGGTGTCCAACACTATATTGTATCACTTCCTGAGCTGCTTTGGTGAGTTTTAGAAGTAGACTTTTATTGTTTCCCTTTACACTACTCAGCTTATGGCTTATGGTGGTGCTGTGGATTGAACCTGGGACCTTGAAGCCTCAGGCCTTAAAGACTTTTGCAGAACCACTAAGGCATCTCCCCAGCCTGATTTTTCTCTTTCTTTCTGTTCCTGTCTCTGTCTTGCTTACCGGCTTCAGTGGTTCCCACTCAGCAAATTCAACAGATAACAGACTGAATGTGTCCTGTATGCCAAGTTCTGCTAAATGCTGAACTTTGCTAATACCTTACACCTTTATGATAGTCATCCTTATTTTTTTAGTGGCAAGCAGGCTTGGGGCAGATAAACAATTTGTTGAAAAGATGTCCTGCTTCCCCCTACCCGCCCTCAAGTTAAGAACTTCTGTTCCAGAGCATCTATTATATAAGCCTACTATAGAAATCTTCAGTTAGGACTGTGTAATTGTCATCAGTCAACAAAGCTAGACAAGCAGAATTCTAATCCTGACTTCACTACTTTCTGGCTGAGGGGCACAAAGAAACTTCTCAGTGCTTGCAGCTCCCTCATGGATGAAATGGCATTAATAATCCCTACGTGATTTCGTACTTCGTAAAGATTAAATACCACATCTCAAGTGTTTGGTGCAGCTTCCAAGTTATTGCTCCGGAAATCAATACCTTGAAAAGAGAAAATGTATATGGAGAGATGAGAAAATGTATGCATGTTGTCAACAACTGTACTGTAAATCATTACCCCGAAAATGTCTTTAATGTTAGAAAGAAAGAAAGCAAAGGTGATCTTGGATTCTCCTTAGCTACCCCTTTTAGCCCTTGTGCTAAGGATAAGGTGTCTCTGAGCCAGGCCCCGCCCTACTCCCTGAACCCCTTTGGCTCCACATGAAACTTCAAAAACTCTCAAGCGCTGACCCTTCAACACGCGCAATTCCCAACTTCTCTGATTAGGCACTGTTAATAACTTCCTACATTCAGAGAATACTTCACAGACTCCACCGAATATCGCGTTTAGAGCGCTCCAACGTGCTGGCTCCATAGAATGAAAGCAAGACTGAAAAAAGCATGCTCCAGCAATGACTGCGGAGGCGGTGCCCAGACGCGCAAGGGAGCAGGCGCAGGAATCTGGAGCCACGCCCACTAGACCCCAACTAGACACCAACCGGCCTATAGGAGGAGGCGGCCGGGAGAACGCGCGACTTTAGACTTTCTCTTAGCCTTTCCGGACTCCAGCGAGATTGGCAGTGTCTGACGTCATCAGAGCGCGCCGGAAATGTGGGTTCTTTGGGCGCCGCTAGCATTGAGGGGAGGAAGTTGGCCTTGGAGCGGCCTGGATTGTTGGGGCAGGCCGCGGGCGGCAGCGGAGGCTGCTTGAACCACCGAAGAGCGGCACAATGGGAGACGTGATGGATGCGGTGATCCCGGAGCGGGAAATGAAGGTCAGAGATTCGCCAGGTCCTCCCACTGTACTTTAGACTTGCGGTCGCTTTGGAGCCCCGCTGAACAGCGGAGCGCGGGTGCCGGCTGCCCCGCCTCCTGCTTGAAGTTTGCCGCCGTCAGAGTTTTCATCTGCGTGACCTGGAACTCTGTCGTGCCACCTGCCTGATAACCCCACTCAGTGCACTCTTCCCGCCCTTTGTCGATTTTGTGCCCGCCACTTGTGTTATCCTGCTTTCTTAGGGTGATAATAAGTGCTGGCTAGTGAGCGATTATTGTATGCTGGGCACTGTTGTGTGCATCACAGCAGCCTTGTGCGGGGATCGAACTCAGGGATCGAAGCGAGGCATGCATGGTACCACTCCACCAGCCCGGATTGCTTTTGTTAAAGACTCGTTCTCTTCACTTTCATTTGACTATTTCTGTAGGATGGTACAAGCTTGCAGAGCACGGGTTTAACCAATCACATTCAGTTAGCTGGAATAGGAAGATTGTTTTGGCGCCGGAAGAGGTCAGCCTAGACCTGGAAACTAAAGGAAAGGGCTCTGGCACCACATTAGGGGCGAAATACACACACGCGCACACACAGACACACACAGACACACAGACACACACACTCTGGCACCACATTAGGGGCGAAATACACACACACACACACACTGGCACCACATAAGGGCGAGATACACACACACACACACGGACCAAGAGATAGCTCAGTGGGTAGAACGCTCTGAAACCAGGGTTCCAGCTACTAGCACCACACAAGGAGCACCATACATGGCATCAGTGGAAGCTCCATAAATGAAGGCACAGTGTTATGGTATTTCTTCTCTTGCCCTCGCTATCTGGACAAGTTTAAAAGGGCAAAAAACAAACAAACAAACAAACAAACAAAACTATGAATGCAAGGTTAAGAAATAGGATTTTTTTCTTTTGTTTTTACACTTTCGGAATATAAACATAGTAGATTCACATTATTTTCACCCAAACCTTGACTTGTAGGTTTGTTTGTAATTGAAGGGGAGGGGGAGAAAACCCCAAAATTTAGTATACCACTGATCATTGTCTGTCTTTCTGTCTGTTTCTTTTTTTCCAGAGCCTCATGCACACAAGATTTTATGACTGTGGGCTGTTTTTTTCATTGAGATGGAATGAAGGAGAGACACCATTTCACCAGAGATTTCACTAATCTGGGCTGCTTTTTATTCAGCTAGAGAAACAGAGAGGGGGGCAGCCTAACACCAGAACTTGTGTGGTACAGGGGCTTGAATTTGGGCCTTACATTGTGAGCTATTTCTCTCACTCAGTGGAACTTTTAACCAAGACCCTAGAAATAGTCTTTGAAAAGCTGGTGAAATAGCTCACTTGGATAGTGCACTGCTTTGCCATGTGCATGACCTAGGTTCAAGCCCAGCCCCCACTGCATTGAAGGAAGCTTTGGTGCTATGATATTTGCCACTCTTTGCCTCTCTGTTTCTGTCTGAAAGAGAGAGATAAGAGAGGAGAAAGAAAACGTGTCTTTGCAATCATATAAATCCATGGAAGACTTAAGGGACTCAGGTATTGACAGGAGGTCCGAGAAGATTCCAAGGTCAAGTGTTAAGAGACCGTGAAGTGCTGAGCATGGAAATCAAAGGAAATGAACATTAGAAATAGGTGAAGGGAGAGGGGCAATATTGGATGTGGTATATGTGGTGCACCTATAAGAAGAAAGTGTTGGGGCCTGGTAGTGGCGCAGCTGGTTGAGCACACATGTTACAGTGTGCAAGGACCTTGGTTCGAGCCCCTGGTTCCTACCTACAGGGAAAAAGCTTCACAAGTGGTGAAGTAGGCTGCAGGTGTCTCTTTCTCTCCCTCTCTATCACTCTTCCCTCTCAATTTCTGGCTGTCTCTAGCCAATAAATAAATAAAGATAAAGAAAAAGAAAGTTGTGAAAAGTGAGCCTGCAGGTATGGACAGGCCAAGGTATGTCTGCTGGCTTTGTAGTCTGTTAGATTTTGAACTTATGTTTAGATTTGTTAGCCCTGGACTGACCAGACATAGCCTTTAAAAATTAATTTATTTACTTCCTTTTGTTGCCATGGTTGTTTTTTATTGTTGTAGTTATTATTGTTGATGTCATCGTTGTTGGGTAGGACAGAGAGAAATCGAGAGAGGAGGAGAGGAGGAGAAGACAGGGAGTGAGAGAGAAAGAGAGATACCTGCAGACTTGCTTCACTGCTTGTGAAGCGACTCCCCTGCAGGTGGAGAGCCGGGGGCTTGAACCAGGATCCTTACACCAGTCCTTGGGCTTTGTGCCACTTGCACTACTGCCCGACTCCTATAGCCTTTTTTGTGATGGAATTTTGTTTACTATTTGATGCAGGTAAGCCAGTTCTTGGCAATTTGTTAATCTTTCTTTGGTAATTAAAATATTTTTGTTGGGCACTGCACTAGAAGTTGATGTTGACAGTGTAGATGGGTGATGATTAAAATATTAAATGATGTATTAAGCAGTGCTCTGGCTAGTGTAAGCCAGATTAATCAAAACTTCATGAAAGAATTGGGGGCAGGAAATGTAGCTGAGTGGTAGAACCAGTGCTTTGCATGTCTGAGATCCTGGGTTGGATCTTTGGTACTCCCCCCCCAAATAATTTTTTTCATTCAGTAAATATTAGTAAGTTTTGTGCCAGGCACCACCACAATATGCATAAGAAACTTAAAAACAATTCATGTAATCTTGGGTCTAATACATATTTTTGTTCTGCTGGAATTTGCTGGGATACAATGACAGATGTGACTTCACGTCCCTTTTTCCCTTTGTTGATCTTGTTTTGATCCCTCACAACAGGATTTTGAGTTTAGAGCCCTGAAGAAGGTGAGAATCTTTGACTCTCCCGAGGAGTTGCCTAAGGAACGCTCAAGTCTGCTTGCCGTGTCCAACAAATATGGTCTGGTCTTTATTGGTGGAAGCAGTGGGTTGCATATTTTTCCCACTAAGGATCTTCTTATTCAAAATGAACTCAAAGATAAATCTAGTATAGGTAAGTTGATGATATTTTTTTACATTTTCACAGTTGATAGCATGTTCGAAAAGATTCGTGATGCTTTATAAAGAAAGGAGTGGAGTGCAGTACTAGTGTAAGTTTCCTTCCCTAGAAGTCATTCTAATAATAAAGTCAAAGTTGCTGTTAGTCCCAAGGTTAACTCCCAGGTGGAGTAAGTTCCAGAAGCAGAAGGAGAGGTACCACAGCATCTCTTTACCACCTGTGAGGCTTCCCCTTTGTCTCATGCTCCCAGATTTGTACTTCGTGAATTGTGCCCTCCTGGGTCAACCATCTCTCTGCCCCCTATTTTTTTTTATATTTATTTATTTACCTTTTGTTGCCCTTGTTGTTTAACATTGTTGTGGTTATTAATGTCGTTGTTGTTGGATAGGACAGAGAGAAATGGAGAGAGGAGGGGAAGACAGAGAGGAGGAGAGAAAGACAGACACCTGCAGACCTGCTTCACCGCTTGTGAAGTGACTCCCCTGCAGGTAGGGAGCCAGGGGCTCGAACTGGGATCCTTACGCAGGTCCTGGCGATTTGCACCACGTGCGGTTAACCCGCTGCGCCACTGCCTAACTCCCCTGCCCCCTATTTTTTATCCCTAAGTTGTTCCTCTGAACTTAGGGGAGCAAAATTTACTACTGCTATGCCATGCTTTCACTTTTTAAAAAAATCTTTTTATATTTACTTATTTTCCCTTTTGTTGTCATTGTTGTTGTAGTTGTTGTTGTTATTGATGTCGTCGTTGTTAGATAGGACAGAGAGAAATGGAGAGAGGAGGGGAAGAGAAAGATAGGTACCTGCAGGTACCTGCAGACCTGCTTTACCACCTGTGAAGCGACTCCCCTACAGGTGGGGAGCCGGGGGCTGGAACCGGGATGCTTATGCCTGTCCTTGTGCTTCGAGCCAAATGAGCTTAACCCGCTGTGCTACCGCCTGACTCCCCATGCTTTTACTTTTGTATCCTTAGCTTGGGTTTGGAGAACACCTGACTTGGTGGCCATAGTTATCCCTTAGAATCATTTGGTTTGGCCTGCCAAGGCAACCACAGGCAGGACTTGAAATTCAATAAATCTAAAAGCTTTTGTTTTCATAGCAACATTAAATGCTAATTGTTAAGACAGCAATTCTGTAAAGGCTCTCGAATAGAGTTATAAATATCCAGATGGCCCATAGCAGAAAAAGGTTCCCCATCTCTGCTCTAAGAGAAGAATTTTGTTGTACAGCTTTTTAGTTGGCACAACAGTATTATCCAAATAAATGGGTGTGAGCACTGTTAGTGGTGTTATTGCAAAAGTACTGGTACGCAACACTGGGGTGTGTTTGTGTATGTGTCATTTTGTCACATCAGGTCTTTTTCTTTCAGATGGAAAGGCAGGGAAGGATAGAGGGAGAGGGGGAGAGGGAGAGAGAGAGTGAGTGAGTGTTGGACCACATACCAGAACTTCTAGTACCATAGGCCCTTTCATGTGGTGCTGGACTTGATTTGTGTGACTAGGCACACATCCTATCCAGTGACCTAACTCTCTGACCTCGGAATACTACTTAAAAAAAACAAAACAAACAACAACAAAAGCAGCAGTCATGAGTAGCTTCCCAAGGAAGAATTTCTGGGGTTACTTAATGCATAATTATATACTAATAAGAAAGCTAAGGTTGGTTTGCGTAATAAGGTATTAAAGTTTATGTGCATATTTATAAAGATGCAGAGACTGTATCAATTAGACCTACATAAAAGGGTTCTGACTCATGCTAAGAACTCTTCTTTGTTGTTTTTTATGTCTTCATAGTTGATAAAGTTCAAGGCTTGCTAGTTCCTATGAAATTCCCCATACATCACCTGTCTCTGAGCTGTGATAACCTTACACTCTCCGTGTGCATGATGTCCAGCGAATATGGTTCCATTATTGCTTTTTTTGATGTTCGCACATTTTCAAATGAGGTAAGTTACTGGCAAACTAGTATCAACTCGAGAACTTAAGGAGACTCCTTGGTATTGAGTCATAACCTGGAAGCTCATTGTTAACCCTAGTAATCTTTTTTGGGATTACAATACACGTTAAAAACAACCCTTACTTATAGCCACAGATCTTTGAGATAACAGTAACTTCAAGAAATTATTTCTTGAAGGCCAGGTGGTGGTGTGTTCAGTTGAGCACACACTTTACCATGCTCAAGGACCAGGGTTCAAGCCCCTGGTTCCCATCTGCATGGGGTGTCTTCATGAGCATTGAAGGAGTGCTGCAGGTGTCTCTCTCTTTCTCCCTAACTCCTCTTCTGTCAGTTTTTCTCTGTTTCATCAAATAAAAAATAAATGAGGGAGCTTGGTGGTGGTGCACCTGGCTAAGTGTACACATTACACTGCACAAGGTCCCGGGTTTAAGCCCCTGGTCCCCCACCTTTAGGGGCAAAACTTTATGAGTGGTGAAGCAATGTTCTGAGTGTTTCTGTCTCTCTCCCTATCACACCCATCCCTCTCGATTTCTGCCTTTTTCTATCCAGTAAACAAATAAAGGTAATAAAAAAATTTTAAAATACTTTAAAAGTGAATTATTTCTTTTTTTTAAATTTTTACATTTATTAATTTATTCCCTTTTGTTCTTGTTTCATTGTTGTAGTTATTATTGATGTCATCGTTGTTGGATAGGACAGAGAGAAATGGAGAGAGGAGGGGAAGACAGAGAGGGGGAGTGAAAGACAGACACCTGCAGACCTGCTTCACCGCCTGTGAAGCGACTCCCCTGCAGGTGGGGAGCCAGGGGCTCAAACCGGGATCCTTCCTCCGGTCCTTGTGCTTTGCGCCACCTGTGCTTAACCCTCTGCGCTACCGCCCGACTCCCTGAAATGTTTCTTAATGCAACCCACTCCAAGATGTTTTTACTTTTCATTCCCAAATGAGATAGTCAAGAGCACCTTAAGTTACTTCTCAAAGGCAATGGAATTAAGAAATAATGTCAGAAGTTCCTACATCCTGAGTCTCTGGCTTAATGCAGTTTTCTCCTAATACAGTCACTTTAGTGATGACAATGGTGAATGATTCCAAATGTTTATATTGTGTGCTAAGCCCTGTACTAGCACTTGACATGCCTGTCTTTGTTCATGCCAACCATGACCTTAACATAATAAGTACTGTAGTCTTGATTCTATAGGTGCCCAAACAGTTTAATCCTGCACAAATATAACAGAAGAAGCAGAGCCAAGATTCAAATCTGGCGTCTGTTCTTTATTCATTATTTGCATTTTTGTATTCCCCTGCCAAGAGCCCTTCCAAATGCACTAGAATAATTGATTGCCATTTTCAAAGTGTGTTGACATTGTGATATTGTGTAGAGCTAAATAATAGTTCTGAAAAAAATGGACCATATAGCTGAAGATATTTGCAATTCAGTAGTGTTTCTTTGACTATTAAACATCTTCATATTTGTTGTTTTCTTAATTTGTTTTTGCTTCTGGGTGTGCTTTGAAAGGCCAAACAGCAGAAACGACCATTTGCCTATCACAAGCTTTTGAAAGATGCAGGAGGCATGGTGATTGATATGAAGTGGAACCCCACCGTCCCCTCCATGGTAGCAGTTTGTCTGGCTGATGGCAGCATTGCTGTCCTACAAGTCACAGATACAGCGAGAGTGTGTGCAACTCTTCCTTCCACAGTAGGAGTAACGTCTGGTGGGTAATAAGATTTTCATTCTGTAAAATATAGTCAAGGTGATCTATTTAAAAATTCATCTGGAAATATGCATGAATGCTCTTTTTGTTGAATTTCTGGAAGCTGTTCTTTATTTTCATAGTTTCCTCAAAGCCAAACCATATACATTATAGAACTTGAATAGTATACAATATAGAACTTGAATGTGTTTGGGTGTTCTGGAGAAAGAAAATTTTGGTACAGTTTGTTTAGAACTGTGTTTTTGAGAATCATTGTTTCTAGATTCAAAAGGGTCTTTTCCTGAAAGTCATGTGTGCCTTTTTGGGGGAAGAAATAGGTAGGAATAAGATAATGATTTATTTAAGTTATTTTTTTATTTGAAAGCCCTCTCTTTTTATCTTAACTAAAAACTAGAGAATTCTGTAATTTCCAGCTTTGGGGACCATGCTCCATTGAAAAGGCATTTTTAATTGTCAATTAAATGATTGAGTGATAAACTTTAATTTGCTTATTCACCAAAATGATTTTTCTTTTATTTCCCTTTGCCAAGTAAGGATAGCCTTATAGTGAACTATGGGCTGACATACCAAAAAGTGGTGATGATACAGACCTCAGTGGCTTTCTCCATTTCTTTGGTTTTCAATTGGTACCATTTTATTCTTTGCTTAGTGTGTTGGAGCCCCAAAGGAAAGCAACTGGCAGTGGGAAAACAGAATGGAACTGTGGTCCAGTATCTTCCTGTAAGTCTTGACTTAGACGTTAAAAATCTTCCTTGGTCTGCGAAGTGGCACAGTAAATAAAAATCTTGTTCCTGGGGAGTTGGGTGGTAGTGCAGTGGGTTAAGTGCAGGTGGCGCAAAGCGCAAGGACCAACGTAAGGATCCCAGCTCAAGCCCCCAGCTCTCCACCTGTAGGGAAGTCGCTTCACAGGTGGTGAAGCAGGTCTGCAGGTGTCTATCTTTCTTTCCCCCCCTCTCTGTCTTCCCCTCCTTTCTCGATTTCTCTCTGTCCTATCCAACAATGATGACATCAGTAACAATAACTACAATAATAAAAAAAAAAAGGGCAAGAAAAGGGAATAAGTAAATATTAAAAAAAAAAATCTTCCTGAAGTTACCCATTGGTGGGAGGGTGGGTAAGGAAGTATGTGCAAGGGTTGATAGCGTCTTTGGTGTATTGCCCTGTTAAAATGTCAGTTTGCTCATTGCATCAAACTACTAGTATATAACTGAATGCAGGAAAGAGTAGAACTCTTTCCTTCAGTTTCATAGTTGTTCTTTTTGGTAGCCTTCCAGACTTCTCTGGATGCTTATATAAATCCAAGTTTCCATTATTATCTGAAACTAGAACATTACTATTTGGTATGATTTGGAAAGCTAGTTTTGGGTCTGGGAACACTGTTACTATTATTTAATATGGAAAAAATTTTGAGCATTCTCAGAACCAAGTCATACAAAATAGGAATGTTCAACTTTCAGATAATAGGGGAAACCTATAGTCTATGTATATATAATAATTTTATAATCTTTTTTAAAGATTTGATAGTGGGGGGGGGTCAAACCTAGGTTGTCATATATATATATATATATATATATATTGTTAAAGTGATGCCCTTGGCCTCTTATGCTGCTTTTTAAATATGGTGATGTAACTTTGTTTACTATTCCCCAACCTCATATTCCCAGTTCATTCCATAAAAACAGAGCTTCAGGAGTTCATGAAAAGACTGTTACTATACTGTCAAACAGTATTATTTATTCTAGCAGAATCCATATCACAGGAAGTTTTACTAACTATAAGCAACACAGAATAGGATTGTTCTCGTTATTAAATGTTTACTATGCCATCCTTTTCCTGTGATTTTTCTGAGACGATATTCACCAATATTCTTCAAGATAAGTTGATGAGGTCTGGAAAGTTTCCAAGGTAGAGAACATGACCCTGGGTTCAAACCCGAGCACCATAGATGGCAGAGCAGTGTTGTGGTATCTCGCCTTCTTTCCCCCAAACCTCACCCCTAATGAAAAAGTAGGACTGGGGAGACCATTTAGTGGTGGTATTGCATTGAAACATGTGCATTCGACTAGGTGCACCACCAACTGCCCTCCCTTTAACTTTTATTATCTTTATTTATTGGCTAGAGATAGCTGGAAATTTAGAGGAAGGGGGAGATAGAGAGGGAGAGGCAGACACCTGCAGCCCTGCTTCACCACTTGTGAAAACTTTCCCCCTGTAGGTGGGGGTGGTATTGAGTTGCATTGCACTGAGGCCCTGTGTTCATTTCCTGTGCTGTATTAAAAAAGAGAGAGAAAGAGAAACCATGTACATTCAATCAAGTCTAGATATGGGGTCTGTAGGCCATACAATGGCATATTGTTAGTCTTTCTTGAGAGATTCTTTGGAGTGTGTGGAGTGGTGGACATGATGGTAAAGGCTAAGTTTTTATTTCTTATTATTGTGCAAAGTTATATGAAATTAGTAGAAGAGTTAATTTAAAAAAATTATTAGCTTTATTGGATAGAGACAGCCAGAAATCGAGAGGGAGGGGTTGATAGAGAGGGAGAGAGACAGACACCTGCAGCTCTGCTTCACCACTTGCAAAGCTTTTCCCCTGCAGGTGAGAACTGGGGGCTCAAACCCTGGTCCTTGCGCAGTGTAACATGCATTGCTCAATCAGGTGCGCCACCACCCGGCCCCAAGAGTTAATTAAAAAAAAATTTTTTTTAATTATCTCTATTTTTTGGATAGACATAGCCAGAAATTAGGAGGGAAGGAGGTGAAAGAGAGGGAGAAAAACAGAGGCACCTGCGGCATTGCTTCCCCACTCGCAAAGCTTTCCCCCTGCAGGTGGGGACCAGGGGCTCGAACACAGGTCCTTGCGCATTGTAACATGCGTACTACCACCCGGCCTCGAGTTATTATTATTTTAAATTATCTTTATTTATTTATTGGATAGAGACAGCCGGAAATCAAAAGGAAAGGGGTGATAGAGAGGGAGAGAGACAGAGAGATACCTGCAACACTGCTTCTCCACTCACAAAGCTTTTCCCCTACAGGTAGTGTCTGGGGGCTTGAGCCTGAATCCTTGTTCACTGTAACATGTACACTCAATTAGCTGCACCACCACTCGGCCCCTGTTTTTTGTTTATTTTTTACCAGAGCACTGCTCAGCTCTGGCTTACGGTGGCACAAGGGATTGAACCTGGGACTTAGGAACCTTGGTCGTTAAAGTCTTTACAGTCAACCATTATGCGATCTCCCCTGCCCCTGTACATATTCTTTTGGGCATTAGCCTTTAAAAAATAAAACACAGGGCTAAGTATCTCACTTGGTAAAGTATGCGTGTTACCATGCATGAGGACTCAAGTTCAAGCCCTCTTTCCTTACCTGCAGGGAGAAAACTACAAGCAATGTAGCAGTACTACAGGTGTCTGTCTCCATGATCTCCCCACTTTTTTCCCCTCCCTCCACCCCCGTCTCTCACCCTCTACCAAAATAATGGCCAGGAAACAGTGAAGCCATGTAGACACCAGACCCCAGCAATAATTCTGGCGGCATAAACATAAGCAAACTTAACAAACAGTATTATATTGGAGGCCTTTTTCCAGCTCTTATAAAGCCACTTTTTTAAAAAAAATGACTGCAAAGTAAACCTTTGTGTGATGTACCATAATTTACTTCTCAATTCTATCACTGATGGATGTCTATTTCAATATTGAGTGGGTATGCTACTACAAATGACATTATATTGCAAATCCTCATCACCTACCCTGAACAATTTGTATTTCTCTGGGGCGATGTCCGAGAACCCACTTGTCTCTGTATTTGGTCACATGGTTAGGAGAAACATAGATGATTCACAAAAGATGACACATAGGTGGCTTCTTGGGGAACATACTGATTTGACAATTTTATTAGTTTGAGGGTTGCTTCATTTGACACTTTTTTTTAAAATTTCTTTTCAGACTTTGCAAGAAAAAAAAGTCATTCCTTGTCCTCCATTTTATGAGTCAGATCATCCTGTCAGAGGTAACATATCTACCTCTCTTATGGGCTGACCTGTCTGTCATAAGGTGTCATCTGTATGTTGCAGAAATCTCAAGTCATTTGATGTACTGCATCTCTGCTCAGGAACTGTTGGTGCCGTGTGTGTGTGTGTGTGTGTGTGTTCTCATTGTTTTAATTAGCTTATTAAATAACTATAAATTTTATTTTGTAATAGACATGTGTCTCATGCTAAGTGATATTAAATGGATCCTGATTTCTTTTAACTAATTCTTCATGATTGCTCTAAATCTAATCCCCCTGAAAATTATTAAAATTGTGGAGAGTATTTGTGTTTCTTTAGTCTGTGAATTATATTTACTATAAACTCACCCTTTGTTAAAGTGTTAGTATATCTTTAATATTGTATAGTTTAAATTTGTATCCATAGGACATTAATTTTATTTTATGAGAAAGAGGGGAAGGAAGGTTAGAGTACCACATGTACCTAAAGCTTCCCACATGTTAGTATGTATTTTACTCTTTGAGCTACCTCCTTAATCATCTGAAGTTAATTTTATAATAACACAGTGACTATATGTATGATGTCTTACTGGGGTATGTCTCCTTCAGTTCTGGATGTGCTCTGGATTGGTACATACGTCTTTACAGTAGTATATGCTGCTGCAGATGGGACCTTGGAAACTTCTCCAGATGTTGTGATGGCTCTACTCCCGGTAGGTACACAATGGGACAGCTTTGTTTGTTGAGGTTTTAGGCTTCTATTTCCTTTACTTACTAGCATTGATAGTGCGACTGCAGTTAGGGATTTCAGTGTTGCATCATACGTCAGGAACTAAAATTATGGTGGCTATTTAATCCTAAAGGAAAAAAAAGTAAAGCTTGCAAGCTGTGAACTATGCATTTTAATAAAGCTCACACTAAGATAATAAAACTAAGTTTTAGAAAGCAATGAATCAATATGAAAAAAAATTAAACATTTTGTTTATTTCAATTAGATAGATAAAAAAAAAAAAAGATGCAGAGAGAGACCAGTGCACTATTCAACTCTGGCTTATTGTGGTTCTGGGGGTTGAACCAGGGACCTTGGAGCATCTGGCATAGAAATCTTGTGCATAACCATTATGCTATCTCCCAGCCTGAAATGACTTGATTTTAAAAATTCTTTCATTTACTTACTGATCAACTGTTTACTAAAGGGCTGCAGCATGCTGGTCATTTCTTTAAATCTGAGAATATTGTGGTGGCCATAGAAAAATCCTTGTTTTATGCATCTTGGCTTCTATTGAATGTGCTAGTCTGAACAGTATAGTATCAGGGTGATGGGATGTAGGGTGACTAGAGTGCTGTTACAGAAAGCCTCTAAGGAGGAACATTTGAAGTAGAGAATGAAATGAGTGAGGATAGGGAAAACAATAAAAAATAAGATCTGTATAAAATGTTGCTAAAATGCAGTGGCATTGAGAAAAGCATATGTAGCAGAGTTTTTATTTCTCAGTCATCATGAACTTTCAAAGTCTGGCAAGCCTTAAAAAAAAATCTATGTTAGTAAAACAAGACCTGGGGATTTATTTATTTATTTATTTATTTATTCTTCTCACCAATGAAACCGGAACCAATATGAATGTCAACATGCAGTGGTTTTACTATTTGCCAAGCTGAAATGTGGAAAATGTACCTTTTTTTTCTGATGGCATTTCTGAAAAATAGTTTTAAAGTATGCTTATTGAGATACCTTATTTCAAGATAGCTTTAAGATTTTCTTATTCCCTGGGGTAGTATTTAGACTACATTATTGTCTACTATATACATTCCATGTACCAGGCTAGAAACCTTAAGATTTATTTATGTACTGTATGAAGGAGAAACTGAAGCACCACTCTGGTGTACACATCAAAGCCAGGGTCTCAAACATGCAAGTTCTGTGTTCTGCCCACTGAGCCAGTCCTTAGCCACTGGAAACAGTATGTATCATTTGATTTCATACCTGAGTCTCTTCCCACACAACCCCCAAAGCTCTGCTTAGCTCTGGTTAGTGCTGAGGATTGAACCTGGGACTTTTTGGTGCTTCAGGCATAAAAGTTTTTTTGTATAACCATGTACTATCTCCCAAGCCCCACAAATCAGTCTTTAAAACAGGCTTATGGGTGCTAGACTATAGCGCACTGGGTTAAGCGCACATGGTGCAAAGTGCACAGACTGGCGTAAGAAGCCTGGTGGAGCCCCCAGATCCCCATCTGCAGGGGAGGGTCACTTCATAGTTGGTGAAGCAGGTCTGCAGATGTCTATCTTTCTCACCTCCCCCCCCCATCTTCCCCATCTCTCTGGATTTGTCTCTGTCCTACCCCGCAACAACGACAGCAATAACAACAGCAACAATAATAACAATAAACAAGGGCAACAAAAGGGAAAAAATAGCAAAAAACAAACAAACAGGCTTATTAGTATTTAGTAGATCTATTATATATCTGAGGAAAATTGAGTGTTTTGTCCATGTTTGTCCTGTGACCACAAAGTGACAGAACAGTTTGACGGCCAATGTTTGTACTACTCAGCTTTAGCTTTATATAATGTTTATATATTTGGACATAAATCTTGAGTGAATTTTCTCATCAAACATAAATGATTGTGAGATCCTTAGTTGGATGTGTATAAAGAGGAAAATTATACATGAGATTCTTTCCACTCTCATTCTGTTCACTGTAGAAAAAAGAAGACAAGCACCCAGAGATATTTGTGAACTTTATGGAGCCATGCTACGGCAGCTGCACTGAGAGACAGCATCATTACTATCTCAACTACATTGAAGAATGGTGAGCTGAGAACCTAGGGAGTAGGCCTGTTCCCACCTTTTATTTCTTTATTTATTTATATTTATATTTATAAAAAGGAAACACTGATAAAACCATAGGATGAGAAGGGTACAACTCTACACAGTTCCCACCACCAGAACTCCATATCCCATCGCCTCCCCTGATAGCTTTCCTATTCTTTATCCCTCTGGGAGTATGGACCCAGAATCATTATGGGGTGCAGAAGGTGGAAGGTCTGGCTTCTGTAATTGCTTCCCCGGTGAACACGGGTGTTGACAGGTCGATCCATACTCCCAGCCTGTTTTTCTCTTTCCCTATTGGGGCAGGCTTTGGAGAAGCAGGGCTCCAGGACACATTGGTGTGGTCATCTGCCCAGGGAAGTCTGGTTGGCATCATGTTAGCATCTGAACCTGCTGACTAAAAGAAGAGTTAACATATAAAGCCAAACAACTTGTTGAGCAATCATGAACCTAAAGAGTGGACTAGTGCAGATGAAGATTTGAGGTCTCTGTTTTGTAGATAGTTAGTAGGTCTATTTTAGTTATATTCCAAAGAGTCCTGCTCCCACTTTTTTGTCACAGTTGAGAAACTGTGTTCCATCTCATTTTGAAATTTAAAAATAGAAGCTTCAGACACCCTGAACAATTTTTTTTTTCTGAACAAATTTTTAACAGCTGGCCAGAAAGCCTTTGGGACTACTACTTCTACTTCTTTGATCTTGAATTATTAATATCTAAATATCCTTGTTTCCTAATAATCCCAGTAATGACTTATAAAAATGACAATATAGCAGTGAACTGAAATTCTTCTAAAATCAAAAGTTACATTACATGAAGCAAAGCTTTTCCTCTAACTAGATTGTACTAATCCTGGGGGTGGTAACTAGATTGATACTTATTAGAAATTCCAACTTGATTCTGTTTTAGTAGGCAGACAGTTGACTGAGTCTCCAGGGCTTTTATCCTATAAACTAAAAATTAAGCCTTATATTTAAAATCTTCTTACCTTCAGCCATATAGAAAATGTTGTGTTCCTTAGCATTTCAGCGAGATATTCACAGATGGTATTACTAACTTGATCCAAGTTAAAACTGTTTAAAATTAATATTCTTTACTATTATTATTATTATTTTTGAAGGGATTTAGTGCTGGCAGCTTCTGCAGCTTCAACTGAAGTTAGCATCCTTGCTCGACAAAATGATCAGGTAAATTTCTCTTTTGTCATATTTTGTTTAAATTTTATTTATTTATGAGAAGGAATTTCGGGAACATCACTCTGGTATATGTAGTACTGAGAATCAGGCTTAGGACATCATGCTTAGAGACACCTCTCTCCTTCTCTCCCTTTCTCCCTGTTCCCTTTCCCCCATCTCTCCCTCTCTTTCCCTCTCCACCAGAGCACTGCTCAGTGCTAAGGATTGAACTTGTGACCTTAAAACCTCAGGCATGAAAGTCTTTTTACATAACCACTAGGCTGTTGTGCCCTCCCTCTCCTCTCTCTCTCTCTCCATTTCTCCCTCCCTTTCCCCCTCTCTCCTCTCTCTCTCTCTCTCCCTCTATGTTATCATGGCCTCATATATGTGTGATTTCACTGCTCCAGTCCACATTTTTCATTTAGATAAACAGAAAGCAGAAAGACACACACCTCCATTCCATTGCCAGTCTACTCAGTTCTTAGGGAGTTTTACTTAAATGTCCCAGGAGTAATAAAGATAGTTGTGTTAAGGCAGTTCACCGGTGCTTGTAGGACCTCAACATCTGATCTATTTTATTTCTAATTTATTTATTTATTTTGGATAGAGATAGAAATTGAAAAGGAGGTGGGGGAGGGAGAGAGAGACAGAGAGACTGAGACCTGTAGTAGTGCTTTACTGCTTGTGAGGTTTCCTCTCTGCACATGGGGACCAGGAGCGTGAACCTGAGTCCTGTGTAGTATAATGTGTGCACTCTACCAGATATGCTGTCACTTGACCCTTACTTTATTTTTTTACCAGAACACTGCTCAGCTCTGGCTTATGATTGTGTGAGGGATTGAACCCGGGACCTCTGATGCTTGAGAGATAACACTTTGTCATAACAATTATATTGTCTCCCCCATTGTTATCTCTCCCTCTGAGCCTCTGTTTCTTTTCTTTTTTGTTTTTGTTTTTGAGGTTTTAATGGTTTATAGTAAATATAGTTGCTCATATGTGTTTTCTGCAAAACACTCTCACCCCAACCTAGGTCTTCTTCCACCATCATACATCAGGACCTGAACACACATGTACATGTATGTACACACACACACACACACACACACACACACACCCTGTCCTCCCAGATTCTTTTCTTTGGTGCAATACACCAGACCCAGTCCAAGTTCTGCTTTGTATTTCCCGTTGTGTTCTTATTTCTCAACTTCTGTCTATGAGTGAGATCATCCTGTATCGATACTTCTCTTTCTGGCTTATCTCACTTAACATGATTCCTTTAAGCTCCATTCAAGATGAAGTGAAGAAGGTGAATTCATCATTCTTAATAGCTGAGTGTTATTCCATTGAGTATATATACCACAGCTTGCCACTCATCTGTTGTTGGATACCTAAGTTTAGGCTATTACAAATTATGCTATTATAAACATAGGTGTATATAGTTAGCAGTTCTTTAGTGTTTTAAAAGTTCTGTTTGTGGTACAGGAGATAGCTTACCTTTAGTGTACACATTTTGCCATGTGAACGTACACACCTCATGGGAACACTATGCATAGCAAAGGTGGAAGCTCCTTTATTGGTGGTGGAACAGTGCTGTGGTTCTCCTACTCCAAACCCTAATCTGCCTGTACCTGCAATTGAAAATAGTCCACTGGGGGCAGTGGAATCATGCAGGCGAGAGGAGGCCCCAGTGGGCAAGCCAATAAAGGCTCTTTCTCCTCCTCCCCCAGATTTGTCCAGAGACTTTGGAAATATTCAGTGTCTAATAGAGGTTGTACTAGGATGTATAAGAGTGTGTGTGTGTGTTTCCTGTCTTGACTTTCTGTTACCTGAATCTGCCCTTTCTATTCAATTTACTGAAATTTGTTTTGTTTCTCTCTCTCTCTCTCTCTTTTAAAATAATTTTTGATGGGGAATGAGAAGTATGCATATCAAACCAAGAAGTGAATTATTTCGTTAAGATAGAAATACTTTTTCTTTTTTTTGTGCCATGTGCACATAACCCGCCTCGCTGCCACCCGACTCCCGACTTTTTTTCTTTTTTTTGGTGGTGCTAGGGACTATAATATACATGTGTGATTCCACTTCTCCCAACCCAACTTTTTTATTCTTTGTATTTCAGAGAAAGGGAGAGACACCAGTGTTCCACCACCCTGGTGTCATGGTGCTTCCATGTGATGTCTGGGTCGAAACCCAGGACTTCCCACACATGGTAATGTGCACACTGTCAGGGCGAGCTATTCCTTGTCTCAGAAGTACTTTCTGTTTGACTTTAAATAAAACCACCAGGCAGCTAAAAGCACCCGTACATTCAGTTACTCAGCTTTCTTCTTACACTAGTTTTCCTTACAAGCAAGAAGTGGGCTGAGGTATTTGTGTGAAGCCATGCTAGGCCATGGAAGATTGTATAGCGTAGCTACAAAAGAGATGTAGTAAACCCCTTCTTAAGAAAAAATGTTCTTAAGGAACTAGAGGAGTAGTTCACTGAGTAAGGTGCCTGCCTTGCCTGCCATACATGCAAACCAGATTCGAGTCCTCACACCACAGGGGAGTACTATAGCACCAGAGAAAGTGCTGGTGCTGTAGGGTCTTCCCCTCTCTTTCTTTCTTTTTTTTTTTTTAATATTTATTCCCTTTTGTTGCCCTTGTTGTTTTATTGTTGTAGTTATTAATGTTGTTGTTGAATAGGACAGAGAGAAATGGAGAGAGGAGGGAAAGATGGAGAGAGGGAGAGAAGGATATAAACAACTGCAGACCTGCTTCACCGCCTGTGAAGCGACTCCCCTGCAGGTGGGGAGCCGGGGGCTCGAACCGGGATCCTTACACCAGTCCTTGTGCTTTGTGCCACGTGTGCTTAACCTGCTGCGCTACTGCCCGACTCCCCCTCTTTTTCAATATGAGTGAAAAAGTAGTCCAGGGTAGTGAAAAGGCTGAAGCCCCATTTCATGAAAAAAGAAAATTGATGTCCACCTTGATTTTTAAAACTATTTTGTGTACCCCATACCTCTACAACCTTCTAACATCTGTCTGTTATTCTCTGGATAGCAGAGAGGTCTGTCCAGTATAAGTATGAGTCTCATGATGTCTATGGGGGACCTCATTGGGATCTTCAAGGTTCAATGATCTGATTTGCTGTTCTTGCTGTGACTTGGTGACAACTTCCTAGTAGTCCAAATGTTTTATGTTTTCACACATTGAAAGCATTCCTTTTTTGCTTTTTATCAAAACAGTCTATGGTTAAAAATGAAATAGTAGTAAATAGAATTTATAAATTGAAAATAAAAATATTACTGCCTACCACTCTTCTCTTCTTTATGGATGACTGTTTTTTACTTGCGAAAGATTTCCTCTTAATAATTATCTTTCTGTGCCTAAATAACAATCTGGTTTAGCACTAGTTTTTATGTTTTAGAATTCACAAACTGTTGTGGGTTAGGATTTAGCTCACTTATAACATTCAAATCCCTCTTTCTTCTTCTTAATAGGGTTATAGCATTGCTAGTCTTATTAGTTGACTACCTTTGTAGCTAAGTAAATATTTTCCATTTCTATTTTCTTTCTCTCTCTTTTTTTTTTTTTCTTCCAGAGTTATTTCTGGGGCTTGGTGTCTGTACTATGAATCCACTGCTCCTGTGGCCATTTTTTCTATATTTTGGATAGGACACAGAGAAATTGACAGGGTAGGAGAAGATATAGAGGGAGAGAGAAAGATAGATACTAGGGCTAGGTGGTAGCACACCTAGTTGAGAGCATATGCTACAATGCACAGGACCTGGGTTCAAATCCCTGGTCCCCCAGGTGTCTCTGTCTCTCTCCCTCTCTATGACCCCTTCCCTCTTGATTTCTGGCTATCTCTATCAAATAAATAAATACCAAAAAAATTTAAAAGAGAGAGATACCTACATACTTGCTTCACCACTTGTGAAGTGAGCCTCTGCAGTAGGGAGCCAGGAGGCTTGAACCAGGATCCTTGTGTGGGTCCTTATACTTCATACTATGTGTGCTTAACCCTGTGCACCATCACCTGGCCCCCTTCATTTTTTTTATGGCATCACCATACACAGTATCTTGATCCTCCACTTAATGAGAGGAATATCTTTGTCCTCCCACTATTACTTTAGTACACCTTCCCGCACCCCTCCCTACTAGTTGGGGTCATCTTTGCCTTCTCTTCTGCTAAATTAAAACCAGGACTGTTGGGCAGGTGGATTAACTCACCTGGAAGGGTACTTGCTTTGCCACATGTACAGTCCAAGTTCCACCCACCCCCCGTACACTCCATTGGCATTAGCCGAAGCTTTTGTGCTTCAGTTAACACTGAGCTCTGAAACCTTATGACGACAAAAACTAAAAATCAGTACTGTTTATATAGTGAATAACATGTTTATTTTGTCTGTAGATTGTCTTTCGAGATTGAAATTCGTTTTGTTTATGTTACTATGAATATAACTGTTAATCATTTTATAACTAACTTAGAGCATATGAGTCCATTCCCTTTCCTGAGAAACTTTTTGTTTTTGTCTCTGTTACTCATCGGGTGCTATTCCCCTTGTGTTCATGCTGCCCAGTTGGTCAAACTGAAAATTAGACAAATGCTAAGTGTTTTGTTTTTTTTTTTTAATCAGGATTGTTTGTTGGAAGGAACAGAATCTACTCAGGCAAATTTAAGCCAAGAGAGAGGAGGTTGAGCAGTGACACTCCCGGTAGAGCACATGAATTGCTGAGCAAGAACCCAGGTTCAAGCTCCTGGTCCCCACCTGAAGGCGGGGTGGGTGGGAAGCTTCACAAGCAGTGGAGCAGTGCTCCGGATGTCTTTCTTGCACTCTCTGTCTCACCTTTCCACATCAGTTTATCTCTCATTATTATTATTAATTTTTTAAGTGTAACTTAGTGGCTTCTTAAGGAATTGGAGGTGAGGGTAGAGAGTGGGATTGACCATTGTTAGGAATCGACACCTGAAACTGGGAAGATAAGAGCTACCTTAAGTTACCTTCTCTCTCTTTGGATGAGTGAATAGAGGGCATCTGGCCAACTTCATAGCAGGAGCGATAGGAGTTCCTGACCGTGATCCCAGATTGTGGGAACAGGTATTAACTGGCTTTGCACAGCTACTGGCTTTACTTACTGTGATCAGATAGGTGCATGTAGCTGGGCAGCACTTCACAATGCGTTCATGAACTGCTAAGTCCCAAGAGACCTGTTACTCTAGAGAATAGATAAATTGATTTGAAAAAATAATCCCTTGCTTGCTGGGGCACTTTTGGCTTTTAGATAAGCTTCCAGATTTCAGAATTTCAGTCAATACGTAACTCTATACCAATTCAGGGTTGTTTTTTTTTCTATCTTATTTTGAATAGTACTAGGAGGAACCAATGCATAGTTCTAGCCAACATATTTTTCTACTACTACTTATTCTTTCTTTTTTCCAGATTAACTGGGAATCTTGGGTACTCGAGGATTCTAGCCGAGCTGAACTGCCTGTGACAGATAAGAATGATGATTCTTTGCCCATGGGAGTTGCCATAGATTATACTAACCAAGTGGAAATTGTCATCAGTAAGTGTTGCCTGGCATAGCTCAGTGCAGAATTGATCTTTCTTCTATTATGGTCAATATTAAAATGCAGTTTGAAGTTTTTGTAACAGAATCTATTCTGCTAGGCACTTTTACTTTCTGGTAGCATATTTCTATTGAAGAGTTTTATATAATGCATTGTGATAATGTTAATCTAATTTGAGTAGATATTTCATGAGATCAAGACCACAAGACACTATGCCTATGTGTTGTCATTTTCAAACATTTCAGAGTGACTCAAATAATAGAACATCAGAATTTTTATTTATTTATTTATTTTTTTATTGGGGGATTGTTTAAAGTTGACAGTAAAATACAATAGTTTGTATATGCATAACATTTCCCAGTTTTCCACATAACAGTTCAACCCCCACTAGGTCCTCCTCTGCCATCATGTCCCAGGATCTGAGCCCTCCCCACACCCCCAGAGTCATTTACATTGGTGCAATACACCAAAGCATTTTTAGCTTTGTTTCTTTGTCTATTCCAGTTTCATAGAAAATTATTTCCAAGAAAATAATACTCTGGTCAGATACTATATACCTTGATTTGGTTTGAAGACGTGGATTAGAAATGGAGACTTCAACAAGAGCAACGAAAGGGAAAGTAAATAAAAAAATTAAAAAAGAAATGGAGACTTAAGCATTTCGCTTTTAAATTGGAACTAAATGTATATTCTGACTATGTCCACCTCACCACCACTACCACCACCACTCTCCCCACTCCCACTTTGGTTTGGCAGAACTGTAGCTCTTAAAATTTGAAAATACAGGGCCTGAGTGGTGGCACAGTAGGTTAGGCGCACGTAGTGGGAAGTACAAAGACCAATGTAAGGATCCTGGTTGGAGCCCTCAGCTCCCCACCTGCAGGAGGGGTTGTTTCACAGGTGATGAAATAGGTCTGCAGATGTCTTTCTCTCTCCCTCTGTCTTCCCCTCCTCTCTCCATTTCTCTCTGTCCTATCCAGCAACAATGACAGCAATAACAACAACAATAAACAACAAGGGCAACAAAAGGAAAAAATAGCCTCTAGGAGCAGTGGATTCTTAGTACAGGCACCGAGTCCCAGCAATAGCCCTGGAGGCAAATAAATGAACAAGTAAAATAAAAATTGAAAATGCAACTAAAGACATATTCTGTTCTTTGGTGCTTCAGCTTAGTCCATTGTCTCTGCTAGGCATCATTAAGTCCCTTGTCCTTTTTATGGTCAAGTTATTGGGTTGAATTAGCTCATTTATTCTGATTCTCTTGAAGTGTTAATTGAACTAAGTACATGCTTATGATTCAACTGCAAATGAATATGAAGTAACTGACTCACCTCTCAGTGTCCTATTATTTATTTTCCAGAGTCAGGGAAATGCTGAACCTCCTCTTAAGCACCAAGACACTTGTAAAAACTGAGAGAGCTTTGGGAGAGTCAGAGACTGAAGAACTGCTGGGGTTTCCATGCAGGGCCTATAGGGACAGTGGCAGTCTGACACTGGCAGATCTTTCACGAGCTGTTGCCTAAAAGGCTTTTAGATCTAAATTGAGCAGTCTGATTCTTGCTGCTATTGGGATGAATCCATTAAATCTCTTCTTGCTCAAGGAAATCTTTTCTTTCTAGACCCAGGCCTTTCAACTATCTGGCCTCTATTACCACACTATTTCGTGTTTTGTTTTGTTTTTCCAGATAATGAGAAGTCTCTTCCTCCTGCTCCAGTTCTCATGTTACTTTCAACAGATGGTGTACTTTGTCCATTTTATATGATCAATCAGAACCCTGGCATTAGATCCCTCATGAGGACACCAGAGCAGCTCTCCTTAGAAGGAGAGCGACAACCCAAGTCATCAGGTATGTTCCTCTTCTGGTTTGGGCAAATCATAGATTAGTATAAGACTGTTCTCAAGGCTAGAAATTGTAAAGATACAGAATAGCTATCTCTGTCTGACAAGTCTATTTTAGTGAGACAGGGCCAGATCTTTCCCCAGATATACACATGCAGAGATCTTTCCTTAATCCCAAGACTTCTCTTTCATCCGACTATTATAAGACCTTATATTATCTACCTCACCTCATATCAGAGGAATCAAAAACCATAAAAATCATTAAATCATGAAGGACTAGTTAGGTAATTGACTATATATTCATATAATGACATATCATTAAGTATTTGAAGTGTTTTTACTTTTTAAAAAAATATTTTATTTATTTTCTTCTTTTTTTATTTATATATTTCTTTTTTTTATTACTGGGGAATTAATGTTTTACATTCAACACTAAGTACAATAGTTTGTACATGCATAACATTTCCCAGTTTCCCATATAACAATACAACCCCCACTAGGTATTCTGAATCCTTCTTGGACCTGTATTCTCCCCACCCATCCCAGAGTCTTTTACTTTGGTGCTTAAAACATACATATTTAAAAAAATTATGTGAACCAGACTTCCCCGGACAGACAACCCCACCAATGTGTCCTGGAGCTCCACCTCCCCAGAGCCCCACCCTACTAGGGAAAGAGAGAGAGACAGGTTGGGAGTATGGATCAACCAGTCAACACCCATGTTCAGCGGGGAAGCAATTACAGAAGCCAGACCTTCCACCTTCTGTACCCCATAATGATCCTGGGTCCATACTCCCAGAGGGATAAAGAATAGGAAAGCTATCGGGGGAGGGGATGGGACGCGGAGATCTGATGGTGGGAACTGTGTGAAGTTGTACCCCCTTTTTTTTTTAGTTTATTTCTTTATTGGGGAATTAATGTTTTACATTCAACAGTAAATACAATAGTTTGTACATGCATAACATTCCCCAGATTCCCATTTAACATTACAACCCCCACTATGTCATTTATCATCCTTCATGGACCTGTATTCTCTACACCCACCCACCCCAGAGTCTTTTACTTAGGGGCAATATGCCAATTCCATTTCAGGTTCTACTTCTGTTTTCTTTTCTAGTCTTGTTTTTCAACTTCTGCCTGAGAGTGAAATCATCCCATATTCATCCTTCTGTTTCTGACTTATTTCATTCAACATGATTTTTTCAAGGTCCATCCAAGATCGGCTGAAAATGGTGAAGTCACCATTTTTTACAGCTGAGTAGTATTCCATTGTGTATATATACCACAACTTGCTCAGCCACTCATCTGTTGTTGGACACCTGGGTTGCTTCCAGGTTTTGGATATTACAAATTGTGCTGCCAAGAACATATTTGTACACAGATCTTTTTGGATGGATGTGTTGAGTTCCTTAGGATATATCCCCAGGAGAGGAATTGCAGGGTCGTAGGGTAGGTCCATTTCTAGCCTTCTGAGAGTTCTCCAGACTGTTCTCCACAGAGGTTGGACCAATTGACATTCCCACCAGAGTGCAGGAGGGTTCCTTTGACCCCACACCCTCTCCAGCATTTGCTGCTGTTCCCTTTTCTGATGTATGACATTCTCACAGGAGTGAAGTGATATCTCATTGTTGTCTTGATTTGCATTTCTCTGACAATCAGAGACTTGGGGCATTTTTCACGTGTTTCTCGGCCTTTTGGATCTCTTCTGTGGTGAATATTCTGTCCAAGTCCTCCCCCCATTTTTGGATGGGGTTATCTGTTGTCTTGTTATTGAGTCTGGCAAGCTCTTTATATATGTTGGTTAGTAAACTCTTATCTGATGTATGGCATGTAAAGATCTTCTCCCATTCTGTGAGGGGTCTCTTGGTTTGGGTAGTGGTTTCTTTTGCTGTGCAGAAGCTTTTTAATTTGATGTAATCCCATAGGTTTATGCTTGCCTTAGTCTTCTTTGTAATTGGATTTGTTTTATTGAAAATGTCTTTAAAATTTATGCGGAAAAGAGTTCTGCCAATATTTTCCTCTAAGTATTTGATATTTTGTGGTCTAACATCCAAGTCCTTGATCCACTTGGAATTTACTTTTGTATTTGGTGAAATACAGTGATTCAGTTTCATTCTTCTGCATGTTTCAACCTATTGTTTCCAACACCATTTGTTGAAGAGACTCTGCTTTCCCCATGTAATAATCTGGGCCCCTTTGTCAAAGATTAGATGTCCATACGTGTGGGGCCTCATTTCTGGGCTCTCAGTTCTATTCCACTGGTCAGTGTGTCTATTCATGTTCCAGTACCAAGCAGTTTTGTTCACAGTGGCCCTATAATACAGTTTGAGATCTGGGAGTGTGATGCCTCCGGTTCTGTTCTTTTTTCTCAAGATTGTTTTGGCAATTCTAGGTCTTTTCTGGTTCCAGATAAACATTTGTAGCATTTTTTCTGTTCTCCTAAAAAATGTGGTTGGGATCTTCATGGGGATAGCATTAAATTTATAGATGGCTCTGGGTAATATATTCATTTTGATGATGATAATTCTTCCAACCCATGAACATGGAATATCTTTCTACTTCTTTGTGTCTTTTTCAGTTTCCTTGAGTAGTGACTCATAATTTTCAGTATACAAGTCTTTCACTTCTTTGGTTAGGTTTACTCCTATATATTTTACTGTTTTTGTTGCTATAGTAAAAGGAACTGATTTCTGGATTTCAATTTCTTCTAACTTAGTGTTTTCATAGAGGAATGCCACTGACTTTTGAATGTTAATTTTGTAGCCTGACACCTTACAGTATTGCCTGATGATTTCCAAAAGCTTCTTGCTGGATTCCTTAGGTTTTTCCTTGTATACTATCATGTCATCTGCAAATAAGGAAAGTTTGACTTCTTCTCTTCCAATCTGTATCCCTTGAATTCCTTGGTCCTGCCTGATTGCTATGGCAAGAACTTCCAACACTATGTTGAATAGTAATGGTGATAGTGGGCAGCCCTGTCTAGTACCTGATCTGAGGGGAAATGCTTCCAGTTTTTCACCATTGAGTATGATGTTGGCTGTAGGTTTGCTATATATAGACTCCACTATCTTCAGGAATTTTCCATCTATTCCCATTTTTTTGTAGTGTTTTGATCATAAAGGGATGTTGTATTTTGTCAAAGGCTTTCTCTGCATCTATTGATATGACCATGTGGGTTTTGGTCTTGCTTTTGTTGATGTGGTGGATCACATTGATGGATTTACGTATATTAAACCAACCTTGCATGCCTGGGATAAACCCCACTTGGTCATGATGAACAATCTTTTTGATATATGTTGTATCCGGTTGGCTAGAATTTTGTTCAATATTTTCGCATCTATGTTCATCAGAGATATTGGTCTGTAGTTTTCTTTTTTGGTTGTGTCCCTGTCTGCTTTTGGTATCAGGGTGATGTTGGCTTCATAGAAGCTGGCAGGGAGTATTCCAGTGTCTTCAATCTTCTGGAAGACTTTTAAAAGTAGAGGTATTAGTTCTTCTTTGAAGGTTTTGTAGAATTCATTTGTAAAACCATCTGGTTTAGGACTTTTATTTTTGGGGAGATTTTTGATAACTGTTTCAATTTCATTAGCTGTGATGGGCCTGTTCATGTTATCCACTTCCTCTTGACTTAGTTTTGGAAGTTGGTAGGTATCTAGGAAATTGTCCATTTCTTCCAGGTTCTCTAGCTTGGTGCCATATAGTTGTTCATAGAAGCCTCGCATGATATGTTGAATTTCTGTGGTGTCTGTTGTGATATCTCCTCTTTCATTTACTATCCGATTTATTTGGGTCTTCTCCCTTTTTTGTTTTGTGAGTCTGGCTAAAGGTTTGTCGATTTTGTTTACTCTTTCGAAGAACCAACATTTACTTTCGTTGATTTTTTTGTATGGTTTTCCTATTCTCAATGTTATTTATTTCTGCCCTAACGTTAGTGAATTCTCTCCTTCTGGTTGCTTTAGGGTTCCTTTGTTGTTCTTCTTCTAGGTCTTTAAGATGTGCAATCAGGCTGTTTATTTGTGCTTTTTCTTGTTTCCTAATGTGTGCTTGTATAGCTATGAACTTCCCTCTTAGGACTGCCTTTAGCTGTGTCCCAAATATTTTGATAGCTTGTGTCTTCATTTTCATTGAACTCTCAAAACATTTTGATTTCTTTCTTGATTTCCTCTTTGACCCAGAAGTTGTTAAGAAGTGTACTGTTGAGCTTCCACATTTTGGCACTGTTACTAATCTTTTGTTGATTGTTAAGTGTTAGTTTAATTCCACTGTGGTCTGAGAAGATGCTTGGGATGATTTCAATGCTCTTGAATTGGCTGATGCTGTCTTTGTGGCCTCACATATGGTCTATCCTTGAGAATGACCCATGTGGATTTGAGTAAAATGTGTATTCCAGTTTCTTGGGATGAATGACTCTGAAAATGTCCAATAGTTCTAGTTTATCTATCTTCATTTAGCTCCCTTATGTCTTTATTGATTTTCTGCCTGGATGATCTGTCAAGTTGAGAGAGTGGGGTGTTGAAGTCCCCTACTATGATTGTGTTACTGTTAATATATTGCTGTAGCTCTTTCAGTAGAAGTTTGATGTATTTAGATGGCTTCTCATTGGGTGCATAGATGTTAATAATTGTTGAGTCCTCTTGATTGACTGATCCTCTGAGCATTAAGTAGTGTCCATTCCTATATTTTTTAATCTTATCTATGTTAAAGTCGATCATGTCAGATATGAGAATAGCTGCTCCTGCCCTTTTTTGTGGGCCATTGGCTTGTATGATAGTTTTCCATCCTTTCACTTTAAGTCTGTATTTGTCTTGTTGAGTTAGGTGGGTTTCTTGTAGACAGCATATTGTTGGGTTGTTTTTTCTGATCCATCTTCCTACTCTGTGTCTTTTAATAGGTGAATTCAGGCCATTGACATTTATTGATATCAAAGATTGAAGATATTTTAACGCCATTCTTATAGAGTTTTAGAGTGTTTTGATATATGTCCTATTTGTGGTGGTCTGGTTGTTTATAGAGACCCTTCAGAACTTCTTTCAGGGCAGGCTTGTTGATGGCTGATTCCTTCAACTGTTGCTTGTCTGAGAAGGTTTTGATGCCTCTGTCTAGTCTGAATGACAGTCTAGCAGGATATAGTATTCTTGGCTGAAAGCCTTTCTCATTGAGCACTCGATAGATGTCTTGCCATTCTCTTCTGGCCTGTAGTGTTTGTATGGAGAAGTCTGCTGCTAATCTTATGGGTTTTCCTCTGTAGGTGACTCTTTGTTTTTCTCTTGCAGCCTTCAGGATCCTTTCTTTATCCTTATTCCTTTCCACTCTAAGTATGATATGTCTTGGTGTCTTTAGGTCTGGGTTAATTCTGTTTGGGACCCTCTGGGCTTCTTGAATTTTTATGTCTTTGATGTTGTCTAGACTAGAGAAGTTTTCATCTACTATGGCCTGGAAAATGCTTTCTTCCTCTCCTTCTCTTTCTTCCTCTGGTATGCCAATAATGCATATATTGTTTCTTTTGAAGTCATCCCATAGGACTCTGCTGTTGTTTTCAGCATCTCTTAATCTCTTTTTGAGATCTCTTACTTCTTTTTTAGTTGTCTCTAATTCATCTTCAATCTTGCTAATTCTGTCTTCAGCCTCATAGATTCTATTCTCTCTGCCCTCTACTGTTTTCTGGAGTTCATCTATTTTGTTGCCCTGCTCTGATACTGTTTTAGCTTGTTCAGCTAGTTGCATTCTTAGCTCAGTGATTTCAGCTTTCAGCTCTCTAATAACCATGAGATAATTAGTATTTTCTTCCATATTCTCATTTGTTGTTCCTGCATTTCTGATTACAATTTTTTCAAATTCTTTACTCACTCCTGTTATTATTTCCCTAGCTAATGTTTGGATGTTGAACTCGTTATTTTGTGCTTCACCCTCTGGAGGACTTTTAGCTGGACTCTTGTCCTGGTTCGATTCTCCAATATTTTTTCTTGTTGTTTTAACCATTTTATATATTATGTTATGAGTTCCCTTTATCAGTACTTTTCAAATTATTGATCACTATTGCCTGGATTGATTTGTGTCTAAGTAAGTTAATTAAAGGGTTCACAGTGGTGGAAGTTAACAGTTATTTCAATCCCTGAGTTGGAGCTCAGTGGTTTAAAAGCCTCTTTCTTTTTTTTTTCCTTCCCTGTAGGCTATGGGAGCCTGTGGGCTTTTAAACTATCAATAGGCTTCTTAGCTTAATCACTGACTCCTGACCAAGAGATAAAGCAGGGTGTGGCAGAGATAATCCAGTGGTTATGCAAAGAGACTTTCACAGCCCCTCAGCTATGCCACCGAGGTATAGGTCTTCTAAGTTTCCTGGTTAGATCTCTGTCCCCTGGTGTCCCTTCCTGTCGCTGCTCCAGATTCTGAGGGTAGTAGCAATGGAGACTCAGAGTTGCACTTGGTGAGTCTCTGGGGAGTCCTCTCCTCCCTTAAGCTGTCCCCTTGTTGGTGGAGCAGACTGGAGGTGGTGTCTCAACTGATAAACTGCTGAACTGTTACAGTCACTTAATCTCTCCTTAGGCCCCTCCTCTCTGTCACCAGCCACGCGTGTTTGTACTCACCGGTGATTTACTGGGTTCCTGTGGTCATTCTAGTCCTGTCTTGTTTCGGTCCCGGGTGATCTCTTTTGGTATTCCTAGTTGATCCGGGAGAGGAGAGCTATTTTTTTTCTTATTGGATAGAAACAGAGAAACTGAGACGAGAAGAAGAGATAGAGCAGGAGAGAGAGGGGGCCAGGCTTAACAACTGGTTAAGTGCTCACATTATAGTGCGTAAGGACCCTGGTTCAAGCCTCTGGTCCCCACCTGCAGAGAGAAAGCTTTATGAGTGGTGAAGCAGGGCTACAGGTGTCTCTATCTCTCTCCCTTTTTATCTCCCTCTCTCCTCTCAGTTTCTCTCTGTCTCTGTTCAAGAATTAATTAATTAATTAACTAATTAATTTTAAAAGGGAGAGAGGGAGAGAGACAGACACCTGCAGCATCCCTGCTTTACCACTTGTGAAGCTTTCTCCCTGCAAGTGGGGTCTGAGGACTTGAACCTGGGTCCTTGCACACCATAATGTGAGTGCTTAACCAGGTATGCCATCACCTGGCCCCTGTTTTTACCTTTTGACATGAAAAGAGTTCATGAATTATATCATGAAACATCACTATATATTGTAATTTCTTTTATGTGAGGGAAAAAATTCATATAGAAAAGTAAACAGAAAAAATACTGCCTTGACTGGCAGAGACCCAGTGCAGATCTCCAGGCTGGATCTGGAGGCTACGGTGCCTGAGTGTTCTGGCCTTTGTTGGTGTGGTGAGGCCCGGCTGAGTGTGTGTTCTAAGAAAAATACTTGCGACCAAGAGATAGCTCATCCTGTTGAACACTCACCCTGCTATGCATGAGGCCATGGGTTTGAATCCTGGCATCACATGGGAGCACTATGGTTCACACTGAGGAAATTCATGGGTCATGGGGTAGTATGCTTTGGTATTACTTTGCTTTATCAAAATTATAAATAATGAGGAACTGGATCAAGGAGGCCACTCAATGGTACTGAGCAAATATGAGGTCCTGGGTTCCTTGTTTCTTTTTTAAAAAGATAGGAAAATACTTGTAAAATGAGTATCAAATTGTAAATAGTGTGGTCTGGGAGATGACACAGTGAATAAAGTGTTGGACTCTGGAGCATGAGGTCTTGAGTTCAGTCCCTGGCATCACAAGTGCCAGAATGATGTTCAGATGTCTGTCTGTCTAGCTCTTACCTATTAGTAAATTTAAAAAAAAAATCCTTTAATATAATGGTCATTTCAGGATGGTGAGACATGAGAAGTTTTCCTTTTTTTAAATTTATTAGTGATTTAACATTGATTTACAAAATTATGAGATAACAGGTATAATTCCACACCATTCCCACCACCAGAGTTCTAGTTCTGTAGCTCCATTCCCTCCACAGGACACTGCAGTAGCTCTCCCAAGGTCACAGACTTGAACTGACTATTATTTCTATAAGATTCAAAACACTTTTAATATTAAATAATAATTTGTATTGACTCATTCATTCAATTTCCAAACTACCTTTTCCAGTTCAGGAAATGTGTAGCTAAAGTCCATCTCAGAAAGTCAAGACATAATGAGGATCCTGTTTCATCACAGGGTGCATTAACGCACATTTACACTTTCACTCTGATTTGATCAGTTTAACACACTGTAGATCCACCATAAACATCTTTGTTACATGGGTAAAAAAAAAATCAAAGTGCCAGCGGGGCCGGGTGGTGGTGCACCTGGTTGAGTACATGTATTACAATGTACTTGGACCTGGGTTCGAGGCTCGGGCCCCTGCCTACAGGAGGAAAGCTTTACGAGTGGTGAAGCAGGGCTGCAGGTGTCTCTCTGTTTCTCTCTCTCTCTCTCTATCACCCCCTCCCTCGATTTCTGGCTGTCTCTATCCAATAAATAAATTAAAAAAAAATTTTTTAAATCAAAGTACCTAGAGAAAACCCATGATACATGGAGAGACTGTGCAAACTCCACAGGGCCAGTGGCCCACGTGGCGTGGCCTGGACTTCTCCTTCAGTGTTAAAATGAACCAGATCTTATCTGAGGACCTGCTCTGTAGCAAATGGACTTTCATTGCCACAGTGTTAATTAACCCAGTCCTTTTTCTCCATTTTTTTTTCAATTGCAGGAAGTATTCCCACTACCCCAACCTCCTCTCAAGCTCCACAGAAACTTGATGCTTCCACAGCTGCAGCTCCTGTCTCTGCTTCACCTTCATTGCCTCCAGCCTTCCCCTTCTCTTTGCCTTCTGTTGGTGGAACCCCAGCCATGTTCTCCTTTGGCTCTTCCACCTTGAAATCATCTGATTCTGTTGCTGGGGACGTACCTCCATGTTCTAGTGGTTCTGACAGTTCCAAAGCAGCCATGGGCTCAGGTGCATCAACTTTCTCTTTTATTCCTCCTTCTCAAGCCACTTTAGCCCCTACCCCTGCGACCTCTCCCATGGCACCATTTCCTCCTTCATTCAGCTTTGGATCATCAAGCTTTAAGCCTACCGTGGAAAGCACACCGTTGTCAAATGTAGGGATAAAGCCCTCCTTCCCACCCTCGGTCAAGGTCAACCTTAATGAAAAGTAAGTAAAGCTTAGAAGTTTGATTTTTCTATTAGATGGGTAGAAATACTACTTGTTAGTTACTGAAAATAAGGTTCATTGTGGGTAGAGTTCTGAACAGGTTTTTTGTATTTTTCTTGTTTTAAAGAATTTATTTATTAATGAGAGAGAGAGAAGGGGACCAGACATCACTCCTGCTATATGTGCCCCCAGAGATTGAACTCTGGACCTCATGCTTGAGAGTCCAATGCTTTTATCTGCTGTGCCACCTCTCAGACCACCTTTTCCATGTTTCTAAGTAATAATTGCAAATAGTATATATAAATATACATGTGTGTATGCACATTTATAGAATCAAACAACATAAAATGGTTTGCTTCTTATTGATTAATAGAAGGCAGAAGGGACTCTTAAATTTTATTTAAATACTTGTTTTACTCTTTTAATATTTATTGATTCCCTTTTGTTGCCCTTGTTTTATTATTGTAGTCATTATTGTTGTTGATGTCATTGTTGTTGGATAGGACAGAAAGAAATGGAGAGAGGAGGGGAAGACAGAGGTGGGAGAGAAAGATAAGACACCTGCAGACCTGCGTCACAGCTTGTGAAGCGACTCCCCTGTAGGGGGAGCTGGGGGCTCAAACTCGGATCCTGCTCAAACTCGGATCCTTATGCCGGTCCTTGCGCTTTGCATCACCTGCGCTTAACCTGCTGCACCACCACCCAGCTCCCACTTGTTTTGCTTTTAAAACAAAGTAGTAAGTAATAAGAAAAGGAAATTAACCTTTTGTAGTCTTTTTTCATCTTGTGTCCACCATGATTTTCTTTAGATCTTTTTGTATACAAACACCAAAGTAATCTTATAAAGTTTTTAGTTTATCGTGCTATTCTAGTTTCTTCAACAACTTAGTCTTACCAACTTACTTATATTGAATTTTTTACTTCTTTATCTTCTTGCCCCCCCCCCCTTTTGGGGGTAGTTGTTTTGTGGCCTGCTTTTTTTCACAGAAAGAAATAAAAGGGAGAGAGAGAGCAAGAGCGGCCCAACACCAGAGGTTACTTCAGTGCCTTTGTACTCCCCTGTGGGTACTGCAGGCTTAAAACTGCTTTGTATTTATGGTAGAGAAGGCACTCTCCCAGGTGAACTATCTTGCCACACCCTACTTGTTTCTTTTCCTTACTAGAATGAAACACTCTTTTAATTTGTATTTTATTTATTTGATCAAAGCATTATTCAACTTTGGCTTGTACTGTTGCTGGTTATTGAACCTGGGTCCTCTAAGCCTCAGGAATAAACGTATGTTGTATAAACTGCTGTGTTCTCTCCCACCCCATGCTTCTTTCAAAAGAAAATAATTGATTTCTCATGAGGGGGAGATTAAGAAAGAGACACACACACACACACACACAGAGGCAGAGAGCACCACTCAGCTAATAGGGATTGATTCTGGAAGTTCTGGAGACTTAGCATTTTTTGTGCTATCTCCACAACTCTGGTTGTACTCTTTTTGGTGAAGTTAATTCCGTTTGCCAGTCAGCCCTTTCTAAGATAACCATTGAGTGTGGATACTACCAGTTTTTCCCTATTTATAGTTTCTTGTTGCTATGGTGGTGATGCCATCTATTGCCAGCACCACTGTCATCAGCATTGCTAATGCTAGAAACAGCATATGACTATTTCATTCTAACTAATGTTTGCCTAGTCTTCTGTTTTATGTCTGCTTTATAATTTATTTGATACTAAATGTTTAGATTGTTAACAGATTTTTACTCCTTAGGTGAAAATTACTTTACGTATACTGTAATCACTCCAAAACTGGCAGCTGACTTTCCTTATCTTAATTCACTTCTCAGAACAGGTGATCATCCCAAAACAAGTTGTCAGTAATTTGCTTGGCAAAGGGAGAGTACTATACTCTTCTGAGAGTAATTGAATCCCATGTTCTCTTCTTTTTTGGGGAAAAAAAAAACACCTTTATTTGTTGGATAGAAACATGTAGAAATTGAGAAGGTAGGGGGAGATAGGGAGAGAGAAAGCTACAGCTGCAGACCTGCTTCACCAGTCTCACAGCTTTTCCTCTGCAGGTGCACTCGCACTCACTCAGGTACACCACCACCTGGCCCCTCTTTTTTTTAATTCAGCTTGATGTGATAGAAAATTAGTGACCTGTCTACGGCCATACCACCCTGAACATGCCCGATCTCGTCTGATCTCGGAAGCTAAGCAGGGTCTGGCCTGGTTAGTACTTGGATGGGAGAAAATTAGTGACCTAGCTTCATTTTCACATTGACTACTTATTTGTTATTTTTGTTACACTGTTGAGTCTTAAATAAGAAAGCAGTAAAGTAAATGTTACTATGACCAGGAGGTGCAAGACACTTATGTGAGGTCTCCAATTTAATCCCTGGCCTTGTAAATGCCAGAGTGAGACTCTCTTTCTCTCTTGCCTTACTACGTGGAAGGCCTAACTTTGAGCTTCAGATATTGGAGTGGTGCTTTTGCCCTCTTAAGTGAAAGGGAAAAGAAAAAAAATGAAGAAAATGAAAAATAAGTCTTGCATGCACACACTGTTAGATATGGACCATATTCTGCTGTGGAGTGCGCTTTCCTCTTCTATTTCTAAGTAAATTTCTTTTTTTTTTTTTAAAGATAGAATTTTTAAAAAATATTTATTTTATTTATTTATTCCCTTTTGTTGCCCTTGTTTTATTGTTGTAGTTATTGTTGTTGTTGTTGTTGTTGTTGGATAGGACAGAGAGAAATGGAGAGAGGAGGGGAAGACAGAGAGGGGGAGAGAAAGATAGACACCTGCAGACCTGCTTCACCGCCTGTGAAGCGACTCCCCTGCAGGTGGGGAGCCGGGGTTCGAACCGGGATCCTTATGCCGGTCCCTGCGCTTTGCGCCACCTGCGCTTAACCCGCTGCGCTACAGCCCGACTCCCCTAAGTAAATTTTTTATCCTTTAAAGAAAAAAAAAAAGAGCCAGAAAAATTCCATCTTTGATTCTGTAGCATTTGGGTGCAGATCCAAAACAAGCAATGAAGTGTTGAACTCCTACTGATAGAAGCTCATTATCCATTCATTCCCAGGTACATGCAATTACAAAAATAGAAAATGTGAAAGTATGTATCCAAGTGATTCTTAAGTGTGTAAAAAAGGTTATTAAATAAAGTGAAGAATTGCAAAGGGTCTGTGAAGGGAAAATACTGAATCTTGGTTCTCAAAGAGTTTGTTGTAATATAAATAAACTGTATCAGTTCCAATATATTTTAAAAGAAAGAGAGAGAAAAAAATAAATTGGTCTTGGAATGGTAGACTCATATGTACAAAATGCCTCAGTGCTACAGACACAGAAGATATATGTTGCCTTGCAGCTTTAACCCCTTTCCCCCATAGAGACAGAAAGGCAGAGATAGATAGTGAAAGAGACCATAGCACCAAAACATTCATCAGTGTGGTGGGGGCCAGGCTGTAATGTGGGTTGTGCACCTGGGTGGTGCAAAGCAACACACTATCCAGGAGAGCTATTTGACTGGCCCTAGCTTTTACCTTTTATAAGAAATAGCTAAGCATTTGTGTTTAGGTATGTATCACAATTGCCCTTTGATGACACTGTTCATGAGCAATAGAGAAGAATTTCACAGCAGGCTGTTCTGATGTATTCGGCCTACTGTTTGCAGATTTACCACCACGGCTACTGCTGCACCTATGAACAGCTCACAGAGTGGGCCCTCAATGCCGCCATTCTCTTCTGCCTCCAAGCCAGCTTCTGGGTCTCTCAGCCACCCTACACCTCTCTCAGCATCGACTAGTTCCATGTCGTCAAAGCCCTCAGTCTCTTCCTCAGCTTCAGGTATATTTTTAAATGAACTGTTTTAGAGCTGTTTTGAATTCTCAGGTTAGCATTTTTCAAAGTTGAGACTCCCCAGTAACATAGTTGGACTAGATTGCTTTTCCTCGCTTCCTAAATATCATGCTTGTGTGCTGTGATTTTTGTACTCTGAATTGGCCTCAGTGCTGCCTTGCTTATCTCTATGATGTTTTTTTATGGAGCTATGTATGCATGATCATTCAAAAAAAAAATTATCTTGTAGAGGGGCATTTACCTTCATGTGACACCTGCCTTACATGAAGGACAGACAAGTCAGGGGGCTGGGTGGTGGTGCACGTGGCTGAGCGCACATGTTACATGAAGGACGAGTCTGTCATGCTGTGTAGAAGAGAAAGGGCCTGTAGTAGCTACTAGGCTTGTTACCTCAGAGAAATTACTTTCTATATAAACAAGCAAGTTTATATAGAAGACCATAAGTTATTATAGCTACATTGATTTAATGTGCACTGTAAAACTGCATGAAAATAAAATATCTCTAGTCTTTTCCTGTCAACCCTAAAGAAAGGTTGCAATTAGTTTTTTGGTGGTGGGAATGGTGTTTATATACAATCCTATTAATTTGTAGTCATTAAAAAAAGAAAAAAGAAAAAGGTTGCAAATTCTATATACTAAAGTCAAAATAAAACACGTTTTGTACCATTTGCTTTCTCTCCTTTTCTTTGTAAATATTTTCTATAACCTTCAACAGTTGATAGCAAAGAGGAATCATTTTTTCCGTAAATAGTTCAGTATGCACCTCCTGAAAACATGGACACGGGAGTCGGGTGGTAGCGCAGCGGGTTAAGCGAAGCGCACGTGGCGTGAAACGCAAGGACTGGCGTAAGGATCCCAGTTCTAGCCCTGGCTCCCCACCTGCAGGGGAGTCACTTTACAAGCAGTGAAGCAGGTCTGCAGGTGTCTTATCTTTCTCTCCCCTTCTCTGTCTCCCCCTCATCTCCATTTCTCTGTCTTATCCAACAACAACAACAGCAATAACAACAACAATGATCATAAACGAGGGCAACAAAAGGGAAAAAATAAAAATAAACAAAGTTTAAAAAAAAAAACCAACCATGGACACACAATACATTATTATACTGAGGAAATTGAACAGTAGATCATCCACAGCCCATATTTGCATTTCTACAGGTATCCCAGTAATGTGCCTTATGGCCCTTCCTCCTCCTAATGCAGGAACCTATCAAGGATCACACAGTTTATTATGATTGCTCATTAGTCTTGGTTTCAGATAGTTCACCTTTTTTTTTCCCCTTTTCTATTTTGTAGCATTAACATTTTTGAAAAGTTTAGGTCATTAGTTTTATGGACTGCCCCTCTGTTTGGATCTCATTGTCGCTACATGATGAGATTCAGGTTACTAGGTATTATCACCATATCACATGACTTCATTTTATTCTGGCATGGTGATGTTCATTTGCTCATATAGTTAGAATCATGTTTGCCAAATCTATTCCGAGATTTTCATTTATTTTCTTGAATGCTTTTGCTTATACCTAGCTTTGAGTAACCATTGGAGTATGAGTTTTAGGAGTGTTTGCTAAGTGTTGAGTCAACATTGAGCTGTGAAACTTCTAATCATCTTTCTTTACTTCTTGCTTGGGATTTAGGGTTGCCTTGTGGTATTTGTCAAAGTCACCTCATTCTCGGACTTCATCAGATTCTGAAAAGCACCCATAATTCAAAAAATTAAGATTCCTTGGCTACAGTTTGAGAGAGAAAATTTGAACCATTATATATATTATCCCTTTCCACCATCTACCACCCAAATCTCCATATTCCCATTCCATTATTTAATTTCTAGCAACTGTGAGAATAAGAATGAGAGGGCAATGCATTGGCATCTGACAGTATTGGAAAATTATAGCCCCTGGGACCTCACATATGTAAGTCCTGTGCTCTAATGCTAAGCTATCCCTCTGCACTGTTATTTAATTCTTAAAGTTTGATGGGTCCTAGATCACTGGCCCTCAATTCTAGTTGCACACTAGTTGGATTCACTAAGGCATATACTTCCTGATAATTTAATCAGATCCTCTGGGGAAAAGGTTAGTGCATGGGATTTTTTTGGTTTGTGTGTTAAGTTTCCTAGGTGATTTGAATGTAGAAGGGTCGTAAAGTCCCCATGAATTCATATAAGGTGATAAGAATTATTGTTCTTGCCTATTAATTTTGAAACTTTCTCCCCAGTTCCCAGATATATATCAGGTACCTCTGTGGGGAGTAAGGGTGTGCAATGACCAGTCTTCTTTCTGGGCTTATACATGAATACACATCCCTGTCATCAAATACACTCCAGTTTGATTTTTTTTTTCCTTGATATTTTATTTTAGAGTCAGATAGACAGACAGACACCAGAGCTCTGCTCAGCTCTGGTTTATAGTGGTATGAGGGCTTGAACCTGGGATTTTGGAGCCTCAGGCATGAAAGTCTTTTTGCATAACCATTATGCTATCTTTCTCACCCCAATTTTATCTGTTTTATAAGTGTTTTGCTGCATAGAACTTAATGTCATACTTGCAGTTTTCTAAACCAAAGTAACTTCAAAAATAAAAAATTTTAAATAAATGTTTTGCTTATTTTTATTTTATTGGCTAGAAAGAGAGAAATTGAGAAGGAAGGGGGTATAGAAAGGGAGAGAGAAAGAGACACCTGCAGCACTACCCCTGCATGTGGGAACCAGGGAACTCAGCATCCTTGTGCAAGGCAACCTGCTCATCTGGGTGCATCAACACCCAATGCCTCCCCCCCTTTTTTATTTAATGTTGGGGGAGTGGAGGGGAAAGCCCTAATCTTTAGTTTTCTTGGGCTAGAGGCTAGCACAACTGTAAACATAACTCTTACTAATAAATATCATAAAACAGGAAGGTGCAGGTGAGAACTCTGGCTTTAGCTTTTAGGAAAGTACATATGTTATGGGAGGAATGCCGTGCAATAATTACTGTGTTTTATTTGACTTTACTCTTGCAGGGCGATCTGCTCAGGGGAGCCCCGTGCCCTCAATGGTACAGAAGACACCCAGGATAACACCTCCAGCGGCAAAGTCAGGCTCAGCCCAGGTATGTTTAAATTCAGCTAACAACACATGTGTCTGTTCATCTTTCCTAAGCATACTTGTAAAAATGGGTCTTAGAATTTTTACCTTTGCAATTATATGGATGGTTCTGTGATAGGAAATGCCCAAGCATGAGTGTTGAAAATTTATAATGTGTGCTCACAGAAACTATTCATCTCAAAGTTAGAATTTTTTTTGCTCTTGTTCTCAAGTTTTTTCATTTTGAACTGCTTGCTTTTTGCATTCTCTCTTTTTTTGTTGAATATTTATTTTAATATTTTATTAATATTTATTTATTATTAGATACAGAGAAATTGAAAGGGAAGGGGGAGATAGAGAGGCAGAGAGACACCTGCATCCTTGCTTCACCACTCATGAAACTTTCCCTTGCAGGGGGGGACCAGGGGCTTAAACCTAGGTCATTGTGCTCTGTAATGTGAGCAGTTATCCAGGTACATCACTGCCTGGCTCCTATTTATTTGTTTTAATGAGGGGGAGCAAGCCAGAGCACTGTTCAGTTCTGGTTTAAGGTGGTGCTGGGGACTGAACCTGGGACCTCAAAGCCTCAGACATGAAAGTCTTTTGCATAACCCTTATGCTGTCTCCCCAGTCCTTTTTGTATTCTCTGTGTCTAAAAGACATAACTGGGGTGGAGGGTAGATAGCATAATGGTTATGCAAACAGACTCTCATGCCTGAGGCTCCAAAGTCCCAGGTTCAATCCCCCGCACCACCATAAGCCAGAGCTGAACAGTGCTCTGGTTAAAAAAAAAAAATACAACTGTAGCATCTGAATTTTTTCTGTCACTTCCAAAGTAATCAAGGAAACTGTCAAGTGCTCTGTTTTTCTTCAGCTTTTCATACCATCTCAACTTACTTTATTTTCAATTTTTCCTTTATATATAATACACATAAAAGAGTATATATGTGACACATGGATAGCTCAATGAATTTGTTACCATCTGAACATACTTTATTAATTAACACCCAGATCAAGAAATAGAATATCCCCCAGGACCTCAGAATGTCTCCTGGCAGGTCCTCTTTCTAGTCACTACCCTTGTTGAAGGGGATCCACCCCTAAAATTTTTAACAGCATAACTTTGTTTATCCTCTTTGTATTGTCTATAAAGTGGAATTACTGTGTGTGTGTGTGTGTGTGTGTGTGTGTGTGTGTGTGTGTGTGTGTGTGTGTGTGTGTGTTTAAGGTAGAGTTAGAGAGACCATAGCACTGAAGCTTCCCTCCAGTGCAATGGGGGCCAGACTTCAACCTGGGTCATGCACATATCATATACATTTTTTTTTTTTTGCCTCCAGGGTTATTACTGGGGCTTGGTGCCTGCCCTACAAATATACTGCTCCTGGAGGCTTTTTTTTTTCCCCTTTGTTGCCCTTGTTTTATCATTGTGGTTATGACTATTGTTGTCATTGATATCATTGTTGTTGGATAGGACAGAGAGAAATGGAGATGGGGAAGACAGAGAGGGAACGAGAAAGACAAACACCTGCAGACCTACTTCACTGCCTGTGAAGAGATCCCCCTGCAAGTGGGGAGCTAGAGGCTCAAACCAGGATCCTTACGCCAGTCCTTGCACTTTGCACCATGTGCACTTAACCCACTGCGATACCACCCGACCCCCCCCCATATACGTTCTTGATTTTGACTCTTGTTCAATGTAATGCTTGTAAGATTAATCCATGATGACATGTTGTTGTATGGAATAGACTGTGTGACTATACTGAGCAGCCTCACTGGTCTTTGAATTTTACTTTTTTTTTATTTTTTAAAAAAAACTTTATTAGAGGTCTGGGCATTGGTGCACTCAGTTAAGTACACACATTTCCATGAACAAGGACCTGGGTTTGAGCCCCGACTCCCCACCTGCAGGGGGATGCTTCATGAGTGGTGAAGAAGGCTTGCAGGTGTCTCTATCTCCCCCACCCCTCTCAATTTCTGTCTGCTATGTCTAATAAAAATAGAAAAGAAAAAAAAAATGACCACTGGGAGTGGTGGATTCATAGTGCAGTCACCAAGCACCAGTCATAACCCTAGTTACTGTTATTATTATTTTGCTTTTTATTATCCTTCTTGTTCTTGTTCTAGTAGAAGGTAAGTTCCATGAGAGTAAACCTCATCTGTCTTGTTCACTTCTATCTACTATCTACAACATTGTTTATTCCAAATGACTACCCAGTAAATCTGGATTCAATAGAATGAATACTATTTTATAATAATTATTGTATTAGGTGAGTACTTCTTCTGTGATGATGGACATAGAACTCACTGTTTTGGCAGTAGTGCAGGTGGCGCAAAGCACAAGGACCAGAGTAAGGATCCCGGTTCCAGCCCTCAGCTCCCTACCTTCAGGGGAGTCGCTTCATGAGCGGTGAAGCACGTCTGCAGGTGTCTCTCTTTCTCTCCTCTCTGTCTTCCCCTCCTCTCTCCATTTCTGTCTGTCCTATCCAACACAACTACATCAATAACAACAACAATAATAACTACAACAATAAAGAAAATCAAGGGCAACAAAAGGGAATAAATAATTTTAAAAATTAAAAAAAAAACATTATTAAAAAAAACTCACTTTTTCACTAACTGAAGCCCTAACTTGGAGAGTATTGGATCCATTTATTATTATTTTTTGAGACTGTAAGTTAATAGTATATGAACACCATTCCCACCACCAAAGGTCTGTGTTCCTAATTTATTTATTTATTTATTTATTTATTTTATTTTTTAACCAGAGCACTTGCTCAGCTCTGGCTTATGGTGGTGTGGGGGATTGAACCTGGGACTTTGGAGACTCGGACAAGAAAGTCTCTTTGCATAACCATTATATTTTCTACTCTGCCCAGATACATTTTTAAAAAACCATTTGCCTTCCATTTCAGGCAAAATCAGTTCAACCTCCTATTATAGAGAAGCAGGGACATCATCAATGGAAAGAGTCAGATCCTGTGATGGCTGGAATTGGGGAGGAGGTAAGTTTATTACTGTCCCATAAGTAGCCCCTATAATGATGAGACTTAAGTGTTTCTAAGATTCATACATAGCTGTTTAATTCAGGCCTCAAACCTTGATCCCAGTGCTCTCTGTTATTAATAAGCCCAACAGAGATGTTATGCTCATGCCATCTGAACTGAAGTCTTCTTTGTGATTTCCACAGATTGCACACTTTCAGAAGGAGCTAGAAGAGTTGAAAGCCCAAACTTCTAAAGCCTGTTTCCAAGTGGGTACTTCTGAAGAGATGAAGATGTTGCGGACAGAATCAGATGACTTGCATGCCTTTCTTTTGGAGATTAAAGACACCACAGAGGTTTGTATTTACTGATACATTTTTCAGAGTTAAATTGCACTTTAAAAAATGTAAAAATGGGGAGTCGGGCGGTAGCTCAGCGGGTTAAGCACATGTGGTGCATAGCACAAGGACCAGTGTAAGGATCCCAGTTTGAGCTCCCGACTCCCCACCTGCAGGGGAGTGGCTTCACAGGCGTGAAGCAGGTCTGCAGGTGTCTATCTTTCTCTCCCCCTCCCTGTCTTCCCCTCCTCTCTCCATTTCCCTCTGTCCTGTCCAACAATGACAACATCAATAACAATAATAACTACAACACTAAAACAACAAAGGCAACAAAAGGGAGTAAATAAGTAAATATTAAAAAAAAAAAAAAGTAAAAGTGTTCTTCTAGTACATGCTTTATCTCTTTAGGACCACTGTTTGTTTTTTAGCAGGGAAAATGAATTCAGGAGCTTATACTTAGGTGATAATACTAAGCCACCCTCAGCTCCCTCCTCCCCACCACCCTTTTTTTTCCTTTGAGTTGCCAGGGAATGAACCCAGGACCTTATAGTGTGTTACCAACACTAGGCAGTCACCCCAGGCTGCTGCTTTTTTTTTTTTTTTTGCCTCCAGTGTTATTGTTGGGGCTCACCAGCATTACCAATCCACATTGCTCCTGGTGAACATTTTTTCTATTTTATTGAATAGGACAGAGAGAAGTTGAGAGGGGAGGGGGACCTGCTTCACTGCTTGTGAGTTGTTCCCGCTGCAGGTGAGGAGGCAGGCTCAAACCCAGATCCTTGTGCTGCCTCCTGTGTGAGCTTAACCGGGTGCACCACTGCCCACCTCCTTCCACCACCACCCCCCCATTTCTTTTTAGAGAGAGGGAGATACACCAAAGCACATCTACCTCATCCATGGAGTTCCCTTGGTACTGTCCAACATATAAGCAGTAATTATCAGGGAGTAAGATTATAGGTGCTGTTAATATTTCTCATGTTTTCTGATCATTTGAATATGAATCTTTTTTTTTTAATTTTTAAAAGTGTTTTTTAATTTATTTTTCCCTTTTGTTGCCCTTGTTGTTTTTGTTGTTGTTGTTGTTGTAGTAATTATTGTAGTTGTTATTGATGTTGTTGTTGTTGGATAGGACAGAGAGAAATGGAGAGAGGAAGGGAAGATGGGGGAGAGAAAGATAGACAGCTGCAGACCTGCTTCACCACTCATGAAGCGACTCCCCTGCAGGTGGGGAGCTGGGAGCTCAAACCAGGATCCTTAAACCAGTCCTTGTGCTTTGCACCATGTGCGCTTAACCCGCTGCACTACTGCTCAACTCCCAATATGAATCTTTTTTAATGAGCACAGATTATTTTGTAGATGATAATCAACATTATTGTTTTCCAAGCACTAAATTATTTGTTCTTCTTCTTCTTTTTTTTTTTTTTTTTGGTTATGAATTGCCAGGAAATGAACCCAGAGCCTCACACACACAATACTACTGAACCCCCCTCCTGATTTAATTTTAGAGAAGCAAGGAGACAGACAGACACGAGTGCATTACTCCAGAGGTCCAGGTGGTGGCGCCCCTGGTTAAGCACACAGTATGCAAGTACCCAGGTTCAAGACCCTGGTTTCCCCCTGCAGAGGGAAAGCTTCACAAGTGGTGAAGCATGGCTGCAGGTGTCTCTCTGTCTCTTTCCCTATCTCCCCCTCCCATCAATTTCTTTCTGTCTTTATCCAATAAATAAAAATTTAATTAAAAAATTTTAGAAAGCACACACATACCAGTACATCCATGGATACACCACCATCCATGGATACTATTTTTGATGCTTTCCTGGTGTTCTGGGGATCTATTCTAAGAAGGAAGTCAGGGCACCGCTTGACTCTGGCATACAGGGCTTCAGACATGCAAAAATCTACTCTACACATGAATTACCTCTCCAACCCTGATTTTTTTAAATACAGCTGTTAATTATATTTTGATATTCATCTAGTTAGATGTTTAAAAGAAAAAAACAAAGCAAAAAAAGTCTCTCTTGATCCAGACAGATTTATTTGTTTGAAATACCACTTTTTATATCAGCATGTCCTTGTATCCTTTCTAGTCTCTTCATGGAGATATAAGCACTCTGAAGACAACTTTACTTGAAGGATTTGCTGGTGTTGAAGAAGCCAGAGAACAAAATGAGAGAAATCGTGACTCTGCGTATCTTCATTTGCTCTACAAGAGACCTCTGGATCCCAAGAGTGAGGCTCAACTCCAGGTAAAAGGACCCAGACAGAGTGGGCTAGTAAGAAACAACCCTCTACGACAGACACACTCCTTTCATTGGTGTGGGTTTAGATGGCAGTCCCTTGTGGAGTTGTGATTTCCTCTGAATAAGTAACTCCTTTCTGTAGATTGTGACAAAGTGGCTTTTTTTTTCTTAATGATTTTAGATTAGACCCAAAATGGGCTTCTTTATTAAATCTTGGGTAGAGAGCAAGATACATTTATAAATAAATTCATAAATAATACTTTAATAAGTAGCACCTGTTCATTGATTGGTGTGTGTGTGTGTGTGTGTGTGGTATGTATATCACATAGGCAATTATGTTACTTCCAGGCTAGTTTTCCGTTTAGATAGACAGAGGATGAGTAATACAGCACTAGAGCTACCTCTGGTACCTAGTGCCATGGCATTCCACTGTGGTGTTAGGATTTGAACTGGGCTATGTTCATGACAAAACACATACCCAGTGAGCAAAGTGTTTTTTGTTTGTTTGTTTGTTTATTTAATTATTTTACCTTTTGTTGCCCTTGTTTTTTATTGTTGTTGTAGTTGTTGTTAGATAGGACAGAGAGAAATGGAGAGAGATGGGGAAGACAGAGGCAGGGAGAGAAAGATAGTCACCTACAGAGCTGCTTCACTGCCTGTGAAGCGACTCCCCTGCAGGTGGGAAGCCAGGGGCTTGAACCAGGATCCTTATGTAGGTCCTTGCACTTCGCGCCATGTGCGCTTAACCTGCTGTGCTACCGCCTGACTCCCTGTTTGTTTTTTTAATATACGTTATTCCCAATGTCAGTCTTCTACAAAGTGTGTTACTAATTCCATTCAGATAAGGAAACTGAGCCTCAAGAGGCTAAGAAGATTGGCCAAGATAATATTGCTATTAAGTTTAAAGCAGAATTAAAACCTTCCCTGCCTGGCTCTTTCACAGTAAAGAACTATGCTTTACTTAAACTACTTTTCTAAGTTTTTATTCTCTTTCTCTTTTTTTTTTTCTTTGTCACCAAGGTTATAGCTGGAGCTCGGTGCCAGCGCTATGAATCCACCTCTCCTGGCGGCCATTTTTTTTCTTTTTCTTTTTTTTTTTTTTAATTTTATTTGACAGGACAGAGAGAACTTGAGAGGGGAGGGGAGATAGAGTGGGAGAAGGAAAGACAGACACCTGCAGACCTGTCACTGCTCATGAAGGGTCCCCTCTCCAAGTGGGTCCTTGTGCATGGTGATATGTGCACTTAACCAGATGTGCCACTGTCCGATCCCCTAAATTCTTATTCTTTAGCTAAGTATGATTTTTGCTTTCATCTTTGACTTGATTGAAAATTGCCATATGGCATGCTTTGGCAGCCTTTTTTTTTTTTTTTTTTTTGACAGGACAGAGAACTTGAGAGGGTAGGGGAGATAGAGTGGGAGAGAGACAGACACCTGCAACCCTTGTTGCCCTTGTTTTATTGTTGTATATTGATGTTTTCATCTTTGACTTGATTGCAAATTTTCATATGGCATGCTTTGGAGGGAGGATTATCACCCACTTCCTACTTTCCTAGAATTCCAGTAGGTGTTCACTTATCTTCCTCACTAAGAACACGTGGGCCTGTGAGTATGACAGATTCTTTGTTGCCTTGGAGAATTTGACGCTTCAGATGACCATTTCTATACCTGGTAAATTTCCTACTTGAAGTAAGAAAATGTAAAAAAAAAAAAAAAAAAAAATTCCATCTTCTCAAAAGGGTCGAGAAATCTCTGCTGTATTTGGTGTAAATATTTCCTCTCTTAGCAGGAGAGAACTGACTGCATGCCTACAACACATCAAATTGCAGGCCTACATGTTGCATCTAGTTACGTGTCGCTCCTACTTGTCTTTTTTTTTTTTTTAATATTTATTCCCTTTTGTCACCCTTATTGTTTTATAGTTATTATTGTTGTTATTGATGTCATCATTGCTGGATAGGATAGAGAGAAATAGAGAGAGATGGGGAAGACAGAGAGGGGGAGAGAAAGACTGACACCTGCAGAGCCTGCTTCACTGCCTGTGAAGTGGCTCCCCTGAAGGTGGGGAGCTGGGGGCTCAAACCAGGATCCTTATGCCTTATCCTTTGCACCGCCTGTGCTTAACCCGATGTGCTACCACCATCTCCCTACTCCTACTTGTCTTTTCCCTCTTACTCTGGACAAACTGAAAGACAAGCATAAAGCTTTTGGAGGACACTTTCTCCATTCAAAGGGAAATACCTTTCTTTTTTCACTGCTAAGTAGATTATAATTGCTAGCACTTGCTGTATGCCTACCAACTACAAAAGGAAGATGAGGAAACAGGAAGTGGAGCTACCTAGGTCTCATCTTTAGTTAATGTTGGATCCTTGAACCTTAGCAGTTTGGTTTCAAAGCCTGCTTTCTCTACTGTGTGATTCTTACAGCTTGGTAGATGACAGTGAGAAAAATGAGCATATACATATAATCTGGGCTGTGTTGCTGTGGGATCAGATGAGGAGTAGCTAAGCCATACAGAAGTATTTATGATAGACTTTTTTAAAAAGTCTCTTTTCTTTTCTTTTCCTTTTCTTTTCCCTTCCTCTCCCCCTTCACTGTTCTCCTTTTCCCATCCGCACTTCCCCCTTCCCTTACCCCCTTCCCCCTTCTCACTTTTCCCTAGTCTCTCCTCCCCTCCCCTCTCCATTACTCTTTTCTTTTTCCTTCTTTTCACCAGAGTACTTCTCAGATCTGGCTTATGTTGGTGGGTACTGGGGGCTGAATCCTCAACCTCCAGTACTTTAGGCATGAAAGTCTTTGTGCTATTTTCCTGGCCGAAAAGAAAAGCGTGTTTTGCTTTCACCTGGTAGATACTTTGAGGACATTGCGGGGGGGGGGGGGGGGGGTTGGGAGAGAATTAGAGCTAATGTACACCGATATTATGATGTTTAAAGTATTCAAAGGAAGGAGCCTCCCTGTATTCAGTAAATGTTGAGAGGAAGTTTGATTTTTTCTGGAATCAGCCTGGTCTTTACTTTATTATTGTTATTATTTTAGTGGGGGTGGCACCACCACTATGTGGCCCTACCTGAACTAATTTCTCATTCCTTTATTTTAGAGACCTGATGAGAGAAAAAAATAGAGGGAGGAGAGGTATTACAGCAGCACTCTAGCATCTAAGCAGCTACCCTAGTACCAACTACGGTGCTCCCATGTGGTGCTGGGATATGAACCCAGGCCCCTTCACATGGAAAATCATGCTCTGACCTGGCTCTTTTTAAACAGCTCAGCTTGGGCATTTGATTGTATCCAAGAGTAATGTTGGAATAGAATTAAACATTATAAAATCTTTTTATATATGTCAAGACTTCTTCAGAGAAGAAAGTATATTGTCTTCATTTGTATACATATAAATGCTTAGATCTTGACACAAGTTGCCTAGCCATGAAGGTTAACTCTGGTCCAAAATTTAAATAAAATAATATAAAATAGGATAAGCATCTTCACAATTCAATTTGTGTTAATACTACTCTTTTATTTAAAGAAGAAATGGATTTCCCCCAACTAGTCAGATGCTTTATATATTCTATGCTGTGAATAGATACAGAATTATTTTCAGCACTATTTTGGAGGAAATTTTGTTTGTATTACAACATTGTTCATGGGTAGGAGAGCAAAAGCTAAATGAATGCACTGTTGGAGTACTAGTGGAAAATTCCCAGATCATGTCAGGATATTTTACAGGAGCTGAAAAATGAGAACTAAGCCAGAACATTTATTCCCCTGGGGCCCCAGTTTGCCATGCCTATTCTGTTTCCCTTTGCACTACCTATTACACAATTCAAAAGACTTACATTAAAATTACAATATTCTAGTGATTACATTAGAATTTGTTACATTATCCTTTTTCCATGGTCTGAATATAAAAATATTTCAAAATAATGGTGATACATCTTCCTGTAAGCTACTGGAAGACTAAATGATTTGCCTCTTTTTTTCAACAGGAAATTCGGCGCCTTCATCAATATGTGAAATTTGCTGTCCAGGATGTAAATGATGTCCTAGACTTAGAATGGGATCGACATCTGGAACAAAAGAAGAAACAAAAGTGAGCAAAGTCTCATCTACCATAAGTTATGATAGACAACCCTATAACCTATCTAAAAGATGACTTAGAAGTGCTAAAAAAAAAAAAAAAAATGCCCATGGCACAAAGCACAAGGACTAGCATAAGGATCCTGGTTCGAGCCCCCGGCTTCCCACCTGCAGAGGAGTCACTTCACAAGTGGTGAAGCAGGTCTGCAGGTGTCTGTCTTTCTCTCCTCCTGTCTTCCCCTCTCCATTTCTCTCTGTCTTGTCCAACAACAACGACATCAATAACCACAATAATGTTAAACAACAAGGGCAACAAAAGGGAAAATAAATAAATAAATATTTAAAAAATCTTTTTTAAAAATGCCCTATGAATGTTCATGCTCTTGAACCCGTTCTATGTCTATAAAATGGTAATCACAGCAGTTTATATAAAAATTTACATTGCAGTACACTTTTAAAAATTGTAAAGATTTATTTACTACTATAAGAGAGAGAGCTATAATATCACTCTGGTGTATATGTGGTGCTAGAGATTGAACTCTGCACCTCATACTTGTAAGTCTCGGCCTACTGCAGCACAGTTTATAACTAAAAAATTCAGTTCAGTCTAATTATTAGGTAGTTAAAGCAGTGGCTAAATAAATCTGGTCACATTAAAAATAGAATACTGCTCAGTCACGTCAATCATTGAATAACATGGTCTCAACTAAATATACTTTTTTTTTTTTTTAACCAGAGGCACTAATCAGCTCTGGCTTGTGGTGTGGGGGATTGAACCTGGGACTTTAGAGCCACAGGCATGAGAGTCTCTTTGTGTAGCCATTGTGCTATCTACCCCCACCCCTTTAAATATGTTTTCTTTGCTACATGAGATACACACTATAGTTACATCCTTAGTGATTAGATGTAATATATGAAATCTGACAAAAGTTTAAACACAGAATCATGAGTGATCTCCAACTATGAAGAACCAAATAGAGAAGAGGTTAGAGGTAAATCTTTCGATATTCATAGTTATTGCTGCAGGGCAGGAGTAAGAAATTTGTCCTTTATACTTTTCCAAATTTTCTCCTTAGGGAAATGTGCCTAATTAGTGTGGCAATTCAGAGGATTAGAGAAGTGATGACAAGGTGTGCGAGAACCCTTTACCTTTGTTTTGAGTCCTTGGATATTGGTTCTGTACCATGTATAGCATGAAGTGCATTATAAGAGCAATAAAATACCCACAAAACATGAAAAATAGGTCTTCTCTCAAAATACTGGACTTCTGGAACTTTAATGTAATTAGCTCTAAATAGAAACAAACCAAAAAGTGATCTGGGATCAAAGGAACTTTTAAGTAGGACAACCTGGATGTGATGTCAAAGGGTAGGTAGAAAATGCTTAAAGTCACTAAGCATAGTCTAATATATTATGTAGTACCATGTGGAAAAATTCACTAAGCACAGTCTAATATATTATGTAGTGCCATATGGAGAAAGTCACTAAGCACAGTCTAATATTTTATGTAGTACCATGTGGAGAAAGGTTTTGTCCTTGATCTCAGAAACTTCATGGATCCTCCAGGTGTGTCATTTGTCTTGTGGACTTTTGGTCTTTTTAAAGATTTTACAGGGAGTCGGGTGGTAGCACAGCGGGTTAAGCACAGGTGGCAGAATGACACCTTCAGCAATGCTTCACCACTGGAGAAGCTTCTTCCCTACAGGTGGGGACCAAGGTCTTGAACCTGCGTCTATATCTATTATAACATGTACATTCTACCAGGTTTGCCACTACCTAGACCCTTTCCCCTTTCTTTTATTTGATAGTACAGAAAGAAATTGTTGGGGGTGGGGAGGGAGGATAGAGGTAGAGAAGGAGAAAAAGAGAAACACCTGCAGTCCTTCTTAACTTCTTGTGAAGCTTCCCTCCTCCTCTTCCCTCACCCCCGCAGATGGAACTGGGACTTAAACACATGGTAGGTAACATATGTGCTTAATCAGGTGCATTACCACCCAGCCCTGTAAAAGAACTTTTAAAAAATACATGTTAGGAGGCCTGGCAGTAGTGGTATTGTAGATGCAAGAGTCCTGGATTCATTCCCCAGATCCTGCTCATCAAGCATTGTGCTTGAAGGGGCCAGCAGGTGGTTCACCTAGTAGTGTGCACTTATCACCATGTTCAAGGATCCAGCTTTGAGCCCTGGGTAACCACATGGAAGCTACTACAGAGGGAAAGCTTCACAGATGATGAAAGAGTACTACAGTATTTGTCTTTGTTGCTCTCCCTCTCCCTTTCTCTATCTGGAGAAAAGAGAAAGAGAGAGAGAAAGGCCATTGGGAGTGGTAGTGTTCTAGAGGCACTGAGCCCCAGCAGTAACTGGTGGGGGAAAAAATTACATTGAACTACCTTGCCACTGGAAAAAAAAAAAAAAAAGACTGCCCTTGTTTTAGTTCTTTTCAGTGGGTCACCTCCCTGACACTAAATTATGTTTCCATTGTGTCATGTCAGTAGTCTGAAGACTCAACCAGTCAGCCTTGAAAAATTTCTTTTAAGTATATTTACAGCTAGAAAAAATTATATATTTTAAGTATATAGTGGAATGAAAATTTCCCATTTTTAACATCTCATCTTTTTCCTTTGTATAGCTGCTCTGGGGGGGTTTCTGATTATATGGTCTCTTACTACAGACCTGGCTTGCATATCAAGCTTCTCTTTCCTCATTTTTTTTTCTTAGACTTTTATTCCTGATGTTAATTTCCTGATGATTTTCTTCTCCACTATTTCTCTTTTATTCTTTATTTACTATTATGTTACATTTGTGATCATTTTTTCCTTTTCCTTTTGTTGGGAGATTCTTTTACACCAACTATTTTACATTAATCTTGTCACTTTGCTGTCAATAGGCGCCTGCTTGTGCCAGAACGAGAGACACTGTTTAACACCCTTGCCAACAACCGGGAAATCATCAACCAACAGAGGAAGAGGTTGAATCACTTGGTGAACAGTCTCCAGCAGCTCCGTCTTTATAGCCAAACCTCCCAGTGGAACCTCCCAGTAACTGTTCCTTCCCAAAGTACCACTCAGAGGTAGCTGGGTCTGTTAACACCACTTGCACTGAATAAATTGTAACTGGATGAATAAATGTTTGAGGACCAAGGGAAAGTGGTTTTAGAGAAATTCAGGTGTGAGTTTGAAAGTGATTGCAGTATGGTTCCTATCAGGTTCCTTATATGCTTTGATCCATGTTCCTTTGAATGGAAGATGGGGATGGCAATACTGCCTCATGAGATTGTTCAAAGAGTTAAATCTGAAAGCACCTAGCAGTGAGCCTGATGAACCAACTGCTCAATAGCTAATGCAGATATTATAATAGTATTATTTCATCGAAATTAACGGGCAGTATTAAATTGACTTCCTTACCTTGAATGAAGCTCAGATTTGTTGTTTTTGCTTGAGTGTGGAAACTTCTAACTCTTGTTGTTTAAGAATGTTTACCCTTGAAATTATGATGGTGGTTTTGAGTTTCTCTTTTAAGCCAAGTGTCTAGATTTTAGTTTCACTTTATGCTAAAGCATTATCAGTATTGTGGGTTTTGGGGTGGTGGTATATAGTGTTGAGATGTCTATATCCTTTTCATTGTTTTTGGTGCCTACATGACATATACCACTCCTGCTAGACCCCCCCCACACACACACCTTTTTTTTCTTATTATTGGAGCAAAGAACTGTTGCAACTTCTGTTGTACTTTGCTACTTGTAAAGCTTTCCCCACAGGTGGGTGCCAGGATCTCTACTGGCTGTGCTACCACCCAGACCCTTTTTTAAATTATTGATTTGTCAGATTTCCTGTTTCTGTTTTGGGGTTGGTCTCATTTCATGCATTTGCACTTTGGAACATAGTGTTAATCACCCTTCTTCAAGTTCCTTGAGTCCAAGTTGGTTTGTATATAACATTGTCTTACTTCAGTTTTGACAGTGACCTTGAAAGCCTGCGTCATGCTTTGCTGAAAACTACCATAGAATCTCATACTAAATCCGTGCCCAAAGTACCAGGTAAATTCATTCTTCCTAATCGTTTAACTCCCTTTGTTCTCTTCCATCTACTGAACTGAATTTTAAGCACTTGTGGATTCATTTTCTTGCAGCCAGACTGTCTCCTGTGAAACAGGCACAGCTGAGAAACTTCTTGTCCAAGAGAAAGACCCCACCAGTGAGATCCACTGCTCCAGGTAAAGGACATTAGTCTTGGATTTTTTTAGCATGTGATGTGGGGGTATTGTGCACATGTATGTATGTTTTGTTTTATCTACAACTTTAGTGTTTATGTCTGTATATTTTCTTTGAAATTCCATTTTTTTGATAGTTTGTGTCTGGGTTTTATTTTTTCAATACTTTATTTATTTATTGGATCTTATTCGGCTTTAAAAGGAGAGAAATTCAGTAGATACTGTGATGAACCTTAAGGACAAAATGCTTAGGGAGATAAGTAAGTCACCAAAAGATAAATTTACTGTGATTCTATTTGAAGTACATAGAATAGTCAGTTTCATAGAAATAAAAAGTAGAATGATGGTTGCTAGGTACTGAGAGGAGGAGAGTGGCTATGTGGGTATAGATATTTCCATTGTTATTCTATTACCCTTTCAGTAATACTTTATGGAACAAAAGTTCTTTTCTTTTATTTATTTGTTGTTAATAGTATGTTACAAGATTGTGAGATTGCAGTGTATAGTTCCATACCATACCCACCAAGTTCTGTATACTCACCCTCTTCCCTCCCTAAGATAACCACCATAGTTTTCACAAGTCTTTTCAGTTTGTCCCACCTGTAGTGGGGACGCATCACAAGTGGTGAAGCAGGTCTCTCTTGCTCTCTACCTCTCCTTCCCCCTCTCAGTTTCTCTCTGTCAAATAAAATGGCGGGGGGGATGGAAAAGAGGAAAAAATGGCCACTGGAAGCAGTGAATTTGTAGTACCAGCACTGAGCCCCAATAATAACCCGAGAGGTGAAAAAGAAGAAGGAAGAGGAGAAATAATCTGTTTGTGCGTGTGCGTGTGTGGGAAGTTCATATGAATTAGATCTCTAGACTCCACATATGAATGAAGCCATCTAGTAGTTGTCTTTCATCTCTACTTAATTTCACTAAGCACAATCACCTCTAGTTCTGTTTTGTCCCAAAGGACACAGTATCATCTATTTTGACTGCAGAGTAGTATTCCATGGAATATATCCCATAGCTTCTTTAGGTAGTCATCTATTGATGAGCATTTAGGCTGCTTCTGCTCTGGCTTTAGTGCAGCTATGAGCATAGAGGTGCATATGTCTGTTTGAATTTGTGTTTTGAGTATCAATTGGGCAAATGCCTAAGAGTGGTAGTGCTGGATCATAAGGTAACTGCATTTTTATTTGTTGAAGAACTGTCCATACAGTCTTCCAAAGAGGCTACACCACTTTACATTCCTATCAGCAGTGTAGCAGATATCTCTGGGAACATTTCAGCCCTGAGGACTCAGGACACTGTGTGTTCTCCAGTCAGCATTAGGCCAGTGTTTAGACCTTTTTTATTGGAAATTACTGCAAACTTTTTACACTCTGTTCTGGAAGGCTATTACTGTTCTCATATGTTCTTATCCTGCCTGTTAAAGAACTTCTAGGGTGGATCATGTTCTCCTGTTATTTACACCAATATTTTTTCTGTGTCTCACCTCACTTGTTTCTGTTTGACAGTCAAATATTTTTGTCATATACAGCACTATTTTTTAAAGCCCAATTATAGCAAAGACCGAAAAACATCTTGGTTCACATTTGACAACAGCTGCTTCCACTTTTATTTAAATAATAATTGAATTGTTTTACCAGTTGATTTTTTTTTTTTTTTTTACCATGAAAATTAAAGAACTTGTGGGCATGTTTTGAGTTGTCTGCATTGTGTCTTGTTTTGGACTTTGTAGCTAGTCTGTCTCGGTCAGCTTTCCTGTCTCAAAGATACTATGAAGACCTGGATGAAGACAGCTCAACATCCTCTATTTCCCAGTCTTTGGAAAGTGAAGATGCACGGCCCTCCTGTAAAGATGACGAGGCAGTGGTCCAGGTCCATCGGCATGCCCCAGTGGTGCGCACTCCTTCCATCCAGCCCTGTCTCTTGCCTCAGGCAGCTACTCTTTCTAAATCTCACCTCATTCATGGTTCACCTGGTGTGATGGGAAATTCAAGTAAGTAAGCAATAAGGTAGAAAACTCACTTTTTACCCTATTAGGCTTCTCACTAGTGGAGGAACTATCACTGGGTTTTATATTATCACAAACAAGTTTTTGTTTTCAATCTTTTCTGCTAATATTTCAGAAATTAGAAAACTATTCTGCTGAGATGTGTTACCATTAGAATCAGTTGTTAGGACTTTGTAAGGTAGAGGAGATGGTTACAGCTTTATCAGTAAGTCCTGCTTTGGAATTTGTTTTGTTTCTGGTTTTTTGGTGTTTTTTTTTTTTCCCAGCATGAGAGACTAAATCCAAGGCTTTGTGCGTGTGTCATATTCCTGACAGACCTTCCTAGCTGCATTTTTCATTAATTAATTTTTTTTGAGGAAGAGGGAGAGAAAGAGAGGAAGAAGAACACAGGACTCTTTACTATGCATGGACATGTACACCCCACATACCTGCCCAGTGCTGTCCGTGGTGTTCCTCTGTAGAGCTGGCACTTTAACCTCGGACCTCACACATAGCAGTAAGCTAGCTTCCAGCTCCACGCTGTGGTATTTATTCCTACATTTGTTACAGAGCTGAGACCTTGCACATGTGCAATTTCATCATTTCCAGCACACACACACACACACACACACACACACACACACCCCTTTTTTTTTTTTTTTAAACCAAAGCGCTGCTCAGCTCTGGCATATTGGAGTAGGGGTATGGAGTGAGAATTGAAACCTCAAGCATAAAAGTCTTGTATAACCATTGTTTTTATGCAGAGCCTCAAGCATAAAAGTCTTATATAACCACTGTTCTGTCTCCTTCACCCACTAGACCAACTTTTTATTTAGAGAGGTGAGGGGAGATACTCTGTAGCTGTCTGATCCTCCTATGTGGGCCACATACACAACAGGCCAGGTGCCCTACTGGTTTGATAATCTATTTTTAGTACTAGGGCGTCATGCCTACATGGTCTCATCACTCCCATGTGGGCTTGTTTTTTTTTTTTGTTTTTTTTTAATTACAGATAAGAGACGGGGGGGGGGGCAGGGGAACAGAGAGACACCATAGCACTGCTTCACCTTAATAAAGTTTCCCCTGGTGATATGCACGGTGTTCCCATTTGGTGACTGGGATCTTGAACATGGATCCTCATATTTGGCAAAGTGTGCACCCCACTGTGTGAGCCATCTCCTAAAACCCCTTAAGTGAGGGTCTGTTTGGAAGTAAAAAGGAGAGGCTATTTGCCTTGGTAGGTAGCAGCACCCTCACTCATGCTTTCAAATTCTGTCTCTCTCTGACTCTACTTATAGCAGTGTTCTCCCTAAATACTTGAAGCTATGGTGCTTGCTGTCAGTGTTGACTCAGTGAAGTATTCTGTGTACACCTTTTGTTTAAAGTGTTAAGACTTTGCACTGAAGTGACTTCTATCCCAGCACAAACAGTTGTGATCATGAAGTACTGGGATATAGAGATTTTATGAAAGAAGAGTAGACATTTGATCCATATTGGCATCAAAGTTATATCTCATTCTCAGAAAAAAATGACAGCATCTGTTATTATAGAGGTAGGCATGCACACTCCATGTGATATCTTTGAAAGGTCTAGCTGCCATCCTACCGTTTTACTGGCACTTTGCTTTGAATGCTGGAGGACTTTTAATCTTAGCGTTTTTCTTGCTCTCTCACATGGAGAACTTACCATTTTAACTTTCATGTAGTCATCTTCTCACCCACTCTCACTTATTTTTACTTTTTTCCTTAGTGTCTACATCTACTAGCAAAATTATTCCTCAAGGGGCTGATAGCACAATGCTTGCCACAAAAACTGTGAAGCATGGTGCACCTGGTCCTTCCCATCCCATTTCAGCTCCCCAGGCAGCCGCCGCTGCAGCGCTAAGACGACAGATGGCCAGTCAGGCACCAGGTAAAAAGTGTGGCCCCACATATGTGCAGAGACTCGCTGTGACTAGTTTGAGTCCTAGGCCATGATAGTAGGTGCCAAGAAACAGCTGACTCTTTGTTGCCCCTCAAAAGAGAAGACTGATATGACAGTTTCCAATCCCTTTGAGGCAGAGTTCAAGATTACAGAATACAAACTAGTTGAAACTTTTTCAAAGTTGAAACTGGGAGGTATGAGATCTCCCACATTCAGTTAAAGGGGAAACCAGTGTTTTTTATTTTGTTTTTGTTTTATTTTGTGTGGATGTGTTTTATGAAACTGTTAATCCCCACTTTTAAGTAGTGTCTGCTTTAAGCCCAAATGTGATCTTCTCGGTCAGATCATCTATTAACATTGTAATTACCTCATAGTTTCTTAGGGACCCCACTGTCCTATGAAGTATATTAGCGTACCTGCTTTTTCCTCAAGTACTATTAAGTAGCAGAACCCAGACTAACCTTTTTCTTTTTTGCTTCTTTGTTTTTTCTATTGCAGTATAGCATTTTATTTTATTTTGTTTCTGTTTTAATGGTCCCTAGGGTTATGGCTAGGTCTGGTGCCTGCCTGATAAATCCACTGCTCCTGGTAGCCTTTATTTTCCATATATACTCAGCTCTGGCTTTTAGTGGTGCTAGGGATTGAATCTGGGGCCCCAGAGGTGAAGGCATAAAATTCTTTTACAAAACTATTATGCTGTCTCCCCAGCCCACTCCTCCCCCTTCCCTCCCTCCTTCTTTCCTTCCTTTCCCTCTTTTTCTTCCATTCTTTCCTTCCTTTTTTATTTTATAGAACAGAGAGAAATTGAGAGGGGAGAGATGCCTGCAACACTGCTTCACTACTCATGAAGCTTTCCTGTGGGGAGAATCATGAGCCTGAATCTGGGTCCTTACATATGATAGTGTCTGCACTCAACCTGGTGTGTTACCACCTGGCTCCTAGTACAGCTTTGTAAGGTGGCAAATTTTGTCTTTACAAATGGAAACTAATGAACTAATCAGCACATATTTTTTCAATGGTTTGTGAGTATCCCAAATTTTCTCCATTAGGATTTCTAGGTAATTGTTCTTCATTTAAGGACTTAATTTCACACCAAGGTATGATTTGTACAAGATAGTGATACTCCACGAAAGGAAGTTTGTCTCTCTTCCACTCCTCAAAATAAAATAGTTGGCAGTGGCAGTGTTGCTGGCATGTAGTGGGGCAGAGGCAGGAATGCTACAAATATCTTTTTTTTTTTTTTTAGGGGGGAGTAGGGGAAGGGGTAGCTAAAGCCTTGCATGCTCAGTTTCTCTGCTCTAGGCCACTTCCTTCAAATAGAGAAATAAGAGACAGAGGAGAGACACCATACCTCTTCTTCTTCTAGCATTTGCCACCATACCTCTTATATGGTGCAAGGGCTCAAACGTGGGGTGGTGGAGTGGGAGCAGCCAAGTACACACCCTAGCCATTCAGCTCTCTCCAGCCCTACAAACAGATCTGTGAGCATGCGCTCAACCAGGTGTGCCACTATCTGGCCCCAACTATTATTTTTAAAAGCATAAAAAGATGTGATTTGATTTAGACAAAAATATTTTATTATTAAAGGCTTCTAAGAAAAGTTCAGATATTTATTGGATAGAGACAGAGAGAGCTAGACAGGGGAGTGGGGGATAGCTATGGAGAGAAAAAGAGAGACACCACTTGTGAAGCTTCCTTTTGCAGGTAGGGACCACATACTGGAGCCTAGGTCCTTGTACACTATGACTTTACACTCTTCCAGGTGTGCTCCCTGGCCCTAACAAGATAACTTTTTTAAAAAAATATTTATTCCCTTTTGTTGCTCTTGTTGTAGTTATTATTGTTGATGTTGTCCTTGTTGGATAGGACAGAGAGAAATGGAGAGAGATGGGGAAGACAGAGAGGGAGAGGAAGACAGACACCTGCAGATCTGCTTCACCACCTGTGAAGCAACTCCCCTGCAGGTGGGGAGCCGGGGTCTCAAACCTGGATCCTTACACCGGTCCTTATGCTTTGTGCCACTTGTGCTTAACCCACTAAGTTACCGCTGGACTCCCACAAGATAACTTTTTAAGTACATTTGAGTCATCTGAAAAATTAGAATTCTGTGATGTTTTCAATAAATATTACTTGGACTGAATAGAATCTTAGTATTGTGCTGGAGACTCAAAATCAAACTGTTCATAAACTTAAAATCTGCTAGGATTCTGAATAGGAAGTAATGTGATCTCTTCTCATTTTAGAAGGAACATATTTTTTTAATTATTTATTTATTGGATAGAGATAAAGAGAAATCTATAGGGAATGAAGAGGTAGAGAATGAGAGAGACCTGCAGCATTCCTTCACTACTAGTGAAGATTTCCCCTTCAAGTGGGGACTAGGGGATTGAACCTGGGTATTGGCACATTTAACATGTTAGCCTTATGCAGCACGGCACTGCCTCCCTGCCCCTCAGAAGCAAGGTTGTTTTTTGTTTGTTTTTTTAAGATATAGGCACTTTTTATATGAAAAATGAAGTGTTGTATAGTCATGGGCTATCTTGGTAGCATTTCTGAGGGAAGGAGTAAAAGCCAAGTCACCTAGCTCCAAACTTATACCTGGCTACAGCTTTCAAATTACTCAAACATCCAGAAAATCCAAATGTTTCTTAGATTTTCTTGGTTGTCTTTTTATAATACAGCCTAAACTTACTAGACATTAAGAGACATGAAAGTTGATGAGCCTTAAACAGATAGGTAGGCATTAGATCAATCCCTGTTGCCATGTGTTAATTCAGGCCTAGGGGCCTCTTCCCCCAAAAGAATATCATGGTGTTAAAATCCAAGCTATAATTTTCACATTTTATCCATTATGGTTATCTCACTAAAGGATGAACCTCCTTCAGAGAGGAAGCTTGTTTTCAGTACCCAACAGTCTAGCAATAAGCCTATGTTAGACAATCCTGAGTCTGACCTGTCATGCAGAGCTGGGAAATTGTACCCACGTGTAGGTAACTGCTATAAAACATTAACCCTCCAATAAAGTGGGAAAAGAAACAGCATGGAAAGGAGTGAGATAGGGAGGAACCCTAAGTCTAAATGCTGCTAATCTTCTAGTTCTTTTGGTACTTTTGTAGAACAAAACAACAAGTTGCAGGTTGTCTGTCTTAGTTCTGTTCTATAAAAGTTAGCTGGCCAGGAAATTCCTTTTTCCGAGACTAGTACATGGGGTTAAGTTACACCAGGTCTCATTCTATAAGCTTAATTAGTAGAGTAGGCCAGGTATTCTGTCTATTGAGAGGAGTTACAGAACTACCTAGAGTAGATTCCCTTTAAATGGAAAAGTTAAATTCTGCTTGTGTTCTAGTTATTTCTGTGGCTAGGTTGTCTTATTTTATTTTGTTGCTGCAATCAATGCCTCTTTTTCTCTACTTAATAGCTGTAAGTACTTTGACTGAGTCAACTTTGAAGAATGTTCCTCAGGTGGTAAACGTGAAAGAATTGAAGAATAACCCTACAGCCCCCTCTGCAGCCGTGGGGTATGTACTATTACCGTATTTCTGTGAATTTAATTCCATGAACTATTCTGTAGTAGTGATGAACTACCTACAGGGGACAGCATTTGCTGGTGTCACAGGGTAAGTTTCCTGCAGAGCCTGAGGCTTTAAGAACTAGCTAATTTGGGGAACACAGGTGGGTTTTTAGGAGATTGTCCTCTGCTTGCCAGCGACAGCTGCCTGATCCTTTATCATGTGTCTTAGTTCATATACAGTTTTCTGCTTTCCATGTGTAAATCTACATGTGCACATTAGGGTTAGTAAGCCAGAACTGGCCTTTCATTCTAAATTAGACTGTTGATTCTGAACTTTGCAGTAGTCATCTTGAGATTGGCAGTCTCCTTCACTTCCTTTCTTCATGCTGCTCTATTATTATTATTTTTTTTGCCTCCAGGGTTATTGCTGTGGTTTGGTGCCTGTACTGTAAATTCAGCGCTCCTGGAGACCATTTTTCCCATTTTGTTGCCCTTGTTCTTCTTGTTACTATTATTGTTGCCATTGCTGTTGTTGGATATGACAGAAATTAAGAGAAATCGGGAAGACAGAGAGGGGGAGAGAAAGACAGATACCTGCAGATCTGTCTCACCACTTGTGAAGTGACCTTCCTGCAGGTGGGGAGCCGGGAGCTTGAACCAGGATCCTTACACCAGTCCTTGCATTTCACACCATGTGCTCTTAGCCCTCTGCACTACCGCTCGGCCCCTTAGCTCAGCCCCTTAATGCCACTCAATTCTTTTCAAGTTTCTTTTGCTTTTTGTATGAAAAGACGTATCTTTTAAAAGGTATCAGCTTTACTTGGCAACTTCTCTTGCATTTCATATTTGTGGGTTCAATCATTACTTTAGTGTTCAGAATTAATGGACTCCCACAGTTGTAGGCAGTGCAGATTATGAGACATATATGTACCCTTTGTGTTTTATACTTTGTAACCATGATCTCTTTAGTCCAATTTGCTTCCCCTATTGTCTAGGGAAGAGTTGAGAAATAACTTCCTCAGCTTGAATGCAGGAATCTGGAGGACCAGTGTCATACAGGGAGTAATTGTCCGGTGCCAGTTAGTCTATCTGCAGGAGAATGGCTTTTCTACATCATGCTTGCCCCTTACCACCCCCACTGAACAGGTCTGCTTACTCTTTAGTTTTGGCTTTTTTTATACTCATCTGTTGGGTACCCCCAGCCCTCACTCACACACATTGGTTCAGTTATCAACACTGCCTGTCCCAGGCATATTTCAGTTATCTTAGGCCATTACTAATGGCCCAAAGCATGCCTATCTACTTTTCTATCCTGTAGTGGCCCTGAGCTTTGGTATGCTGCTCAGATCAAAATAGTATTTGTGGTTGGTGCAAACTGTTCAAGAGAAAGAACTCCACAGTTTTAGAGTTTGAAAATTACAGCCAGATTCCTAGTATAGGAAACGTAACAGAAAGCTGCTGAAAAGGGAATATATATTACATAGATAGGCAGATCCAACTAAGAAATATGGTCTAGTATTTCTGATATATTCAAGGCATTAACCACATACAAAAACACCTCTTTCTGATTTCACTCTACCTTTTCTCAAATTTTGTTTTCCTCAAGTTGTTCTTCTGAGTTCGTTGATAGAGTTGTTAGAGAACCAATTCTAAGATACCACAGCACTAAAGCTTCCTGCATTGTGGTGGGGACTGGGCTCACACATGGGTTGTGTGCATGTCAAAGCAGGTACACTATCCAGTTGAGCTATTTTGCTAGACCTATTTTCTCTTGGCTTAAAAAAAAAATGGATAGAAGTTGAAAAGAGAACTTGAAGAAAATTTCCCTTCTCCATACAATTTAACTCTAATACAAGTATTCATTTCACTTGCATAACCAGCATGGTACTCAGAATGTAGTGGTTTGGTTTGGTTTTTTTATAGACCACTGCTAAGTTTTGGCTTATGGTGATGCTGCTGGGGATCAGCAGTAGATAAACTCTACATGTATCCAGTAAATGGAAATTGGTATTTACTGTATTTCTCATCAGAAAGATTGAAGAGAGGGACTGGCAAGATAGCTCTTGCTTTGTCATAGGCACAACCCAAGCCCTGACCTTTCTACACAAAAAGAAGCCTTGGTGCTGTGGTGTCTTTCTGTCTGTTAACCTATGTCTCTGCCTTTCTGTCTGAAAGAAAAGAAGTGAGCCTGGAATGGTGAAGCTCCAGTGTCAAAGGGGGGAAAAAAAAGAGGAAGAAAAAAAGAAAGAGGGAAGGGGGAGGAAGGGAGTGTGCTAAGTTTAAAATGACTTGATCATTTTATTGAGGATATACTGGCTTACATGGTATTTTTATGTGCAATTTGTTTTTGGAAAGTGGAATCAGAGCCTTGAACATGTGTGACTTTGATGCTTCTAACCTGAGTTTTTGGTTTTTTGGTGTTTTTTCCCCCCTATTCATATTGGGGGTAGGGGGAATCACAGCATTGGAGCTTCCCCCATGCTGTGGAACTATGTGGTACTCGGACTTGAACCTGGACCACACTCTTGATAATTCACACACCTTTGCCTAGTAAGTTATCTCTGTTCCCTTCCTAAGTGTATTTTAGGTATTTAGTTTTGCACTTAACCTTTTTTGGAGTAGTATACAGATCCATTTATTATAGGGTGAGTTTACATATTTCTGTTTTGATGTATCATGTGTTCATTGGTTATTTATTAATTGACCAATCATCCTGTTTAAGGGAAAATGTTTGTCTAGAACAAATCCATGGCTATTAAGACTCCTGTCTAGTGACTAGCCATTTATTTCAACTGACTCTGAACTTACTATGGGGACACAATAGTAGATAAGACATACCAAGTCTTGCTTTCATGGCAGTTCGTTTTTAACAAGAAGATAGTCACTGAGCTGCCAGTGACATGAACAGTTATTTAATTGCAATGTAGTTTAATAAAGAAGTACAAGTCACTAAGAAACATGTTGAAGCAATGTGATAGTGTCTGGGTTTGAGGAAGAAGTAGGTAAGGAGATGATTCAGCTGAAAGTTGACCAGTGACTAGAAGTTGTCAGGTGAAGAAGAATAAGGAGAACAGTGTCTGGACTGAGAGTACAGTATGTTTGGAAGATCAGAGCTTATTTAAGGTGTGTGTGAAAGAAGACCACAGGCAGGAAGTGGAGTTTGAAGGAAGTTGGGCCAAATGGTGATAATAGAGGAGATGTATTTCCAAATGAAGAGAGTTTTTCTGGTTTATTGGTTGATTTCTTTGTCCCTGCTCCTGGTCATGGAGAGATGAATATTTAAGATGGTGGATAAACGTAAAGAGGAAAGGCATTTAGGAACTACCTGACTGTGGCTTATAGCTCTAAATAAGGTTCAAAACAAGTACTTCTCATCCACTGTTAATGGTTGTCATAGATCAGGAGTACCAACCACACTGATTTCACTCTCAGGCTGGATTTTCCTGTCTTGGAAGGTAGTCTGACTTTTGACATTTAAGTAGATTTTATAGAGCTAGAGAGCATGTTCCCTGAATATCCTAAAGAAGAAAACTCCAAGGGCATCGTATGACGGTAGGATATCTGACAAATTCAAGAAAGAGCCAGATGGCCAGTGGTGGATGGAACCTTGGGAGATGAGGTCAGAGAACAGGGCAAGATAGGGCACATGGTATATAACATCTAGTAAGCCTAGATGTTTTCTGAGCATATGAGCAGTATGACCTAATTTATGTTTGTTTGTTAGACTTCAGCAATTATCGAAAAATAAGGCATAATTTCTATACAATAAAACTTACTCCCTACTTTTTTGTGTGTGGTGCTGGAACTCTGCAGGGACTCATGTATGTGTGATTCCTCCCCTGGGTCCTACTCTACCGGAGCCCCCTGATGTAGTGTTGCCATATGATGCTGGGATTCAAATCCAGGCCCTTACCACACACTACTTTGTAAGGTATATCTCCTGCCCTTCTTTAAGCACTAAATTCTGTGAGCTTTAATAAATACAACTAGTTGTGTGTAGCATGATTTTAGCTGGAATTCTTTGTTTCTTATATTAAAATAGATCAAAGGAAATATATATAGTTAGGAATGGTAGGAACAGGAGAACAGAACAGTTAGAAGCCTATCCCCTTTTTAAATTATGGCTACATTATATATAAAATACTTTGAGGGGGCCGAGTGGTGGCGCACCAGTTTGAGCGCATATGTTACAATGCGCAAGGACTCAGGTTCAAGCCCCTGCTCCCTACCTGCAGGGGGAAAGCTTTGCAAGTGGTAAAGCAGGGCTGCAGGTGTCTCTCAGTCTCTCTCCCTCTCTATCACCCCCATCCCTCTCGATTTCTGTTGGAGCCAGGGGCTCGAACCAGGATCTTTATGCCGGTCCTTACACTTTGCGCCATGTGTGATTAACTGCACTACCACCCAGCCTCCTCTTTTCTATTTTTTGTTTCTAAAAGTTTGCATACTCTAATTTTTCATATTAGTAGAATCACTTGTTTTTTTTTCCCTTTGGTGTCTGTCTCTACCATAATGTTTTCAAAATTCATCCACGTTGTAGCACATGTCAAAATTTCATTCCCTGTTTTACTTATCCACTCCTTAATAGATGGATACTTGAATGTTTCCCCTTCCAAGATATTGCAGATAATACATTGCATTATAAGTATCTTGAGTTCTTTCAACCCTTTGGGGTAACATTTAGGAATGAAATTACTAGATTATATGGTAATTCTGTATGTAGCTATTTTTAAGCAGGCTTAGTTAAGATTGTTTGCTAAGGGACTATACCATTCCCAGCTGCAAGGTACGAGGGTTCCAATTTCTCTACATTCTAACATTTGCTATTGTCTGTCTTACTGTAGCTAGCTGGTGGAAGTTGGTATATCATTGTGATTGTTGGTTATTTTGTTTTGATTTCATTTATTTATTTTGGATAGAGAGAATGAAGGGAAGATTGGGGTGTGAACGTACAGTTGTTCCAGCACCACTTGTTGAAAAACTTCCTTTTCTCCCATTGAATTGTCTTGGAATCTTTGTTACATTAATTGAACTTTTTAAATTTAATTTTAGTTTATTTTGAGAGAAAGGCCAGAATACCACTCAGTCATATACAATGCTAGAAACTGATATGCTAGAAACACATATGTAAGACAAGCCCTCTACCAGTGAGCCACCTCCCTGACCCTATATTTATTGGTTTTTAAATATTAAGCCAGTCTTTGGTGATAATGCATTTTTAAATATATGTTTAGGATTAATTTGTCAAAAAATTCATTACGATTTTATGCAATTTGTTTCAAAGGATAGCGATTTGTAGATTTTCTTTTCTTATATGTTATTGTTTGGTTTTGGTAACCGAATAATGTTAACAACCTTACAGGGTGAATTGTGCGCACTGTTCCTCTCCAGTTTCCTGGAAGAGTTTATGTAAATTTGTTATCACTTCAGTCTTTATATAGAAATTCAAGGCTCTGGACCAGGGTCTTGAAACTGGGTCCCTGTGCACTGTAGTGCATGTGCTGTAGCAGTCATGCCACCACCTGGCCCTTCAATTGATTTTTTTTTTTCTTGTCCATTTTCTATTGCTCTGGTCTTTATTTACCGGATTCATGGTTGAAGCTACCGTCATTGATTTGAGATTATTATCTAATACAAGCATTTGGTGCTATGAATTTTCCTCAAAGATATGCTTGTGTTATATCACACAGATTTTTTTTCAATTTTTTAATCTTTATTTATTTATTTATTTATTTATTTATTAGATAGAGACAGCCAGAAATTAAGAGGGAAGGGAGACAGATAGAGAGAGACACCTGCAGCCCTGCTTCACCGTTTGCAAAGCTTTCCCTTGCAGGTGGGGATCAGAGGCTCGAATGTGGGTCCTTGAGTACTGTAACATGTACGCTCAACCAGGTGTACCACCACCACCCAGCCCATCACACAGATTCTGAATGTTTTCATCTAGTTCAGAATGCTTTAAAATTTATCATTTGATTTATTTTAACTAACTGTTTTAAAGTACCTCATTTAGTTTTTAAATAATTGAACATTTTTCTCTATACCATTATAATATTGATTTTTAATTTAGCTCCATTTTAATTAGAGAAAATACTTTGTACAGCTGTTTATTTATTTACGTGAGAGAAAGGAAAAATCAGACCACCAGTCTGACACATGCAGTGCTGGGGATTGAGAGTCCAACACTCTACCTTTCTCTTTAACTATACTGTAACTATACTGTAAATTATTAGTCTCTCATTTAAAAGACTTCAAGAATTAAAAAAAAAATTTTTTTTTTTGGATGATCCACCTCTGTGAAGCATTTTTGTTTTTCCTATTCCAAGTTCTTTTTTTTTTTTGATAAGAGCGATGCTCAGCTCTGGCTTAGGGTGGTGTCAAGGAATAAATCTGGGACCTTGGAGCTTCAGCATTGAGAATTATTTTGCATACCATTATGATATTTTCTTCATCCCCAACTTAATTTTTTGATGGAAAAATATTAATCCAGCCTAAGCCTAGGTGGAACTCTAAAAAAATAAAACCAGATTCTACTGCTGCTATTGCTGTTTATTACAGTAACCACAAACTAAGGAAGTTTAATATTGATTGAAAAATTGCTCTGAGAAACCAAGAATAGAACTTTCACCCATGATTGCATTCACAGGTGATTTTTTTTCACACACTTACTCTGTGTAATTAAAATAATGGTTTCTTGCATGCTGTATTCAGAGTTTGTTGATATGAGAAGGGAATGAGAAAGAACAGCGAGAGTACTACTCTGCTGTGGTATCTGCTGGTGCCGGGAATCAAACCTGGGCCTTCAGGCATGCATGTCTTATGCTCTAGTGTAAGTCTTACATGTAAATTTTTTTGTATTTTTGTTCCTGCTGCCAAGGTTACGATGGAGCTCAATGCTGTCACTACTTATCTTTTGTTCCTAGTGGCCTTTTTCTTTCTCTCTTTCTTCCTTTCTTTCTTTCTTTCATGAATAGGACAGAGATAAATTAAGAGAGAGAGAGAGACATCTGCAACACTGCTTCACCTCTCGTGAAGTGTCCCCCTTGCAGATGGGGAGTAGGGCTCGGACCCCAGTCCTTACATGTGATGGTGTAAGCTCTTAACTAGCTGCACCACTGCCTAGACCCCTAGTTTACTTTTTTTTTTTTTAATGAGAGAGAGAGAGTTCAGAGTTCGAAGGTATTGAGCTCTTTCTATATATAATGGATATATTTCTTAGACTGTGGCAAAGGAACACTTGGAACATTTGAGTCAATTATATGCTGACCTCATTGACTACGGGGTTCTTGGGGTGACTGCTATGAGAAGCTGTAATCCCTGCTTTGAGGAACACATTTGAGCCATGTGTGGAAGTGGATCCTAACGAATACCTACTCAGACTGCAAGAAGAGAGTCAGAAATTCCCCAATAATGAGTGGAGTCAGGGTAGAGAGGGCTAGTATTCCCCAGATAAAAAAATCTTCTCAATAAGTATAATTTATTTTCTTAGCTTACAGGAAGAATATAAATTTGAAAGTCACTGTTTTGTCTTATTTGAAGAATTTATTCTTTACTCAGAAAAATGTCAAATAACTTTAGTTAGGGTATCTATATTATAATCCAGATTAAAATCCTTGAAAAGAAGCTTGGCTTAAGGATTAATATGATATTTAACCTTTCCATGCCTTTTTCTTAAGTGCACAATTTATGTGTTTTTCAGTTCTTCAGTACCATATTCTACAAGCAAAACATCCCACCCATTGTTGACCTCAGTGGCTGCTAATCAAGCTAAACAGGTAATTTACTGGTTTGTGCTTTGTTAACAGTCATGCAGTGTCTATAAGACAGTATTCTTTGTAAGTCCTGATTTTGTTTACATAAACTTTAAATCTGACAAAGACCTATGATTCTTTCTTTCCCCACAATTCACTCTCGATATAGGTCAGTCAGGAACTTAATAGATATCTTTGCAGGCTGCTTGACATTCTGCATCTATCAATAGCAGCCTTGAACCATAATTTTAATGCCCTTCATTTGCATTAGGCTTTGTGTGTTGTTTGTTCTTTTACCAGAGCACTGCCAACTCTGGTTTATGTTGATGTAGTGGAGAGATTGAACCTATGGCTTCAGAGCCTTAGGCAGGCAAATATTTTGCATAACCGCTATGTTACCTCCCCTGTCCTGGGTTTGCAATTTACTTTCACTTAATATTATTTTAGTTAATCTGTTCCACAACCATGTGCAATCTGTTCCACAACCATGTGCAATGGACAGGATTATGTTTAGATAGACTTCACAAGTGAAGAAGCCAAGACTTGAGTGATTGAGAACTCACACCTTTAGTTAGTGGTAAAACTATAATCAGAATGCAAGTCTTTTATCTTGTCCCAGCTCTTTGGAGTTTTTCACTCTACCTTTTTTACTACCTGCATCTGGGAGATAAATTGTTTTGCTCTCTCCTACAGTCTCAGTTTTTCAGAACTTATGACACTGTTATGTATACTTTCAAACTTTTGCTAATAAAAAGGTTCTCTCCCCCTCTCTGTCTTCCCCTCCTCTCTCAATTTCTCTCTGTCCTATCCAACAACAACAATAATCACAACAAGGGCAACAAAAAGGGGAAAAAAAATGGCCTCCAGGAGCAGTGCAGGATTCATGGTGCAGGCGCTGAGCCTCAGCAATAACCCTGGAGGGAAAAATAAATAAATAAATAAATAAATAATAAGTTATATTATAAATAAACAACCAGGGGCTGGGCGGTAGCGCGAGCGGGTTAAGCGCACATAGCACAAAGCGCAAGGACTGGCATAAGGATCCCAGTTCAAGCCCCCAGCTCCCCACCCAAAGGGGGGATCACTTCATAAGCGGTGAAGCAGGTCTGCAGGTGTCTATCTTTCCTCCTCTCTGTCTTCCCCTCCTCTCTCCATTTCTCTCTGTCCTATCCAACAACAATAGCTATTAACAACAATAACAACCACAACAAGGGCAACAACAAGGAGAACAAAACTGGAAAAGTAGCCTCCAGGAGCTGTGGATTCGTAGTGCAGGCACCAAGTCCCAGCAATAACCCTGGAGACAAAAAGGAAGGAAGGAAGGAAGGAGTAAATGAATAAATAAATAAACAAACAGTCCAGGAGAAAAGAATAGGAAATGTCTTGAAAGATAGACTGAGTAATCGATCTCTCTCCTTGACACTTTTCCTAAGAAACCCTGATTTCTTTATAGATTTACTTTACTTTTACTTTTTGCCTTACCTTAACCTTACTTTACCAGAAGACTGTTTAGCTCTGGCTTATGGTGGTGCCAGGAACTAAACCTGGGAGCTCAAAGCCTTAGGCATGGGAGTCATTTTGCATAATCATTATGCTATCTTCCCAGCCCTCCTTTGCTACTTATATATATATTTCTCTGAGATGAGTGATTTCATCAGAAGTTGCTGATTGCGAGTTCTTAAACATGATTGTTTATTCCTTGGTTTGCCATGGCTTTTAAAATGTCTTAAAGGGCAGGGGAGATAACATACTGGTTATGCAAAACGACTCCCATGCCTGAGATTCAATACTCTCTATACCACCATAAGCCAAAACTGAGCAGTGTTCTGGTAACATATATATATATATGTTTCTTAACCATGTAGCATTTGGCCTTACTTCTGTAAGTTTCTGTGCTTACCATGGAATATTCATGTTAAAACATAAATCAGGGGGTCGGGCAGTGGCGCAGTGGGTTAAGCGCAGGTGACGCAAAGCGCAAGGACCAGTGTAAGGATCCTGGTTTGAGCCCCCGACTCCCCACCTGCAGAGGAGTCGCTTCACAGGTGGTGAAGCAGGTCTGCAGGTGTCTGTCTTTCTCTCCCCCTCTCTGTCTTCCCCTCCTCTCTCCATTTCTCTCTGTTCTATCCAACAACGAACAATATCAACAATGGTAATAATAATAATCACAATGAGGCTACAACAACAAGGGCAACAAAAGGGGGAAAAAATGGCCTCCAGGAGCAGTGGATTCATGGTACAGGCACTGAGCCCAGCAATAACCCTGGGGGGGAAAAAAAACATAAATCATAGTAAATAAGAACAAAGGACTATTGACTAGAATGATATGGATAAGTCAGTTTTACTTTTTAATCTTTTTACAAATGTATTGAGACAGAATACATTTCATTCATTTACTTAATTCATTTGCTAAATATTTCATTGCTTTTTGTCTGTCAAACACTGTTAGGCACTGAGGAAGTAGCCACAAGCTACACAGACATGACTCAGTTTTGGAATTTGCAAAATATTCCAGTTTTCACTCTGTTGATTTAACTTTTAAAAAAATATTATTAATTAGGGGCCAAGTAGTGGCACACCTGGTTGAGCACACATGTTACACTGCACAAGGACCCCGGCTCAAACCCCTGGTCCCCACCTGCAGAAGGAAAGCATTGGAAGTGATGAAGCAGTACTGCAGGTGTCTCTCTGTCTCCCCCTTCCCTCTTGTATTCTGGCTGTCTCTATTAACTAAATAAGTAAAACCAATAAAAATTTAAATATATACATATTAAACTAAACAAAAGTGTTATGTGTACTTACTTTAAATTATCACTTTATATATCCCACATGATGGTTAGTGGTTTCACTTAGTTTTCTTTGTGTTCTGCTATAGACCTCTCTGAAGCCATCTGGACCCACAGTAGCATCTGGCCCATTATCTGGTGATAAAGCTTCAGGTAAATTAACATTGTTGTTTTAGTAGAAATAAAGGTGAAGGAAATGCTCCACAATAGAACAAAGTCCACTGACATAGGAAATCAAGAAATCATATTTGAAAGAAACTTCGGTAAAGGAAGAATCTCAAGACCAGGTGGTGGTACACTTGGCCAAGCACATGCACAAGGACGTGTTCAAGCCCCTGGTCCCCACCTGCAGGGGAAAAGTTTCACCAGTGGGAAAGCAGGTCTGTAGGTGTCTCTCTGTCCCTCTCCCTCTCAATTTATCCAATAATAAATAAATATGAAGAATCTCCAGGAAATTCATCAACTCTTTACCAGCTCTTGTGGACTTTGGAAATTTTAGAGCAATAGGAATAAACCTTCCTTTAAGTGTCTTTCCTAGAGCCAGAAGATTGCCCACATAGGAAGGCTCATGACTTACCAAGTGCGTCCATGGCCTAGGTTTTAGCCCCAGCACCACCTGGGAGTACCTTTAACACCAAGAAAAGTTGTGAAGTCCCTGTCTCTGTCTTTCTATCCAAAATAAAGAGAATGGAAAATAGGTTCACATGTTCATGCATACATACACAGAGAGAACTTATTTATTTATTTATTCCCTTTTGTTGCCCTTGTTGTTTTATTGTTGTAGTTATTATTGTTGTTATTGATGTCATTGTTGGATAGGACAGAGAGAAATGGAGAGAGGAGGGGAAGAGACAGAGGGGGAGAGAAAGATAAATACCTGCAGACCTGCTTCACTGCTTGTGAAGTGACTCCCCTTTCGGTGGGGAGCCGGGGGCTCTAACTGGGATCCTTACTCCGGTCCTTGCGCTTCACACCATGTGTAACTTAACCTGCTGTGCTACCGACTCCCAGAGAGAACTTTTTATAAAACAAAGAAATAGTGTTGGTTTTACTTGGCTATGTTGGATGGTCAAGTTTTTCTTTGTTTTTTTCTTTTTTGCTTTTTCCTCCTTTTTTTCTTATCAGAGCACTGGCTTGTGGTGTTGGGGGTTGAACCTGGGACTTTGGAGCCTTAGGCATTAGATAGAGTCTTTTTGCATAACCATTATGCTGTCTCTCACAGCCTGATGGTCAAGTTTCAAGAAGAGTGCATTAGAACACTGAACTTCTTGTTTCCAAGAGTTCACTCAGTTCACAGTGAAAATTCAAACTCTAGTAAAATACAGAAAGTAAAATGGATCTGTAGTAAAATCTTAGAATAAGTATTATGTCAGTACTATAAGATTTTTATGGCTACTTTCCAGCACTCACTCAAAGGTAATTGTTACCTAAATTAATTTTTACTTTGATGTGGGGTCCACATTGCTCACACCACTTGACGCAGAAAAATGCTTTTATGGATAACCAAATTTTTACATGGGGCTACTACTATTGTTATTCTTTTGTCAAAAACTCTTGAGTTTCCAAACACTAGCTATCTTATGTTCATAACTGATAGAACTGTTCTAACTCTCTGATAGTCAAAAGCTTTCTGATTTAATGCTGGGTTTATGGTTAGTAAAAAGATTCCTTGTGGGAGTTGGGCGTGAAGTGCAAAGACTGGCAGAAAGATCCCGGTTCGAGCCCCTGGCTCCCCACCTGCAAGGGAGTTGCTTCCTAGGCGGTGAAGTAGGTCTACAGATCTTTCTCTCCCCCTGTCTTCCCCTCCTCTCCATTTTTCTCTGTCCTATCCAACAACGACAGCATCAATAACAACAACAATAATAACTACAACAATAAAAAAGGGCAACAAAGGGAAAATAAATATATTTTTTTAAAAAGATTCCTTGCACTCAGGAGAAAATCATTATAGTATAAGCCCAGTTTGATTATAGAATTTAAATTAATGTGGACCACAAGTATCATATAAACTTAACATTAGGAGATTTCTAGCACTTCGTTGCTGGAATCTAAACCTTTTTTTTTTTTTACGCCTTTTTTAAAAGTATGTATTATATATTTTAATGAAAGCAAAAGAGAGAGTGTGTGTGTCACCAGAGCTTTACTAACTCTGGCATATAGTGGTGGTGGGGATTGAACCTGGGACCTCAGAGCCTCAGGCACAAAAGTCTTTCCGCATAACCATTATGCTGTCTCCCTAACCCTCTAAAGTTTTTTTTTTTTAATCGAGGGGAAATGTAGAATTTTCAAAGTTTTGAATGATTTAACGTACAAGTTAAAATTTTTGTTCCTATTTTTGGCTAGTATTTTAGAAAAAGTTTAGAAAAGTTGTGTATCCTAATTTCTTTCAAGAATTTCATTGGAGAACAAACACTTTGTTTCTTCTGAAATTAGGAACAAAAGAAATCTAAGGAACTTTGCCACATGCATGGCTTATACAGTCATTGTGACTTGAAGAGAAATTTCTATAATTCATCATTATGTGTTGACCATGAAGTAGTCTTTCAGGGAGGCCGGGTGGTAGCTCACTGGGTTAAGCACAAATGGTGTTAAGCACAGGAACCAGCATTAGGATCCCATTTCGAGCCCCTGGCTCCCCACCTGCAGGGGGGTCGCTTCACAGGCGGTGAAGCAGGTCTGCAAGTGTCTTATCTTTCTCTCCCTCTGTCTCCCCCTCCTCTCTCAATTTCTGTCTGTCCTATCCAACAGCAACAAAAAAAAAATGGAAAAGGAGAGCCAGAAGCAGTGGATTCATAGTACAGGCACCGAGCCCCAGTGATAACCCTGGAGGCAAAAAAACGTCTTCCATTGGGAGTCGGGTGGTAGCGCAGCGGGTTAAGCGCAGGTGGCGCAAAGCACAAGGACCAGCATAAGGATCCCGGTTCGAACCCTGGCTCCCCACCTGCAGGGGAGTCGCTTCACAGGTGATGAAGCAGGTCTGCAGGTGTCTATCTTTCTTTCCTCCTCTCTGTCTTCCCCTCCTCTCTCCATTTCTCTCTGTCCTATCCAACAACGACAACAACTACAACAATAAACAAGGGCAACAAAAAGGGAATAAATAAAATTAAATTAAATTTAAAAAGTCTTCCATTGCTAGCTGTTGCTTTCATTTGCTGGATAATCAGAAGAAATGGACTTTTGGGCTATGGGAAATTTTTCCTGAAAAGTACTTTTTGAGGGGAATTTTTAAAACATTTTTATAACTTTTTTAGAATAATTCTCTTTAATTAATAATGGCAATGCCTTCTGTTGGGAAGTGTGAGTGTTGGGAAATATTTTTCCCATTATAAAACTATAATAGATTTACCAAAAAAAGAAAAAAGTGTAAGATGTAAGCATATATAATTTAGAAAAGTAAAAGTTGATATAATATAATATAGATTCTATATTCCAGAGATAATAGCCCTATAGATTCTATATTCCAGAGATAATAGTCCCGTACCTATTTGATGTGTATGTCTTGAGATGACTTCATTGTTGCTTTATTTAAACAAAAATAGGCATATCCTGTATATATTGTTTTGAAGCCTGTTTCCTTTTCCCACCCCTTGTTCTTACAATAAATATCCTGTTCATCTTCCCAGATCTGATAAGGCTCTCCCTCACTTATTTTAACACTGGCCTGGGCCTTCATTGTGTAGTTGCACCCTGTTAAGTTTTACCAGCATTCTATTCAGTATTTTAGTTTGTTTTTAATTTTTCAAGGTTATAAGCAAGGCTACATTGAAACATCCTTATACACATTATACTTTATTGTAGTTATTTTTAAAAGTTTATTAATATTTATTCCCAACTCCATTATAAAGATGATGTAGACTTTTTCATTCTAGTTTCCCCATTCATTTTCTCTTAAAAGTAGAGCAATAGGGAGTCAGGCGGGGTAGCACAGCAGATTAAGCGCAGGTGGCGCAAAGCACCTGCATAAGGATCCCGGTTCAAGCCCCCGGCTTCCCACCTGCAGGGGAATCGCTTCACAGATGGTGAAGCAGGTCTGCAGGTGTCTATCTTTCTCTCCCCCTCTCTGTCTTCCCCTCCTCTCTCCATTTCTCTCTGTCCTATCCAACAATGACAGCAATAACAACAACAATAATAACTACAGCAACAATGAAAAATGACAAGGGCAACAAAAGGGAAAATAAATAAATATTAAAAAATTTCACACTGGGATACTTGTTTCTGACTTTTTGTTAAGCTGTGATTTTTCTTTTCTTTTTTTTTTCTTAATTGCAGGGCTAAGAGCAACCAAGGTAGAAGCAGCTGTGACTTCAACTCCATCTGCTATGGGGCATTTCTCTAAGACTTTCCCATCAGGGTCAGTAAATGAACTTAAATTTTGTGACATGTCACCAGTGATCTTATAGAGAACTCCCCCACATCTAGTAATTAGTATGTCTGCTTACTGGCTAGATGTGACATTTGAATCAGGTTTACTGCACTGAGAGGTCAGTATACTAAATTTCTGAGAAAAGGTAATGATAGGTAGTAGTCATTTGAAAATTTGGATTTTATATAAATGCAAGAAAATCTGTTATTTAAATTTTTTTAAAAAGTAATGATGGTTTTACTTAGAAAGTTTAGTCATTTTAATAAATGAAGTTGAGCCATACAGGTATCTAGTCTGGTAGAGCATACACATGACTATGTACAAGGAGCCAGGGTAGATCCCTGGGTGATCACATGTGAGCTACTGGGGGCTGAGGGCTTCATGGGTGTGGCACTGTTTCTCCTTGTCTCTCCCTGTCTTGCTCTTTCTCTCACCTTCTTATTTAGAGGAAAGGGAGGGGTGGGGGGAGTCGCCAGGAGAAGTTGGAGTGGTGCCTACCGGCAACCCCAACCATCACCCTGGTCACAACTAAAATAAGAAAGTCTTCTAGCTTCCATTCTCAGAAGAGCTTTTATTAACCTGGGAGGTGCCTTTTCTCTGTGTTATAAGCATTCATTTGAAAACTCCTGACAGTTGCCAAAACACGTTTCAACATACTAATCTACTATGTTAAGAATAAAGAGGATTTTGGACTTGAGGGGTGAAATTATTATTTATTTATTTTTTTTACTGGTAATCTTTATGTTCTCTACAAAAATAATTTGGGGGAGTCAGGTGGTAGACAGCGGGTTAAGTGTACTTGGTGCAAAGTGCAAGGACCAGTGGTAAGGATCCTGGTTCGAGCCCCCGGCTCCTCACTTGCAGGGGAGTTGTCACAGGCGGTGAAGCAGGTCTGCAGGTGTCTATCTTTCTCTCCCTCTCTGTCTTCCCCTTCTCTCTCCATTTCTCTCTCTCTTGTCCAACGACGACGACAACGACGACGTCAATAACAACAGTAATAACCACCACAACAATAAAACAACAAGAGCAACAAAAGGGGGAAAAAAAGAAGAGAGAAGATGGCCAAAGGGGTCATAAGCATTCTGACTGAGGCCAGGGAGGTGGTACAGTAGAGAAGTTGTTGTGTTCTTATACAGAAAATCCTGAATTTGCTGCCTAGCATTGCATACACCAGAGTAATATTCTGGCTCTCCCTCCTTCTCTTTCTCATGTTAATAAATAAATGAATCTTTATGAGTTTTTTGGGCCTAGTGGTGGTGCGCCTCCTTACACACACATTATCATGTGCAAGGACCCAGGATCTTGAAGCAATGTCGCAGGTCTCTCTGACTCTCTCTCCCCGACCCTATCTCAGTTTCTCTCCGTCTCTATGCAAAACAAGTAAATAAAATATTTTAAATGATTATTTATTAAAATAATACGTTTTTGACCAAATTTTCTCAACCCTGAACTAATAATTTTACCATAACAACAGGGTGGCTTCTATTTTATCTCCCATAGTAGTGTGGAGCTCTCATGATATGCACTGAGATCTTAGAATTGGTTGGTTGGGAATTGGGCGGTAGCGCAGCAGGTTAAGTGCAGGTGGCACAAAGCTCAAGGACCGGCATAAGGATCCTGGTTCAAGTCCCTGGCTCCCCATCTGCGGAGGAGTCACTTCACAAGCGGTGAAGCAGGTCTGCAGGTGTATTATGTTTCTCTCCTCCTCTCTGCCTTCCCCTCCTCTCTCCATTTCTCTCTGTCCTATCCAACAATGACTACATCAGTAACAACTACAACAATAAAAAACAAGGGCAACAAAAAAAAAGGGAATAAATAAATAAATAAATAAACATTAAAAAAAAGAATTAATTGGTTCTCCTTAATCCAGCCTGTCTTGAACATTCCTGTGTGCCCATTCCCAGTGCATTTTTGTTACTACTACTTTGATCTCCTTGGGATAGGTCCCCATCAAACTTCTGCCATGGGAAGCCAGTCATCTTCTGGCTTCAGTTGCTATCTCTTCTTACCTCACCCAGAAATTGCTCAAACATCTTGGAGTTACATTTCTGCTTCTGAGATATGTGCATCTTTATTTTCTAGATTATATATTTGCTAGATTATAAATCCCTGGGCAAGGGAGACAGCATAATGGTTATGCAAACAGACTCTCATGCCTGAGGCTCCTAAGTCCCAGGTTCAATCCCCCGCACCACCATAAACCAGAGCTGAGCAGTGCTCTGGTGTTTCTCTCTGTGTCTCTCTCTGCATTTCTCTCAAAAATAAAATAAATAAAATATTAAAAATAAATAAATCCCTTAGAGAGATTATAAGAATGAACTATAAAGGGTAATACCAAGAGTGTAACATTAAGGCTAGAGAGAGACCATAATGGTTAATGCAATAGAAATAAGACTTTCATGTCTGCATCTCAGACGTTCTAGCTCCAATTCCAGGTCTCAGAATTGAGTAATTCTCTAGTCAAAATAATAAAAGTTTAAATAATAATAGGAAGAAGCAGTAGCATACTTGGTATAAGGCACACATTACCATGCATAAATACCTGGGTTCAGATCCCCAGACCCCAGTTGCAGGGGAAGCTTCACAAGTGGTGGAGCAGTGCTTCTGGTGTCCCCCTCCCCCCAATATTTCTCTGTCTTTATCAGAAAACAAAGAGAAAAAAATAGTCACCAGGAACAATGAAACTGTTGTGCAGTCACTGATCCTTAGTAATATTCCTGTTGGCAAAATAGTGATGATAATAATAATAATTGAGAATTTTTATAAATAGAAAAACAGTGTATCTTGGGTTTGTTCCTCTTTAACTCTCTTCTTCTCCCCAGGACTAACTTTAATTTTGGGATGGTCACATCAACACTGTCTTCTAATTTCACTGCCACACAAGGTACGGCCTCTGTTTAGCATTACTTTTATGTTTCCTTTAAACAAGTATGTTCTTTTTTACAGAAGTGTTGACATTGTACTTAAGGTATCTACAGCAAAAATTGATGTTGATATGCTTTAGAAATGTACTAGAATTATGAAACTGGTAGGAAAGACTTCTGTTAGTGTCTGTAACTAAGAACAGGGAAGAATTTACTTCCAAAAAAGTACAGCATTGCTGTAAATGTGATTGTGAGCTAAAAATTTTTTCATCTGTAATTTAGAATTTCACCAATTTATGATTCTGTATAGTGAGATATAGATATTGTGCTACAGAAATAAAAGAACATTCTTTTTTTAAAGATCACTTTATTGGAAAAAATGTTGATGTACAAGACTGTTGTTGTCATAAATGCTCAGTTATACAGTTTAATATTTCAGTGCGCAAGGACCCAGGTTCAAGCCCCTGGTCCCCACCTGCATGGAGGAAGCTTCACAAGTGGTGAAGTAGGGCTGCAAGTGTCTCTCTATCTCCTCCCCCTCTCTCAGTTTCTCTCTGTTTCTATCCAATAGTAAATAAATAAATAAATATTTTTTTAAAAGACTTATCTTGGGCTGGCAAAAAGTTTATTTGGATAATTATATATTATACGCATGGCAAAAAGTTTATTTGCCATGTGTATAATTCATTTTCCAGCCTGATCCCTATTGGATTAAAGGAAGCTTCGGTGCTGTGGTTTCTTACCTTCTCTCTTTCTGCTTCTCTTTTTCTTTTTTAAAATAATTTTTAAAACTTTATTTAATGAAAGAGGGAGAAAGAGCCACTCTGGTACATGCAATACTGGGGATGGAACTTGGGACCTCATGTTTGAGAGTCCAACATTTTAGCCACTGTTACCTTCCCAGTCTGCCTCACTCTTTTCCCTTCCTGTTGCTTCCCGTCCCCATCCCCATCCCTTCTTTCTCTTTCTTTTTAATTGTATTGTTATTTATCTGTCTATTTTTTACCAGAGCTCTGGTTTATGATGATGATAGGGATTGAACCTAGGGCCTCAGAGCCTCAGGCATAAAATTCTCTTTGCATAACCATCATGCTGTCTCCCTACCCTTGTCTCATTCTTTCTCTAGGGGAAGAAAGGGGTAAAAAGTCAGCTCAGAGCATTGAAGCCCCAGATATGAGAAAACACACACCCGCTCTCTCTCTCTCTCTCTCTCTCTCTCTCTCTCTCTCTCTCTCTCTCAATATCGGTTTCTTTTTCACCTCAGTGAGATTACTAATACAGAGCTATATTCCCATGGAGAGGCATTCATCCTACCCTCCCCAAGGAAAAGTGTTGTTAGGACAAGCTATGTCTAACTTATCAAGAGAGGAGAAAGGCTTTGACTTAGAAATTGAGTCACGGTGCAAAGTGCAAGGACCAGCTTAAGGATCCCGGTTCGAGCCCCTGACTCCCCACCTGCAGGGGAGTTGCTTCACAAGCGGTGAAGCAGATCTGCAAATGTCTTTCTCTTCCCCTCCTCTCTCCATTTCTCTGTCCTATCCAACAACAACGACATCAATAAACACAACAATGTTAAACAATAAGGGCAACAAAAGGAAAAAAATATTTTTTAAAAAGAAATTGAGTCACTAGAAATGTGATAGGTCACATTTTGCAAAATCCAACTCCTTCAACCCACTTGCTAATTTTTTTTTTTCTCTTGGCTAGGAGCAATGCTCACTAAGGAGTCACAACAGCTGGACCCATTTCCACTAACTGGGGGAAGCAAACCTTTATATGAGACCGTTCCTGAAAGCTCACCTCCCTCAGGAATCACAATGTCAAATACCACCACCAGCGCTGCTGTGTCTTCTCCAGGAGAGGCTACTCCATCGTGCAGCAGACCTGTGGCACCTTCTGGGATGTCTCTTTCTGGCACCTCTGGCAAGCTGGAAACTCCATCATCTAAATTGGGAGAGCTCCTATTTCCAACTTCCTTGACTGGAGAGACTCTAGGAAGTTTTTCAGGATTGCGAGTTGGCCCAGTAGAGGATTCTACAAAGCCAGCCAGCAAGCCCTCAGCAACAAGCCTAACTACAGCCCAGCCACCCAAGGCTTCAGCTGTCTCCTCAGGTTTTAGTCTTACCAGCCCCCCAGTGTTAGGAAAAACTGTGGAGCCCCCTTTGACCTCTTCTGTAACCACCAGCCCAGCAGCATCTACTAGCACTAGTAGTAATAGCTCTGCTAGCATGTTTGGCATTTTGCCCTCAACCAGTGCAGGCTCCTCAGGGGTGATGAGTTTTGGTGGGATCTCTCTAAGTGGTAGCAAAACTGTTTTTTCATTTGGAAGCCAACAGACAAGTAGTATAGTGACCCCCTCTGCCCCTCCACCTGCTACCACTGCTACCCCTCTCCCTGCATCATTCCCTACCTTATCATTTGGTGGTCTCCTGAGCTCAGCCGCTGCTCCCACCCTGCCTGTCTCCTCTGGTAAAAGCACAGAGGAGACCACATTGTCAGCTTTGCCTGAGAAGCCAGGCAATAGTGAAGCCTCAGCGCCAGCTGTGTCACTCCCAGGGCAGCAGCAGCCGGCCCTGCTTCCCCAGGCTCCTCTGCAAACTTCTGACTCTGTGAGGAAAGAACCCATTCTCACGTCACCTGTAGTCAGCAGCGTAGTCAGCACCCCCACTACTGTTGCATCCAGTACCAGTCTCACAACACCTTCTACAGAGGTGACTCCCACAGCCCCTACAGTCTCTGATATTCAGGCAGAGCCAGCATCTCCTGCTGCAGCCCTTTCAGTGTCGGGGACAACTGCTGTCACACCAACCACCATCCCAAGTGTGGACTCTGTTGCTGCAGAAACATCAAGCCCTCCCACAACTTCTACTGCTATTTCTAGTATTGCTTCAAGCCCAGTTACAGAGACAGCAGTGTTTGGCACTGTCACTTCTAGCTCATCTGTCTTTCCTCAACCACCTACAGCCAGTTCTAGCTCAGCTTTCAGTCAGCTTACTAGCAACACTGCTACTTCCCCCTCCAGCACCCCTGTTTTTGGGCAAGTGGCAGCCAGCACTGCACCAGGCCTTTTTGGGCAGCAGAACAACAGCATAGCCAGCACAGCAGCCACCACAGCACAGGTCAGCAGCTCGGGATTTGGCAGCCCAGCCTTTGGCACTTCTACTACAGGAGTCTTTGGACAGACCACCTTTGGACAGGCTCCAGCCTTTGGGCAGGTGACCAGTACCCCTGCGAGCAGCTTCTCATTCAGCCAGCCCGCTTTCAGTTCTACGACCCCATTTGGTCAGTCCACTTCTTCCACCCCCACGTCTACCAGTGGGAATGTGTTTGGTGCCTCTTCAAGTACCAGTAGTTCTAGCTCCTTCTCCTTTGGACAGTCTTCTGCCAATTCAGGAGGGGGACTATTTGGCCAAAGCAGTCCTCCTACTTTTGGGCAGAGTCCTGGTTTCGGGCAGGGAGGCTCTGTGTTTGGCAGTACCTCAGCCACCACTACGACAGCATCATCCTCTGGGTTTAATTTTTGCCAATCTTCAGGTAAGAATATAAGGGGAAAAATTATATGGCTCTCTGCAATTTGTATCACTCCAGAAAATTTGTCTTTTGTTATTAAAGGAAAGAAAGGGAGAATAAATAACAAATACTACATAAAGTCCAGAAAGGGGCCTGGAGCACTGATGATCTCAAGAGTATCTTTGATCTAGTCACTGGAGCTCCCCTTCTGCTTTGTGGCAAGTTTTCCATTTGATAGCCACCAGGGTGCAACTGCCACAGGGAAAAAACTAGCACCTTTAGTTTAAGGTCATGCATGGCAAGTAGGAAATGACTCATAAATATGTGGCTTTTCCTTTAATTTAAAAGATGCTGAGAGATCAGTGTGCTAAAAGCTGTCAAACATCAAGACAGTTAACCTACTGTCATCTAATGCCAGGGTGCCAGGCAGTGGCGCCCCAGCTTAAGTGCGCAAGGATTACACATTACAGTGCGCAAGGATCCAGGTTCAAGCCCCTGGTCCCACTTGCAGGGGGGGAGAGCTTCATGAGTGGTGAAGCAGAGCTACAGGTGTCTTTCTCTTTTTCTTCTCTATCTCCCCCTTCCCTCTCAATTGCTCTCCATCTCTACTCAATAATAAATAAATAAATAGATAGATAGATTTTTAAAAATCTAATAATGGCAGTAATGCAGCCAAAACCAGACTCTAATTCTGCCAGTATATTATACTTCTGATAACATCTTGCTTGCTAACAGGGCAATACTGACTTTTAAAAAAAAAAAACAGGGATTTTTTTTTTTTTTTTTTAGTTCGTGCATGTGTCCATCTGTCTGTCCCTTAAGCTTTACACCAGGATAATTTCATTGCTCCCAGCAAACTCCTCAGCCCCCCACCTACACTTTTGTTCCAAATAGAAATTGAAAGGCAGAGAGGAGAGACACTGTAGCAGTGCTCCACTGTGCCCACCCCTGGCCAGTATACTTTTTCAACCCAGTACCTCAGCCACATGGAAAAAATATATACCCTGAATAAATCTGTTATTTGAAATGTGAGGGACTCAGAGAATAGAAATATCTGTAATGTTTCAGACAGTCATTGGAAAGACATTGTGCCAAGTAAAAATCTAAGAAAAAGCTACTCAGTGTATACTGTCTTACTAGTCCCCACCACATAGACTTTGGTAGGAGAAAAGGATACAGTCCTTGGAACTTTGGGATTTATACTATTTTTTTAATGTTCCCAGAAGAAAGGGGCCTTTAAGGTAAGTAAGAATTTGCTCCATTTTCTAGGCAGGGACCCAGATTTTTTTCATGAGTTGATGTATTTTAGGTTATCTTAGCATGCCTGAGTTCCATGTGTGTGGGGGCGGGGGAGGGCGATGACACACTTTGATGTTGTAAAATATAATCCAAGTTAAAATGTTTACTTTTAATTTTGCAGGGTTTGGATCTAGTAATACTGGTTCATTGTTTGGTCAAACAGCCAGTTCTGGTGGAACAGTCTTTGGCCAGGTAAATATGTCTGTCTGTCTTCATTTACATCAACATGTAGCATTCCCATTCACATTGTTCTATATAAATTTGTGTTTTATGCCTAAACCCAGGAAATAGTCATTGTGGTTCTTAAATTCTTTATCTCCCTTGGGGACATAGAAGTCTTAGCTTCCCGTTAGTAGTACTGTAGATGCTAAGAGTGGTTTTTTTTTTAAATAAAGAGACTATCTGCAATGACTGTGTTACTGTAGTATGTAGTCCCAGAATTCCTTCTGGTGGCCTGAGTTGTTTGATTCGTATAGATGGATGTTTCCTGTGTTCATTTCCTGTATTCAGCTTGCTTTTAAGTACTTTAATAACAACAACAACAAAAGTACTATATTGGGATCACCTGATTAAATGCATATAGTACTATATTATTTTATTTGATAGGACAGAGAGAAATTGGGAGAAAGAGAGTAAAGAGGTAAAAAGGACGAGAACACCTGAAACTTTCTCCCTGCAGGTGGGGACTGGTGGCTTGAACCCAATTCCTTATGTACTTTGGTAAGTGCTTTCAGGGAGTCAGGCAGTAGCACAGCAGTTTAAGCGCACATGGCCAAAGCGCAAGGACCGGTGTAAGGATCTGGGTTCGAGCCCCCGGCTCCCCACCTGCAGTGGAGTCACTTCACAGGTGGGGAAGCAGGTCTGCAGGTGTCTGTCGCTCTCTCCCCCACTCTGTCTTCCCCTCCTCTCTCCATTTCTCTCTGTCCTATCCAACAACGACAACATCAGTAACAACAACAATAATAACTACAATAACAATAAAAAATAAGGGCAACAAAAAAGGGAAAATAAATAAATATAAAAAACATTGAAAAAAAATAAGTGCTTTCAACTGGGTGTGCCATTTCTCAACCCCTTTTAAGTGCTTTATACAATTTGACTCAGGTAAAAACTAGTCCTTCTCTGAGTTAGGTGCTTACCCCCTAACGAGTGGTGAAACAGGGCTGCAGGTATCTCTCTGTCTCTCTTCCTCTCTACCCCTCCACTGCCCCTCTCAATTTCTCTGTCTCTATCCAAAAATAAATAAGTAGAAATATTTAAAAATAAAGTAATCTCTAGACCTCAAATCATTTTTAAGAACATTTATTCCCATACCTAGGTTAGTCACATAAAGAAACAAGGAAATATGGACAAAAGCCAAACAGAAAAGAAAAAAAATTAAATGTAAATTTAGACTTCCTGGGCACTAAAGCAGCTGTTTTAACTGTAGAAAGAAGTGAAAGACAAACTTAAAAATACAATAAATAGAAAATCATAACAGCTTTCCAAAAGAACCAGAGATTCTAGAAAAAGTGTAATAATTAAAATTTAAAACTCAGCAGATTAGACCCAGCTGGAAAGAACAGTAGTTTACTAGAAAAGCAGTTAGCAGACTTTTTTTCTAAAGGGCTAGATAGTAAATGCCATAGACTTTGAGGGCTACATACAATTTATCATGTATTCCACTCTGCCATTATTCCAGAAGCTGCCATAAATAGTAAACATTTGTGTGCATGTATATAAATGAGCATGATTATATTCTAATAAAACAGACCCAACTTGAATTGACCCTTGAAGTAGGTGAATTAACTTTCCTGAAATGAATCTTAGACGATAAAAGAAGATGGAAAAGATAGGTCCCAGGATATAACTCAGTGTTAAGCACAAGTGTTTCATGCTCGAGGCCCCAGGTTTAATTTCCACCACTGCAATATGCAAGAGTTGAATGGTCCTCTGAGGTTCGCCCTCTTCTCTCTCATATGTAAATAAAAATTAGAAGAAAGAATAAAAATCTTTTTTTTAAGATTTTATTTATTTATTAATGAGAAAGATAGGAGGAGAGAGAGAGAGAGAGAGAGAGAACCAGACATCACTCTGGTACATATGCTGCCAGGGATTGAAGTAAGGATCTCATGCTTGAGAGTCAAATGCTTTATCCACTGCGCTGCCTCCTGGGCCACAGAAAGAATAAAAATCTTGAGAGAAAATCTAACATTTAACCAGAAAGAGAAAAGGAAATAGCAATGTGAGGAAATACTAACAAGAACAGAAATCTGTAAAACTAAGAGAAAACAGTAACTTACAGATTCAGAAGTCCAACAGATACTAAACGATATGTGAAAGAAAAGTGAAACTGTAGCAAAACAAAAGTAAAATATTAAAGATTATTATGCTCAAAGCAGCAGTACTTGGACTGATAGCTCACTTCTTGACAGTTACAATGAAAGCCAGAGTCTATGTACTTAAATAAGTTCCTTGTCTCTTTTTTTTTTTTTTTTTTCCTAAACGCTGCTCAGCTCTGCTAGGGATTGAACCTTGGAGCTCAGAGACTCAGGCATGAGAGTCATTTGCATAACCATTATGCTGTCTTCCCAGTCATGTACTTCAGGTTTCTAAACCCATCAAAAATATCTTTCTATTTAAAAAACATTTTTAGTGGGAGTCGGGCAGTGGCACAGTGGGTTTAAGCGCATGTGGCACAAAACACAAGGACCCGCGGAAGGATCCCGGTTCGAGCCCCCGGCTCCCCACCTGTAGGGGAGTCGCTTCACAGGCAGTGAAGCAGGTCTGCAGGTGTCTGTCTTTCTCTCCCCCTCTCTGTCTTCCCCTCCTCTCCCCATTTCTCTCCGTCCTATCCAACAATAACAACAGTAAGAACTACAACAATAAAACAAGGGCAACAAAAGGCAATAAATAAATAAATATTAAAAAATATTTTTAGGGTGGAAATGATAGCATAGGGGTTATGCAAACAGGATCTCATGCCTGAGACTCTGAGGCCCCAGGATCAATTCCCACACCACCAGAAGCCAAAGTTAAGCAGTACTCTGGTAAGAATCAATAAATATTTTTTAAATATTTCTTCCATGAAGTCAAGACATTTTGAGACAAATACTGAGAGAATGTCTATCAAACCTAAAGAACATTCTAAAGGGGATTCTTTAGCTGATTTTTCAGAAAGAAAATTTTGTCTCCCTAAAATTATGATGCTAATTTCAGGATAAAATGAGTCACAAAATAGGAAAAGTATATGCTATGTAACCATCAGAGTTCTTGTATTTAGACTGTATAAACAATACAAAAAGAAATAAACAACTACATCCCCTCCCACTGACTAAAATTGAAAGGACTGCTATTACTCTGTACTGTGGAAAAGTAGAATAACTATATCCCTAGTGGACTAATGGGAATGTACATTCATACCATCCCTCTAGAAAACCATCAGACAGTATCAAAGTCAGAAGTCTATAAAACCCCTGTTGATCTAACAAATCTACTTCTGGATATATAGCCAAAAGATAGGAGTAACATTAGTTCACCAGAAGATAAGGATATGAATGTTCATAGCAGTAGATTCATAATAACTAAAAGCAAGAAGCAACCTAAAATGCTTATCAACTGAAGAATGCATAAATACATTGTGTTGTATTTATACTGTTCATATGAAATAAAATGGGTGACTTCCACAGACAAAGAGTCAAATTCAAGCAAAACTGACCTATTATGGTTGGAATCATAGTAATAATTTATTCTAAGGCATTAAAAAGAGGTATAAAGGAAGACTGTAAAGTACTCGCAATGTTTGATACATTGAAATTATAGCCAAAGGGCCAACAAGCATAACCTACCAAAATGGACTTGTGTATATGTGCACATTAGTTGTTAAGTCTTCCTTTCAGAGACATTTTACTAGCCATCAAAACCTATGCTTGTGGGGGGAGCCGTATGCTTGTTGATTAAATGGATTTCCAAGTTTCTATCCATCATCAAGTGTAATAAATAGTTACTGTTGAGTTTGAAGGGGGGGTCGAGGGAGGAAGAATAAGAGGCTAGCAAATTCATTAAGTATATCATCATCCTCAAGCGAAAATTAGTTTGTCATGTTCAAGACACAAAAACCAATGTGACTATACCAAATGAGGGAGAAGGTGGTAAAAGATAATGTCAGGGAGGGGCAGGGGACAAATCATGGAATTGGGAGGGGGGTGTTGTTTGTTTAGCAGGAATGAATGATTGAGTGGCCTTTTTAAGGCAGTATTCTAACTGTTGTGTGAACGTCATTGGTAGTGGAAACAAACTGCCTGTAAAGGTATATATGTCCTGGTGGAAAGATTAAGGGTAGGTGGCTCACATCGGTGTGGTAGCTATGTCTCTCAGAGGATAGTGCTGGGGGCAGGGGGTGTTCAGAGATAGCATTTGTAGGTTTGATTTTTGTAGGAATTAAATAATCTCTTGTAAAGTGCCTAGAAAAGTAATTGACTCATAGAAAGGGCTCAGCCATTGGTCTGTGTTGTTGTTAAAATGCTAAATAGAGGCACTTCTATAAAAGATTTATTATGGGAGAGAATGTGAGAAGAGGGAGAAAGAGGAAGAGAGCACTGCTCAGCTGTGCCATAAGGTAGTGCAGGGGACTAACCTTCAGCCCGTGGGGTCTCAGGCATGGTGCTTCAATAGTCTGAGTTATCTCCCCAGCCCAGCAGCCATCTTGTGAGCTTTTAAAGTCATTGTGCTCCTTAGCTCATTAAATTCATTCACCATTTTGAGATCGTTTCATTATTTCAGTTCTACTGATGAGGTCCTCTACACCGTGATGCCCTCCCCTCTTTAAGGGAGCACCTGTGATGTTTTCTAAAAATTCATGTTATTCTGCCTCCCTTGAGGCAAAGAGATGTCCCATTTACCTAATATTAGTGATCCCTCAAATCTGGCACTGATACTCCTTAAAGATTCAACTTCCAGACAGAAATAAAGTGTCTGGTGCCTGACAGCTTTGAGTCAGCATGTGCCCCTGAGTTAGCACATCCTCTGAGCATAAGATTTGCAGACTTGGACGGAATTCAGCTGTGGTCATCATTTCAACAATGGAGCTAATTTAAGCTTTTTTTCTGCAGCACTGGGAAAGTCATTATGAAATAAAAGTGCATAAATTGGGAGAAAAAAACAGTGTAAATCATTTATCATCCATTGCTGATGAGTTCAACCACATAACTAGAGAACTCAAAATAATTAGTGCTCATAATGGCCTACAAATGTTTTTAAACTTTTTTTTTTTTAAACTTTTTTTTTGTTTTAAACTTTTTTTGTTTTTAAACTTTTTTTTTTGGGGAGAGGGTGCTTTTTAAGAGATTGGTTTTTCTTTTTATTTTATTTTATTTATTTATTTTCCCTTTTGTTGCCCTTGTTTTTATTGTTGTTGTAGTTATTATTGTTGCTATTGATGTTGTCATTGTTAGATAGGACAGAGAGAAATGGAGAGAGGAGGGAAAGACAGAGAATGTGAGAGAAAGATAGACACCTGCAGACCTGCTTCACCGCCTGTGGATCGACTCCCCTGCAGGTGGGGAGCCAGGGGCTCGAACCAGGATCCTTGTGCCCATCCTCACGCTTTGTACCACGTGCGCTTAACCCACTGTGCTACCGCCAGACTCCCCAGATTGGTTTCTCTATTGGTATCTTGTCAAGCAGAAGTAAGTGCAGGCAGCAAGGCAAATAAACTTAGAATTTCTACCTGTCATAAATCATGTTTTCAAAGACCCATGAATGTGGACTAGCTTGAGACCTTATAGTCTGTAGGAAGTCCCTATGCAGAGACCAGTTTCTATTGTGGTTGTTAGAATACCCAGGCCAGCACTAATCACATTTCTCTCGTTTTCCCCATTTGTACTAGCTGTGAGCTCCTTTCCATGGATGTGACCTGCCATTTATGATGGCCTCTTATCCTATCTCACTTCCTGCCCCTTTTGTTTTTTAGCAGTCATCCTCTTCCAGCAGTGGCGTGTTTGGGTCTGGAAACACTGGAAGAGGGGGAGGTTTCTTCAGTGGCCTTGGAGGGAAACCCAGCCAGGATGCAGCCAACAAAAACCCATTCAGTTCAGCCAGTGGAGGCTTTGGCTCTACAGCCACCCCAAGTAAGTTAACTTTTCCCAGTCTCTCATGTCCTAATCACAATGTCATCCTCATAGTGCTACCAGTGCTCCAATGACAAATAGAGAAAGTAAAAAGATCTGGAAGGTCCACTTAAAGTATATGCCCCAATGCAATGAGTTTTGTTTTTTTATTTTCCTTTCCCCTTTTTTTTTTATATTGAGGTTTCCTATACAATCATGAAAAGACATCACAGCTTCAGAAAGATCTGTGTACGCTCCTCTCTCAAGGCCTAAAATACTCTACTTCCATGCATTAAAATGACTGCAAGCAGACAGACAGAAATGAGAGCAGAGCAAGACAAGTGTGCTTGGAGAGGGAGCATCTGGATTTTCATTTACTTAATCCTTTTGAATTTGCTTTAAAATCCAGCTCTACTAGAGAAGTGTCACCCAAAAGTTAAAGCCTGCTTTTCTCATCTATATTTGTTGTTTTACTTCCTCATCTAGAGCTGTGTCTTTCTGATGGCACTTTCTTCTCCAACTAATTTTGAAAATCTTTGTTGATTTGCATATTCATGGTGGGAAACGAAAGAAATTTGCCTGTTTAAAGCTTTTTTTTTTTTTCTTAAATAACATGCTGCTGATAGAAGCTAAGATGGGAACTTGGGAATCTGTCATCTTTATCTTAGTGTCTCATTTTGTTTACTGTGCAGGAAGATTCTCCCTGCTGTGCCATCCAAGACCTTAATGGACCGAGAGCTAATGTTCTATAGACATGACAGCTATGTCCTTAAAATTATGTAGTTAGAAGTAAAACTCTATCCCAGGTCTCCTGGACTCACAAATCAGTTATTTTGATGTCACTTTCCATTCAGGTATATATAAGGAAAGATTAAGTCATACCTCTTGACTCATAAAATGACATAATCAGACATTTTTATTCTTGAGCTTTCAGTCTGCCGGGAGGAATTTAAAATCCTAGAATGAAGGGATCTTGGAGTCTAGTAGTTTTCCAAGACTAGTTTTACATATGAACTCTTTATCAGAATCCTGATATGTAAAATGGATAAACATACATTTATTCAGGGAGTTGGGCGGTAGCGCAGCGGGTTAAGCGCATGTGGCACAAAGTACAAGGACCGGCATAAGGATCCCGGTTTGAGCCCCTGGCTCCCCTCCTGCGGAGGAGTCTCTTCATAGGTGGTGAAGCAGGTCTGCAGGTGTCTATCTTTCTCTCCCCCTCTCTGTCTTCCCCTCCTCTCGATTTCTGTCTGTCCTATCCAACAATAACGACATCAATAATAACTACAACAATAAAACAACAAGGGCAACAAAAGGGAATAAATAAATACATAAATATTTGAATATATTCAGAAGCAGGAATCAAGAACCAGAGATATACCTGATTGGTTTCCCATTTTCCCCAGCTATCAGCATAGAAGTTTAATACTCCGTAGCACATACTTTGAGGGGGAAAAATGTGATCCTTATTATAGCATTTCCAATTAGCCAGAAAGTAACAGAACCAGAACTCAGTCAGATTATAAACACTGTGCCCAAAAAACACAGCATTTGGCACAGACTAGACATTTGCTAACAAACTAATTAGAAATGTGAGTTTATCCATAGCTTTCCAAAAATATCATCTTGGAGATTATGTTACTAGCCTATTTTGTTTAAACTTAGGTGTGTCATATTGTAAGCATTCGTTCCTCTTGGATGTTTAACCTCTAATGCTGTAACTCTGAACTATCAAGGAATTGTTATCTCTCAATTGCATCACTCATTGCACACTTCTCAATTCTGTGCTTAGTGATATTGTATTGAGCAGCCTGAAATAAGCTATAGTAGTTGTAGCATTTATACCATGGAAATTAGTACTACAGGTATGACCCCCTCTCCACTTCCCCATGGCTGTTATGTTCTCATATACCACTGTTTCTAATTCTTTAATTCTGGTCTCAATTAAGCACATTTAGCATCACAGGACAGGACTTACATACATGAAGTCTCAAATTCGGTTCCCACATACATATATGCCAGTCTGAGTGAGTGGCCCGCCTCTCCCACTTCTCTCCCTCTCTCTCAAAAAATTAGCTTACCTATTCTTAATATCAGACATCTGCTAGCCTGAATGTTGGTTCTTGTTATTATAAACAAGCTGTTTGGATCTGGGGAAACAGCATAATGGTTCTGCAAAAAGACTTTCATAACTGAGGTTCCAAGGTCCAAGGTTCAATCCCCAGCACCACCATAAGCCAGAGATGAACAGTACCCTGATCTTTCTTTCTCTCTGTATCTCTCTCATCTAAATAAAACATTAAAAAAAAAAAACTAGCTGTTTTCAAACTATTTTTAAAGAGTACAGAAAAGACCTAATATTTTATTTTGAAAAACTAAACACGTGATTTGATAGTGAAAGGGAAGTTAGCCTGTAGCCCCAGGACCCAGTGTGGGGTAAGAGGAAGGAACAGGATCAGGAAGTAGCTTGCCCAGTAGAGTGTACACTTTTCTGTATATAAGGACCTGGGTTTGAGCCCCTAGCCACCACAGGGTAGCATCATACACAGGTGGTGTGGCATCTCTCCTCTTTGTGTCTCCCCCACCCCCCACCTCTTGTTTGGCAACAAAAAAAAGAAAGAAAGAAAAATGATCCAGTGGGAGAGATAGAATTGTACAGGTAAAGCCCTAGCAACCCCTTCTTGGTTTTGGGCGGGGAGGGAAGGAGGAAGGAACAATGAAGAACAAGGCACTAGAGGTCACCTAGGGAGGGCGCTTTCCTCACTGCTGAGTTCAAAGTGCTTTCTGGGACTCTCTCCTTGTGTGACTCTCCAACATTTGATACTTTTGAGCATATTTCTCTCTGAATGATTTGGATCTTGGGTCTCCTTGTACACTTTTTGACACTCAAAACAGTTTCTCCCTCTGCTTTCTTTTCTTTTAGTGACTACAGGGTGTGTCCCCATTGTCAGCTAAGCTATCACAGTTGTCTCCAAATTCCCTCCCCTACTTCCAGTGTCTTACACTGTACTCTGAAAGTCCATCCCAAATTCAGTGTTAGTGTGTGTGTGTGTGTGTGTGTGTGTGTGTGTGTGTGTGTGTGTGTGTGTGTGTGTAGAGAGAGAGAGAGAAAGACACCAGAGCTCCACGCTCTCCCCTAGTCCCCCAGATTGAGTGTCGTAAAGCTGTTTTCACTAAAGAGGTGGCATGGTGTTAGAGCTAAGTACTTGCATGCATGGGATCTCAAATTTGATTGCTAGCACCGTATATGGTAGAATGTGTTCTGGTTCTCTTTCATTAACAAGTCATTAAATCCTTTTTATTTTTATTGCTTTTTTTTTTATTTAAGAAAGGAGACATTAACAAAACCATAGAATAAGAGGGGTACAATTCCGCACAATTCCCATAACCCGATCTCCATATCCCACCCCCTACCCTGATAGCCTTCCCATTCTCTATCTCTCTGGGAGTATGGACCCAGGGTCGTTGTGGGTTTTTAATGCTTTTTATTCTGCCACTATTCCTACTCGAAACTCTGGCAGCTTCCAGTGACTATTAGATAAAAATCCAAACCAGCTCCTTAGGCTGAAATGCAAGGCTACCTGATTGAAGGTGCCCTCGTTAGCCCTTAGTTGTAGTGATGACAACTATGCAGTATCTGAGAAAAAGCAAATTAGGAACACTCTTGGCTTGGCGTGGCATGGTATGTTCTGTTTCCAGAAGCTCACACCTTGTAAATGTTTCTTCCCTCTTCTCCCCAGAGTTTATACCTGAGAAATACTCTTTAAGCCCTACTTTAAGTCATTTAGAATTTAGCATTATAAACTGTTACCACTAAGGACCTGCTGCCTCCTGGAGTCTTGTCCTAAGGACACTCACTAGAACCATTCTTAGCACATTGTTTCTGTTAAGGGACCTGAAAGGCATTTGTGTGAGAATGAAGAAAACATTTGATGATATCCTGTTGGACTCACAAGGCTCCCCTTCTAGCTATTCTTCTTTTAGCTAGAGAGACAGTTTGGAAAATTAATTCTTGCCCAGTGACATAGTTATTATGTTTTCTAAGTTGAAAAAGAATGCAAAACTTACTGTTTGGGCCCCTTATATAACTGCCCAGAATGCTGCTAAGAATCAGGTACTATATTGTGTGGGACCTAGCGAGAGTGTTGAGAAGGAATTTGTTAACCACTCACTGTCATATTTATTACCAAGCTCTCCCATTGTCGGCATCATAGCAATATAAACTGTTTCATTATAAAGTGCTAGCCTTATCTTAAAGAGTTCTTAAAAACTTAATGAAATCCCAAAACTGTTGGAATTGTTCTCCATATTACAAGGAAGAGGAGGAGGAGGGGAAGAAGGCAGGGCAGCACTCCACTGCATACAGCAGTGGAGACTGAACTCAGAACCTGAGGCATACACACCCTGCGCTCACCCAGCTGAGCTCTTTCTCTGGCCCATGACTTTTCAAGAACTTTAACCTTTCAGCATTGTTTCAGTAAAAATCACCTTACCTGTATTTTTAACTCCTCCAGAAGGAGGTAGAATCCCCTAGTCTTGCACAGGAATTTGTTTGCTGTTGGGAATCTTGCATTGTTCGCACTAGCAAACTTGACATAGCAGTCCTGTGTTCTTGAAATTGCAAGTAAGAAAAATGACTGAGAAGCCTTTTCTTCCCCTTCTCTCCATGTCAAATGTATTGACATTGCCATTGACCAGAGCAAATGGAACTTCCAGCTCGCTCATTGTGGGAAAGCCCAGAGTGCTCTCCAGGGCATTGTTGGGCTCCTGCAGGTGATGCATAGTCCTGTGGGACCTAGTGAGGTGATGAGAAGGAATTTGCTAACCACTCACTATTGTAAGGACCAAGTTTCTCATATCAGCAATTGTTTCCTAGAGCCAATGACCATACGTGGTCTGAGCCTTTGTGTGTGATACATATCTTACTGGTGCCTGGAAATTCAAAGTGACGATATCCGTAAGCATTGGGACTAGCGTTGCATCTCACACTGGACTGGGATTGATAGCAGAGTGAGTTGAGAACACTGAGAGGGACATGCTAGTGATCAATTTTTTTTCTTTAATTTGGGAGTTAATGAATTACAGCACATTTCTCTGCACATGTAAGGTTTCCCAGTTCTGCATAACAGGTGTCTGCATACATACTCTTATCTGCCCCCTATTGAGGACCCCAAACCCTCTTCCCCTGAGACCCCCAATCCATCCCTTTCCTTTCCCAATGGCCCTTGCTTTGGTGAAGTATACCACCCTCAGTACAAGTTTAATCTTTCCCTTCCTGACCTATCCCAGCCAATACTTTTCCTTCTGCTTCCAGCAAAGGTGAGGCATCTTCTAACATACCTATGAGACTTAGCGTATCCCCAATCCCCTCTCTCCTTTGTCACCTCCATTTTAAATACCTGATTGACTCAATCATGACTGACCTTGTACAGAAGTTTATACTGTTTCTTGGGGATTTAGCTCTCTCTAACCCAACCCAGAGCATCTCGTCATTCTCTTACTTATGCCTGTGTCTTTGGGCATTCCTCTCTTCTCAAGATAGCTTTTCCCTCCCTTTCCAAACATGATGATGAAATGTGAATTGTCAGTCCTACCTCCCCCTCAGAAAGGATCAAAGAAAAAATCCTTAAACATAGTATGTTGTTTGTATGATCTCAGTGACTCTGATCAGGTTTGCATTTCTTTTATTATTAATTAATTAGTAATGGAAAAGATAACCAGAACATCACTCTGGCACATTCACTGCTGGGGGTCAAACTCAGGGGCTTCATGCTTGAGAGCCAACACTTTTTTTTTTCTTTTTTTCTTTTCTTTTTTGTCTCTAGAGTTATTGCTGGAGCTTGGTGCCTGTACTACGAATCCAGTGCTCCTGGAGGCCACTTTTTTCCCCTTTTGTTGTCCTTGTTTATCTTTGTTGTTGTCATTATCATTGTTATTGCTGTCATTGTTGTTGGATAGGACAGAGAGAAATCGAGAGAGGCGGGAAGACAGGAGGAGCAATGATAGACACCTGCAGACCTGCTTCACTGCTTGTGAAGTGACCTCCTCCCCACCCCCCGCAGGTGGGGAGCTGGGAGCTGGAACTGGGATCCTTACATGTTCATTTAACCTGCTGTACTACCACTCGGCCCTAGAGAGCCAACACTTTATCCACTACAACCACCTCCCAGGCCAAAGGTTTGCATTTCTTTAAAAAAAAAAAAAAAAAGGCTTTAGTAGTTTTCTTTCTTACTTTTTCTTGGAGGGAATTGAGTGTAAACTTGAAGGGATGACCTACTAAATAAGCATCTAAGAGGTCAAGGGCTTAATTGAACCTCTTCAAAGGGGGAAGGAGACCAGACTGGAAGTCTTGCTGACCTTACATTCTTCAGAATACCCCTGGCTCCCATCAGATCAGCAGGAGGAGGTACAAAGATCTTGCTTTTTTCTTTGCCATTCTCTGAGCTAACAAGGCAAAAGGAAGCCGACAAAAGCAGAATGCATGCGGCCCTTTTGCTAGGTTTTGATTTGCTCTGCCTATTTTCTCTAATAAGACAAAATGTAAGGTTGGTCTTCATATGAGTAGATCAGCGAGTCTGCAGGCAGGTGTGGAGCTACAGCTTTTTTTAATATAAATATATATATATATATATATATATATTTCTTTTCCCTTTTGTTGCCCTTGTCGTTTTTCGTTGTTGTAGCTATTGTTGTTGTTAATTGATATCATCATTGTTAGATAGAAGAGAGAGAAATGGAGAGAGATGGGAAAGACGGGGGGGGGGGGAGATAGACACCTACAGACCTGCTTCACCGTCTGTGAAGCGACTTCCCTGCAGGAGGAGAGTCGGGGGCTCAAACTGGGATCCTTAAACCAGTCCTTGCGCTTTGTGCCACCTGCACTTAACCCGCTGTGCTACCACCCGACTCCCGGAGCTACAGCTTTGACCCTCTGTTGACGTAGAAGAGGCAGGTAGAAGAGGTTCTGCGAAAACCTTCTGAATTCATCAGGGCCTTTTGCTACCCCTTTATTTTGTGTCCATTTGCGTATTGGACCTTGGGAGATCCTGAATCTAAGTACTAAAATGACTACAGGCTTTTTCATCAAGAGGTGTGAATATTAGAGACAGTATCATTTCTCTACACATCTCCTCTCTTTGATTTTAGACTCTTGTTACTTCCTTCTCCCCCAAACACTGCACTTATTAGGGTAGATAAGGACAGTTACCATCCTCAGGTATCTGTTATATAGAGATATGTTACATATGTTCTTCTCTTCAGATACCTCTAACCTATTTGGAAACAGTGGGGCCAAGACATTTGGTGGATTTGCCACTTCATCATTTGGAGAACAGAAACCCACTGGCACTTTTAGCTCTGGAGGAGGAAGTGTGGCATCTCAAGGATTCGGTTTTTCTACACCAAACAAAACAGGTACTACTGTGCTTACTAGCTATGATTATCTTCATGTGTGTTCACATACATATTTCTACAAGAGGTTTATCTCCTTCAGGGGAAAAAATTATAATTATTTAGCAGTTGCATAATAACTAAAGTAAGAGTAGCAATAAATGTACACCAGTAAACCTCACGTGCACATCTTTGGGAGATGGAAAGAAACCAAAAATCCCCCAAGAAAGCACACCAGACTTGGGGGGGAAATGCAGACTCAATAACCCTGACTAGGAACTGGCTTTTCCTACTTAAAAAAAAAATACACACACACACACACACACACACACACACACACACACACACACACACACACACACACGTTATAATGAAAAGATGTTGAATGAGGGCCGGGTGGTGGCGCACCTGGTTGAGCGCACATTTTACAATGTGCAAGGACCCGGCTTCAAGCCCTTGGTCCCCACCTGCAGGGGGAAAGCTTTGCTAGTGGTGAAGCAGGACTGCAGGTATTTCTCTGTCTCTTTCCTTCTCTGTCTCCCCCCCCTTCTCAATTTCTGGCTGTCTCTATCCAATAAATAAAGATAATTTTTTTTAAGTTTTTAAAGGGGGGGACCAGGTGGTGGTCCCCACCAACAGTGGGGTTGCTTCACAAGCAGTGAAGCAGGTCTGCCAAAAAAAAAAAAAAAATGTTGAATGAAGTGGCTTTAGTTGAGTACCCTTAGTTAATATTTTTATGGGGGCCGGGTGGTGACACACCTGGTTGAACGCACATGTTACAGCGCTCAAGGACCCAGGTTTAAGCCCCCAGTTCCCACCTACAGG